>NW_017728918.1:64247707-64274881 GCF_001723895.1 Crocodylus porosus | reverse complement strand
TCTCAAAAAGCTTGCCCAGGTTCGAGGTAAGACTAACTGGCCTATAGTTTCCTGGGTCCTCCTTCCTCCCTTTTTTGAAGATGGGAGCCACGTTGGCCCTCTTCCAGTCCTCTGGCACCACACCAGAGCAACACGAGTGCTCTTAAAGCCGTGCCAGGAGTCCCGCAATAACCTCAGCTAATTCCCTCAGCACTCTGGGGTGAAGATCATCTGGACCAGCTGATTTAAATACATCCAGTCTCTCCAGAAGTTTCCTGACTAGATCCTCCCTGACCCTTGGCCTAGGTGTGCCTCCCCTGGGGCCTGAGGGAGACCCCGTGGGGGGGCTGATCTTGTCCCTGCTCAGGAAAATGGAGGCAAAGAAGTTGTTAAATAGGTTAGCTTTATCATCTGGTGTGACGACCAAATTTCCTAGCATGTCTTGCAAGGGCCCCATGATACCCAGTAACTTCTTTTTGCCCCTATGTATTTAAAAAAGGATGTCTTGTTGTCCTTGATCCCGGAAGCTAGTCCCAGTTCCATCTCTGCCTTAACCTTCCTGACTGCCCCCCTGCATCCCCAAGCAACTGCAGTATAATCCTCCCTGGTGATGGCCCCTCCCTTTCCATTGGGTGTACTCCTCCCTTTTAGCTAGAAGACATTCCTAGATGGATTTGGTGAGCCATGGGGGCTTTTGTGCCCTCCTGATCCCTTTGATCCATGTTGGGATTACCTCCCTTTGGGCTTGGAGGATCGTCTCCTTAAGGAGCAACCACTTTTCATCTACACTTGGCTCCCCTCCCCTCCGGGACCTCAGTGCTTCCCTGACTATTCTCCTTAGCTCATTGAAGTCCACCCTCCTGAAATCTAGGGCTGCTGCCTTGCTGCAGACCTTTGCCACCTTGTGCTGGATGGTGAATTCCAGCAGGTGATGATTACTGTTGTCCAAGTGGTCGAGCATCCGCAGCCCCCTCACCAGGTTGTCATCCATGGCCAGCACCAGGTCCAACAAGGCGTCTCCCCTGGTGGGGCTGTTCACCTCCTTGGGTTAGATAGAGGTCCTGCATTCTGGCTAGGAAGCTACATGAGTGGTCAGACCTGGCTGACTGCTCTTCCCAGCAGATGTCTGGAAAGTTCAGGTCACCCATGATCACCACGTCCTTTGAGCTAACTACCTCCATGAGCTGACTTAAGAATTCCTGATATAGCTCTTCCCCTTGGTTGGGTGGTCTGTAGAAGACCCCTACCGTTATGTCTCTTTCCCCTCAACTGCTTTGTATTCTAACCCAGAGCACTTCCATGTGCTCCTCCTCTGACTCTGTGCTACCAGGTGAGGATGTGTATTCCTCCTTAATGTAGAGCACCACACCCCCTCCTTTCCTCCCTGTCCTGTCCCTCCTGTACAGCCTATAGCCCTTGATATTCACTGCCCAGTCAAGTGTTGGGTCCCACCATGTTTCAGTGAGCCCCACTACGTCTGGGCTGGTGTCAGCCAGCAGGAGGGTGAGTTCCTCCTGCTTGTTTCCCATACTACAAGCATTTGTGTAGAGGCATTTGAGGCCTCCTGTGGATATGTGCACTGGCCCCCTAATCACAGCACTGCCCTGGCCCCTGTCGCTTACCGTGTATATGTTCTGCTCGTCAGTCTAGGCTGGGCTGTACTTGTGGGTGTTGCTTGGTTTAGCAGTCCAAGGCTTCCTCCTCCCTCATCTTCCCCCTCCCCTGATGAGCCTAGTTTAAAGCCCGCCGGGAGATCTGCCAACCTAGAAGAGAACACATGCTTACCTTTAGGGGAAAGGTGGAGCCCATCCCACCCAATCATGTCTTTCGTCGTGATGTGCGGGTCATTGTCAAGGAAGCCAAAGTCCGCCTCAAGATACCATTCCTGAAGCCGCCAGTTGGTCTCTGCAATGCACATCTCATGACATCTTCCATGTCCACTCACTGGTAGAACAGAAGAAAAAACCACCTGTGTACCTATCTCCTTCAGCATGCCCCCCAGAGTGTTGTAGTCTGTCATCAGGTGATCAGGGCTTCTCCTAGCCACATCATTAGTACCCACATGGATTAGGACCGTGGGGTAGTAATCAGTGGGCTGGATCATGGCCTGGATCATCCCTGTCATGTCATGAATCTTTGTAGACCTCGCGTGTCAAGGAGTCCTGGTGACAGATGGGGCCCTCTGTACCTCTCAGAATGGAGTCGCCTATAACGATCACTCGATGCTTTCTCCTCCAGGACTGCTTAGCTCCTTCGGCCTGTTTGGAGCATGGAGAGTGTGGAGTTGCCTCCTCTCCCTTCTTCTCTTCCAGTGTTGCCAGGGCCTCGTACCTGTTCTCCAGCTGGACTGGAGGAACTGGTGCTGCTGTGTCATGAGCAGCCCTGGTTCTTCTAGAGGTGCTTCTTCCTTGGGTGTGTGGCAATGCAGGGAAAGGAAATAGCCGTCAATTTCTTCCTCCACCTCCCTGATTCCCCTCAGCCTGCTAACCTCCTCCTGGAGCTCCCTCACCTGCACCTCCAGGGTCTAAGGTGGGCACCTGCAGGACAGGAGTGGGGGTCCCCAATCCCTGCCCCCCCAGGCCTTGCTGGGCAAACCCCACAGGCCAGGGGGTGGGGGGATGCCAGCTGCCCCATGGGCTCTGTCTGTGTGGAAGCCTCAGACAAGCCCCAGGTAGGCTGCTCCCCCCGGGCAGGGGCCCTGGTAGCACTCCACATCAACACCATCATAGGTGTTGCTTTTTGTTTTTAGCTTAGTGCAGTGGCTTTGCCCTGCCCTAGTAGGAGTCTCCCTCCTAGCCCTTCCTGCTCACCTGCTGGAACAAATGCCAATGCAAACTGGGTGCCTGTTTGCGTGCTCTGTTCATGTGGCACAGCTTAGGAGCGCGGCTCCTTACCAGCTCAGCTAAGAGGGATCCAGGGGGCTTCCCCTCTGGATCCAGCTCAGCTGCATCCGGTCCCTCTGCCCACTTAGGGAGATCACCTGCCACTGCCTCCACTGCTGGCTCTGCTGCTGCTGCTTCCGCCTCAGGTCTGGTAAGACGGCACACATGCGTGTGGGCTATATGTGTGTGCTTCCTCTCCCCGCTGCTTCTGGCTCCCGAATGCTGGGGGGTACATCAAACCGTGGCTTTTAAAGGTCACGGTTTGAATTTCCTGCTGCTGCCCCAATCAGCCAATCAGGTGCTCCGGTCTTCCCGGAAGTGCCTGCTGGCAGTCCTGGCCCCTAACCTCCCCCGCTGTGGGTATCCGGTGCCTCCAGAGCCTGCTCCCCAAGGGTTATTCCCAGGAGTGCTCCCTAGCTTGCGGGGACAGTCCCCCATAGCCCTCCCCCTGTTTGTGCACTCTGTTTTCACGGCACGGCTTGGGAGCGCAGCGCCCTACTGGCTCAGTTAAGAGGGATACAGGGGGCTTCCCCTCTGGATCTGGCTCAGTTGCATCCGGTCCCTCCGCCCACTTACCTTAGGAGGATCAGCTGCTGCTGCCCCCGCTGCTGGCTCTGCTGCTGCTGTGTTCACCTTGGGTCTGGTAAGGGGGCACACGTGCATGCGGGACACACGTGTGCCTGGATCCGTCCTCTCCCCACTGCTCCTGACTCTGGATGACTGGAGAGAAAACTGGAGACGTTGTCAAAATAAACAAAATTCAATAAGAAGTACAATGACTTCTACTTGGGAGACAGAACTATCAAATGCACAAATACAAATTCAGGAATGACTTGCTAGGCTTTGGTATTGCAGAAAAGGACTTAGGGATTATAGTGACTATAAACTGAAGTGATCCAACAGCATGCTTTTGTTGCAAAAAAACCCCAACAGCCTACTGAAGAGCAACTGGCAAATCCAGGGAATGATTATTTTGCTCTGTTAAGCAATGGTGAGGCCTTAGCCTCTCCAAGAATACTGTATCCAGTTGGAGGAAGCACACTTCAAGAAAGACATGGATAAACTAGAAAGAGTCCAACAAAGAGTAACAGACAAGATTAGAGGTCTGGAAAACATTATTTATGAATAAAGTCTGAAAGAGCTGGGATTACTTATTGTGGAGAAGAGGAGACTGAATCAGGGACTTGATAACAGTCTTCAGATATCTGAGGGATGTTTATAAAGAGGATGGTAAGAGAGACTACTTTCTGTTGCCTCAGGGGACTGGTGTAGCAGTCTTACATTGCAGCAGGGGAAATTTAGCATGAGCATGGTTAACCATTGAAACACATAACCAGAAGAGACTGTGGACTCTCTATACTTTTATGTTTTTAAGAGCAGGCTAGACAAAACTTGGCTGGGATGGTTTGGAGAAGCATGATCCTACCTTGAGCAGGAGTTTGGATTTGATGACTTGCTAAGATCCAGCCCCAGTTTTCCATGACTAAAGTCATACATTGTTTGGTGCCATGGTATGGGGCTCCACATTTATCATCTGGTCACTCTGAACCACGCCTCAGAAACACATGACTTGCTCTATTGACTGTATAATTAATCAAGGTGCCTAACATTTGAACTCCCAAGGGAAGTGGTGCTCGCTTCTACCCTGGGGGTCTTCAAAAGGAGGCTAGATAGCCACCTAGCTGGGGTCATTTGACCCCAGTACTCTTTCCTGCCTGTGGCAGGGGATGGACTTGATGATCTGCTCAGGTCCCTTCCAACCCTACCAACTATGAAACTATGATCAGGCACATAATTATTAAAAACTGGAGTGCTTAAATTGAAGGGATCAATCTGGATTTTGCTTAATATCAGTTCTTTCTGTTATATGCTCATTTTAAAAGCTTTAATCACATTGGGTCCTTGCATATGTAAATTAACAACAACAACAACAACAAAAGGCTCTTTACACTCTATACATTCCCATGCCAAGCAGCACACATGCCCAGAAGAAGCAGTATATTACTTCAACCTGGCCCGCCTGACATCTGTGAATATTGAGCACTTTAGTGAGGCGTTTTTGTGCTTTTATCTATTAGATGATTGAATCAGCTTTAGCCAAAAGCACCCAAAAGTCCCATTGAAGTGCTTGACCTTTACAGATGCTTTCTACAAGTTCTTTGCTGATACAAAAACAAGCACTTTACAAAGCTTGGGAAGGAAAAAGAGTTGGTAAGGATATAAACCTTATGCCAATCTTTAAATATTAGGAGTTAAGAAGAATCCCCCAGTGCCAGGTTATACCATAACTGCTTCTTTGTCTCAAGCCTTTGAAACTTGTCACTGTTGTGACTAGAGTTTGTCTACTCTACAAAGTCAACATGTCAATCCATCTGGTTATTTTTTTTTCTTTTAGGTTAACGTTTGCCTGCATAGCTCTGTAATATGTCATGTTTTACAGTTGGTTGCTATTTTTCCAAGCCTGGACTAAGTTGTAGTTTTCTATTTCTCTGCCTCTTTAGCCCAGTAGTACAGTTAGTCTATATCTGCTCTCCAGCTGGAAATGTGACTGTAGCACATGTACACATATTCAAGCTATTTAGCTAAATAATAGGTAAAATCTTTTCAGTTGCTATTACCACCAAACTGACTCTTATTTGAAAAGCTTTCATTCTTCACAGCTATTGTTTGCTTTCCCTTGAATGAAAAATAACCATCAAGGCCATCCTCATTGTCTTTTGACTCAACCTGACAGTATGTAATCCTTCTTCTGACTGATATGCTGTAGCTCAGTTATTAGTTTGATGCAGGAAATGCTAAGTGAAACTCTGTGCCATGTTTTGTACACGAGATCAAACTTGATGGTTCCTTTTGGCCCTAAAGCGCACGCACATGCACACACACACACACACACACACACACACACTTACATTATTTTACATCAGCTAGTTAAATAAAGCAAATGTAAATGAAATGAGATACAAAAGTCAACATTTCTAAGGCTATGTATCTACTATAATCAAAACTGCAAGTGAAGCACGTATAGGTATCATAATATTAATATATCAATACATTCTATATGTCCATTTTATCTTTTGATCTTTTCTCTTCCATTAAATATAAGTGGATAAAGAAAAATAATTAGAAGTGTTGGTGTCACTGGGCATAACCCTAGGTAACTTAGAGGGATGGAAGACCACGAGTGTCAATGAAGCCCCTCTGCTCTAGGCCCAGGCGAACCAGGCCCCTCCCCCCCGAACCTTTGTAACCCTTTCTTTTAACTTTTTGTAACCTCCTGTAATACTGGAAAACAGGATGAGTAGCAAGCTGAAACTGTTATCTGTGGAATGCAAGGGCACTGCTCAGAGAGAGAAGGGAGGAGGGAAAGGGGAGGAGGAGGAGGGCCAGCTAGTGATAAACTACTGCAGAAAATGACCAGGGTATAAATATACACTGTTGCAGGGCTAGGGGTGCAGGATTTAAGACAATACAGTCTCCCTGCGCCTTTTACTTGAGCTCAAATAAACTCTGTCTACTTCTCCCCCCAGTGTGTTTATTTGGCACGACGCACACCGGGCAACAAACCCAATTGTCGCCTCTCTCGGGCACCTTGTGCCAGCAACAGAAGTGCACAGATTTTAAAGCTAAAAGGGACAAGTAAGATCATCCATTCTGCCCATTGGTATAAAAGAAGGCATTGAAGTTCACCTAATAATTCCTTCACCAAACCAACAAATTGAGCCATGATATATCATTAAGATGATGTCTAAGTATATAAAGTTTCAGTGAAAGACATTAAATGTGGCTTTGATAGCTATTTGGCATTCAAGAAACAGCAGCCTGTAGTCCTGGAAAATTAAATGCACTTCACTGAGTCAATTCAGGGGCAGAAAAAATTGAAATAATTTCCCATGGCTAATAAAACAATCTAGCAATCTGTATGGTGTAGTCAGTGAATTGGGGGATGTCAGGGCTTAGATCTGGGATAACTACTTTACAAGGTCATATCTATTTCTTCAATAGTTTCATACTTATGTTCCTAAGTGCCTAAACAGTTTTAGAAAATGTAACATGCAGTTTTGAAAATTTTAGCTTTTACTTATTAAATTAGACTGCAAGCTCCTTAAGGTATGGTCTGTGTCTTTCCATATACCTTCCTTTACACATTCTGTAATCCAACAGTATCCAATTTTTATTGTGGCCTTGTGGCACAGTTTTGAAGCAAATTGTTATAAAACTGTAACAAAAAAACAACCTGCATGCAGGCAATTGCCTAACTAGTTTTGGAGTAAAGGATTGGAGGTGCCAATGTAGATGCAGACAGTACAGGTAAGTATCATAGAGGACTTAGTGACCTGTAGATAAATGGCATTATTACAGACATTGATCCTTAGACAAACCCAGAGAATAGTCAGGTGGTCAGAAGTTCCCATTTACACACTTCTCTCCTAACTCTAGTTAAAATTAGCCATAGCTATTTTATTACCTGAGGCAAAATAAAATTTGCCATTTACCCCTCCCATAGCTATTCCTGTCAGTCAGTCAGAAGCTGTGAATCCCTAAACTGCTCTAGAAATGCCACCCCTCTGATTTTGGTCCTTCTGGTCCCAGTTTGTTGGCCTTGACTGATATACAGGCCTTAAACAACTTGGCAGTGTTTCATTACTGAAAGTGATATTTACATTTTTCTTTGCATGAAAAGAAGATAGGCATGTGCATTGTGATGTATTTGTACAAAGTTAAGGGAATGCATGTAAATGCATTATTGTATTTAGAGCAGGTGCAGTAAACCATGAAAGAACTGGAAATAGCTCTGGTCCTTAAGACAGATTGTGTGCAGGAGGCCTTGCCCTGCCTTTGAGAATTTCAAACAGACTAATTTTAGGGGAATACATAGTGAACCCAAAGTGAAAAAGAGAAACCTGGCTGAATCTGCTTTTCTTAACCAAATGTGAATAATACTGACAACAGAAAACTGCTCACCCGTTCAACGTTCAACTTTCTCTCTGTACATTACTTCAGCTTGTGGAGATAGCCTTAAAACAATCGCTAAAAGAATGACCAAATATTGCAAAGAAATTGCAAAACAAATCCAACTGAAATAAAAATAAAAATAAAAATAAATGTAAATTGTGTTGTTTGTTGTATAGCTATAACTCCTCACACATGTAGTCTCTGGTTGGGCAGACTAAATATTGTGTACATGAATACAGGTAAAACATATGAAACTATTGCTGAGTGTGGATAAAAGTATAACCAAAATATACTTTGAATAAGTATGCTTATATTTGTGGTTATTTATCTGTACATAATACAGAACATGCTAAAAATCATAGTTTCCAAAACTCTTCCCATTCTAGTATAAGAAGCTTATATTAAATAGTTATATATGTGTGTATATAGACTAAATGCCACAGTGTATACACTGGTTTTTTTAAATTTGTTTTTGTTAGGTTGACTTCCCATACATGTATACATTTAACTCGTCTGTTTTCTAGTTATTTTGTTAAGGTTATCCAGTAGCACACCCCCCAGTTTTGCATGTAATTTAATATTTTTTACAATGAAGCAAAATGTTACCCTGAACAAGGATTTAACAAAAAAACCCTCTAAGGTCCACTTTTTAAAGCAGTACAAACTTTAAATTTTACAGAATGTAGCCAGTTTACTCATTTAAAATTTGAAAAGAAAAGTGTGAAAATGAAAAGCCTGGCTCTAGTGAGGGACAAGAATCCTGGAGCCCCCTCCTCTTGCCTTCCCCCACCCTAAAAAGAAATAGCTTTCTGAACCTGAAGAGTTCAGGTTACTTCTTTCTGTCTCTTCTTCTGGCTTCATGAATCCTGCTTTATCAGCTGTCATGTGGTTCAGCTTCAACAGGAGGTAACTATCCCTCCCTCCCTTATTCTGTAGGTACATTCTCCTGAGAAATTGATGTGGACTTGAATTCCCTCTGTTAAGAAGGACATACTTTTGCTTTCTACTTCTACTTTCTACTTCCCGAGTACCTTAATCACTAGCCTATTATTTGAAAAGTGGGTTCTTACAGCTTTATTTCAGAGTGCAAATGATTGTGGCTGTGTTTTCTATTGAATTTAGTTAGTGTATGGTAACTGTGTTCTGGACGTATCTAATAGAATGGACCCTCTCTGGGGACTATGACAAAGTTTAGGTGTCATCCCACCATCATGCTGGATTGTAATGGAGATTATACAGCAACTCATACCTGCAGTATTTATATGCATGTAAAGAAGGCTAAGTCTGGGAACATAGACTTCAGGCAAAAATGTAGGCAATTAATTAATTTATATGCCTAAAGGGTTATAGGGCCTCTGGAACAGGATTATTATGGATTGCTTCTTGTGACATAAGCACCTGTTACCAATGGGAATCTTTTTGGCAGAGCCCCACAAGGATTGCCACGGCAACTCGTCTGATTTGGTATCAAGTGAACTTTAATAGTAATCCTTAATTGCTACTGCAGGTTTCCTACCTTTAATACTACCTGGTAAGCAGCTTCTTTAGAAATTTCAGTGGTAACCTTAGAGGGGGACCGGGCCTCGGGTCCTCCACTAGGTGTGTGGGATGTTTGTTTCTGGCTTCCCCACTGTTTGAGCAGAAAAACCATGGCTGTGTCTGTCTCCCCATGGTCACAGCACAGGCACACCCCTTTGCTTTGTTTGTTCATTACTTTTATAACTTTTTCATCCCAAATGGTCCAATCTTCAGGTTTATACATTATTTTTTTAGATAAGGTGTTCCAATCCTACTAAGTGCTTGGCTTTGTTTCCTTCTAGGGAAACTACTATACCTGGTTTATTTAGTGTACCAATCACGGCACCCACTTTTCCCATTGCCTTGTACCATTTTATTGCTTAGTTCCAGGAAGGCCTAGACTATGGCTAAGTGGCAAGGCCTTCCTGGAACTAAGCAAACTAAGTTTGCCCACTACACACCTACATTTCCCCTTAGTCCGATTAGGTGTCTAGTTAACTGATCTTGTTCTATCTGCAACCAGTGAAGTTCCCAACCACAGTTCATTTTGCTGGGGAAGCTGAGCGCAAACTGAACATGCAGGCAAAACATGTTTGCAAAAGATTGATAAACATATGAGTCACATATTTTTTCTCTCCCATGTCTCACCAAAAAAATGCAAGACAACCTAGCAGTACCATGGCAATTTCATGCGTGTTTTCTACAGCCCCCTGCTGTAGTATGAAGTTGCATGTCAAGCCACAGAAACTGATGTAATGTCCATTACTACTCCATTAAATTCATTACCAGAAGTCTTCATTAGAAAGTAATTATATTCTATGTCACACTGAATTCAGAGAGGTTCGATGTGTTAAAATGATCTTGCAGCTTAGGTGAACAGTGCTTAGGTGAACAGGTATTCAATCTAATTAAGCAATTACTCAGGAGAAAGTGCCTTGCCCTGAGAGGGTATATTTGCAACAACTTAATAGGCTTTATATCTGGAAATTTAAACATGCTGCACAGTAAGAACAATGTGGATTTCAACACGCTGAGGGCAGGGTCACTGTAACACTGTAATTTACTGTCATGTTAAGTGTGTCTTTTCACAGCATCTTATATCTGGATCACATTAAAAAACTGATTTCAAAAGAATGTTGAGATTAAGCAACAATTTTAGGTAATGCTTAAGGGAACCTAGTCTACTTTGCATGTGGATGTTAATGCAATCTTTAATTACATCACAACAGGCTATTTTTTCCTTGTGATAAATGCCATGTGTCATTTTGACTAATTTTTAACTGGTCTGGAGAAGAAGCAGGTATATTTAGTACTTCCTGCAATCAGTGTTGTCCCTTCTTCCCAACTCCTCCTCCCCTCCCATTTTAGATTATTTCAGTAACAGTTAAAGGAGTATTTTCAGACACTGGCATTTCTGTTCTTACAGTTAGGTAAATGATCAGTGTAATGTCTATTTTTTGCTTCAAATGATTTGTGTGTTATACAAAATATCAAATTCTTTAAATAATAGAGGCACTGATCCCAACTCCATGTTAAAAGTGAAGCTGATTTTCTTTGCTTAGAGGAGAGATTGAAATAAATATCTCTACAAGAGCAGTTTAATAGATTGTGTTTTAATGACATAGATAAGTGTTTCTGGAACCTGCTGTATATGCCATGTTTAACACAAGGAATACTGTGGAGGAGCTAGTATCTCATATATCCTTGGAACACTTCAACAGAAGTCTGGAAAAAAGGGGAAAATTTGGAGATGGGCGCTGTGGTGAGAATTTGCCACTCCATTCTCATCTGCACCCCATAAAAAAAAAAGATAAATTATATCAATAGTCTTAGATGACATATTCAAAACACCATGCATTCACTGACCCAATACAAGTACTATGCTATTGCCTTCTGGCGTAAACAGGGTGGAATTACTACTTATGTTTTTGGTCAGATTCCTTTAATCAATATTTTTCTTTATAAAATCAAATTAAAAAAAAAACCTTATTTGTCAAGATCCTTTTAACAGTGCCCTAGAGTATAGTTGCTGAGATCTGGAGGATTTTTTTTCCTGTTTTTTTTAACTTCTGGTGCATCATTTATTGCTTGGCACTCTGTCATGTCAGAAGTTCAGGATAATTTTAGGGATACTGTTGAAAGCTTGCAATTGGCTGATTGTTCAAAGCTCTTGCCCGTAGTGAGAGTCTGCAAAAATATATCTTGCTCATCTCTAACTTTCTAATGCTCATTCCGAATGGGAGAGGGAGAGAGGGAGTTATTTTATTTTGGGGTTTTTTTCAGTATGCTATAATGGCACCTGCAATTTCATCTAGGATCTGTTTTTGTTATCAAATCTTAGATCATATACCTATGTCCATGATTTCACACTACTGCTTTAAGTATGATTGAAAGAGCATCAAAACACATTGCAGTTAATGTTTTTCCTATAGCAAAATGGGATAGAACTATGATTTTTGGAAGAAAAATGATGATGAATGTAAAAGCATTTTCTACGCAATTTTTGGAAATTTGAAAAAAAAACACCTAATGGAGTAGCTTATAATGTAATAAGTACCTGCATTGTCTTTTAAAAGCAGCTCATGAGTTTTGGGAAAGGTATGTCTCACCCCAGGACTGAGTCATTTTATGTTGGGGAGGTAAATAATTAAATGCAAGAAGTATTTCACAATAGTTTTAAGTAAAATTCACACGGGATTTGTGTAACATAGTAAATTAATTAATGTAGGAAAGTGTGTTAAACTAAAGAACAGCTACAGCCCAACTATTGTAACAGTTTTGGGTTAACTGCAATGCTGATTTCTTCATGGTCTCTTTGAAGATGCCCTGATTTAATGTTATGCCTCCAGATATGATCTTTCTTGCAGAGCTGGCCTTAGGGAAAATGGCACCCTGAGTGAACTTATATTTTGGCACCCCCGCATCCCCACCAAGTAAGTGGTACTGGTGGAGCATCACTGATACAGGAGAAAGATGAAGTCAAATGAGGATAGAGATGAAAGAAGGTGATTAGAAACAGCCAGTATGGATTCACCAAAAGAAAGTCATGCCTAACCAACTTGATTTCCTTCTATGATAAGATGATAGGAACTCTGGAGGATCCAGAGTGACCTGGATAAACTGGAGAAATGGTCTTGAATCAATTAGATGAAAGCAGGCATACATACAGATGCACAAATACAGGGGAATGATTGCCTAGGCTGAAGTACTGAAGAGAAGAACCTGGGGGCTACAATGGGCCAGAAATGTAATATGGGCCCTGGCTGTGATCTTGCTGCAAAAAAGGGAAGAAAGGAAGACCCAGGAAACTATAGGGCCGTTACTCTTACCTCAGTCCTGGGGAAGATCTTTGAGAAAATTATCCAGAAGCACATCTGTGAGGGACCAGCAGAGGAGATTATGCTTAGGGGCAATGAACATGGGTCCATTAGGGACAGGTCCTGTCAGACCAACCTGGTTGCCTTTTATGACCAGTCACAAAATCCTTCGATGCAGGTGTCATGGTAGACATAGTCTTTCTGGACTTTAGGAAGGCCTTCGACACTGTCACCCCTTTATCATAAAAAAATTAGGTGACTGTGGTGTCAATGGCTACACAGATGGGTCGCAAATTGGCTGGAGGGCCACACCCAGGGAGTGATGGTGGATGGGTCATTTTTGACCTGGAGGGATGTGAGCAGTGGGGTTCCCCAGGGCTCGGTCCTTGGGCCCGCACTGTTCAACATCTTCATCGGTGACTTGGACGAGGGGGTGAAAAGCACCTTGTTCCAGGTCGCGGTTGACACTAAGATGTAGGGCGACGTGGGCATTCTGGAAGGGAGGGACAGGCTACAACTAGATCTGGACAGGTTAAAAGTGTGGGCGGATGAGACTAGGATGGGTTTCAATACTGACAAGTGCAAGGTACTGCACCTAGGAGGAAGAACCAGCAGCATACCTACAGGCTAGGGAACTCCCACAGAGGCAGAAAATTGTCTTAGAGTCATTATTGATTCCAAGATGAACATGCTGCACTTCAGGAGGGATGTAGACAGCATTGAGAGGGTCCAGGGGAGGGCCTCTTGCATGATCAGGGG
This sequence comes from Crocodylus porosus, assembly GCF_001723895.1. NCBI lineage: Eukaryota > Metazoa > Chordata > Crocodylia > Crocodylidae > Crocodylus > Crocodylus porosus. Next base: position 64,261,473 of record NW_017728918.1, on the reverse strand, counting down.
GCAGCAGGAGAGGCTATGAGGAGAGGCTATGGGACCTGAACCTGTTCAGCGTCCACAAGAGATGGCTGAGAGGGGTCTGGTGGTCATCTATAAACTTACTAAGAAGGACCAGCAGGGAACGGGAGAGACCCTGTTCCCTGGAGCACTACCAGGAGTAACTAGGAATAACGGCCATAAGTTGACTGAGAGTAGGTTCAGGCTAGACATCAGGAAGCACTACTTCACAGTCAGGGCAGCTAGGATCTGGAACAAACTCCTACCCTGGGAGTCTTCAAAAGGAGGCTAGACAATCACCTAGTCGGGGTTGTATGACCCCTGCATTCTTTCCTGCTCATAGCAGGGGTCGGACTTGATGATCTGCTCAGGTCCCTTCCAACCCTACCAACTACGAAACTATGAAACTATGAAGCCAACAGCAAACTGGATTGTATTAACAGGAGTGTATTTTCCAAGTCAAGAGAAATAATTCTTCTATCTTATATGGCACTGGTGAGGCCTCACTTGGAGCAGTATGTCCAGCTTGGGCCCCACACTTCAAGAAAAATGTGGACAGATTCAAAAGAAATTAATGAAGAATGACAAATGATTAGGGGCCTGGGAAAAAAGGCTTACAAGGAAAATCTGAAAGAACTGGGTTTTTTTAGTTTGGAGCAAAGAAAGCTGAGGGAATTTAGCGTGTTGATAGCAGTCTTCAAATATGTGAAGGGTGTTTATAAAGAGAATGGAGATAACCTGCATTGTTTCATTATTAATAAATGTTATGGACCATAAGAAATGAGGAGTAAGAGCAATGACCTGTAACTTTAGCTGAGAAAATATAGGTTAGAGATGAAGAAGAACTTCAAGAAGAACCAGAGGTGCTACTTCACTGTCAGGGCGGCTAGGATCTGGAACCAACTTTCAAGCAAAGTGGTGCTGTCTTACCCTGGGGGTCTTTAAGAGGAGGCTAGACGAACACCTTGCTGGGGTCGTTTGACCTCAGTGCTCTTTCCTGCCATGGCAGGGTGTTGGACTTGATGATCTGCTCAGGTCCCTTCCAACCCTACTAACTATGAAACTTTCTGACTACAGTGGTAGAACAGGGCCCCTACCCATTACTGGAAGGAGTAAGGTGTTTGGGACAACCTTTTGGTCTTGCCTGAGGTCTGAACACTTTCCATCTCTCCTTCTTTCTTTCCTCAGCCCTCTTCTTTTTCCTTCAACATCACATAAGGGCTCTCTGACTTACCTGATGTGGACTAGACCACAACATGCCAGCAAGCTGTAGGAGCTAGAATGAGGAGCACACCCAGATGCCAGTGTGTATAGCTCTGGGGGACCCAGGGTGAAAGTATCAGGGTCAGATGACCAACACTCACTCACTCACTATATGTGAACTGGGCCTCAGGACAGAGTGGGGGGGGAAGCCACAGGAGTCCTGAAACAAGATATGCTCCCAGTGGTGAAAGAAGGGTGAGAGCAGGGACAGAAGGAAATGCGCAGGCATGGATGGTGGCCAGACTGGAGAAGTTTGGCAGCTGCACTGCAATAAGCCAGATACATTTCAAGATTTATGTTTTTTGGTGTTTGTGTTTGGACTGAAGGAAGAATGGCACAGGATGAGGTCAGCCCACAATAAGGGGATTCTTGTGTTGTGAGCTGGATTGATACCTGGATGGCTGGTCCCCAGCCTCGTGGAACAGGCGGTGGCTGAAGAGGTGCAGGAGGCCATGAAAAGTGGGGCAGGGTGGTACCTCAAACCTCTGGCTAATGTCAGAAGTGGAGAAGAGTGACTGAGAATCTCTGTGTGGTAGAGAAGAAAATGGCGGTGACAGAACAGGAGTAAGCGTGGTGAAAGGTTTCCCATAACCATGGTAGGGAAGGGCTGTCTGAGGCAGTGAAAGGACAAGCTGACTTGGGGTTTCCAATCCTGTGCTGAGGGCACATCCCACTGCAACAGGATCCTGGGGTCCTGAACAGTGGTCCCAGAACTACGCCGTGTGGCTAGAATAAACTTGGGTGGGACTTGAGGTGTCCCCAACCAGAAACAGACCTCGTACTTGAGAATCCTTGTAACCAATAATGGTGAACTCCTGTCAGTTTATCCCATCAAGTTGTGACAGGTGAGTCACTGATGGGCAGCTTGGGAGAGAAAGGCAATTGGGGGAATCTCAGGAGAAGCAATACATGCGCCCTTTTACCTGGGAGGCATACATAATTGGTGCACTGACTTGGAATGAATCTGTGCCAGGACACCCTTCTTAATACAGAAGGATCCTTGGGCGGTGAGCGCGTGGAATAAGGCAGGAAAAATGGAACAGATACTTCAGTTGATCTTTAGCAGCAAGCAACACTAATAAACAAGACCAGCAATGGGAGGCTAAGATTGTGGAATTGATCCAGATGCAATTGAGGCACGCTGGGATGTTGTAGGCAGAGGCAAAGGAGGATTGGATACCACCTAGTTTTAACTAAACCTGCTTTTGGGGTGGACGTAGCAGGCATTTTGATCAGAGTTGCCCATGGGGAAATCCTATGCAGGAAAAAGGGGTAAGCTGATACAACACCCACAAAGCAAGGTGGAAAAAATGGAGTATAGGTTGGGGCTGCTCTATATAGCCCCAGAGGAGAGAGAAAGAACAAGATGGACCCCACCTCATAGTAGAATTGTGGGTAGAAGAGTAACAGATGATGGCACTGTGGGACACAGGATCAAAGCAGACTTGAGTAAGAAGGGAAATAATAAAACATGCACAGCAATTCATAGTGGACACACTGCTGTGCCTGCATGGAGAGTCTAAGAGTTATGATTAGGTGGAGGTATGAATAACAATATCTAGCAGTACTCATTGGATACTGGTGTGCCTTGCCCATAAATTGCCATATCCTGTGCTAGTGGGGCATGATTGACTGAAATTCTATAACCTCCTAGCAAAGTTGGTGCAGCAGGGTAAATAATGAGAAGAGTTGGAGGGAGGCAAGGGGAAGTGGGGACTAAACCCCAGAAGCATGACAAGGGGCTCATAGGAGAATGTGCTGTACATACCACTGAACCTGCCCAGCGTGCTGGAGATGGACATTGGGCAGCTGATGAAATGGAGGCAACTAAGGATTGAGCAGACCTGAGAAGATAGTTTCAGACATATATTTGAGGAAAGCAGTATTATGCAAAATGATTTAGAAATATTGTAACTAGACCTGACCCACACACTTTCCCTCTCTGAGATGAGACAAGGGTTATTGTATAGGGTGGATCAGGAGTGAATCCAGAGGGATACATAAGCATATCGTAGGACACTTACAAAATGACCCATGAACTCCTCAGAAGTGAACATTTGGACAGCAGTAGGAATCAAGATGAACTGCTTAGCCATTTCTTCTGGCCTGGGATACAGTGGGTGATGGAGATTTTCTGCCAGGCAAGAGGGTTGTTGGACTTGATTAGAGAGTGTGGGGAGGATCAGGAGGGATCTGCCCTGAAACTGCTATAATATATTCTACAAATGAGAGAATGACTTAGTTTGGCTTGGGCAGTGGCCCAGGAGCACTTTCAGAGGGCACAAGAGCACCCATGTAGAAGTTCAAGATTAGGAATCGAGTGCTGATTCTGTTTCCAGGTGATGCATCCAAACTGTTGACACGCTAGCAGGACCCATATGAGGTCATCCAAAAGGCAGGTCCTGTGGACTATAAGATTTGCCAACCTGGGGGAAGAAAGACCTGGCATATATATCACATTAATATGTTCTTAAAAATGGAATGAAAAAGAATCAATGTTCATTGTGCCAAAGCCAAACTGCTGGAGTTTGGACCACAGACACAAACCCAAGAGGAGATGAATGGAGTAAAGATAGGAGAAATCTATTAGCGGTACAACAGTGTCAGTTTGAAGAAACAGTGAAGTGAGCCACCTCATAAAAGTTAACAGAAATATGCTATAGTAACCTGTAGTATACTTAAAAAGAACCTATTGGAAGCTTATTATTTTCTATTAAATTATGTATATTTTAGAGTAATCCCTATGTCATCTTATTCACTGCTGAATTCAATAAGTCCTTTTCATAGGTGTTATGCCTGCATGGGAGCTATATTAGTGCAGACATTTGCTGTGGTGATGGATACAGATTTTGTTCTACATGCATGCATTGGTAGAAGAACAAACAGCACACTATCTTGACCAAAGACAAACGTCAGTTTGTATTACTTGTGGAAGTTGCTGAGATATCATGGGGAAGGGCAACCTCATAAAAACCTAGAGAAACTGGAGATTGTTGTAGAACATGTCCTATCATTGGCACGTGCCATCACCTTTCCATTCAGCCTTAATTAAATACAAATGCTGGTTCTCTGTTCTGTGCTCAGATATTTCTCTGGAGGGTTCAGTGCATTCCAGCTGAGAAGAACAAGCAACTTGTGACTTCCACAAATAAGTGGCAGGAGCACTTCCAGTGAAGGCAAATGAAGTTTGCATCACCAACCACTTTGCTATGACCCTTGTAAAAAGCAGTGAAGGGGAAGTAAATAGCAGTGCATATTAACAGTCTTTGGGGGGGTTTTATATAAAATGCATAAGCAATAGAACTAATAAAAAGAAATGTTGGACCAGTATTCCGTTAGAAAAAAATGGTTCAATGGGTTGAAATGTTCCATGGGAATGATTCATTCCATTATAATTTATGCTAGAGACCAGGCATCCAGCCTGCCTTTGTGATTTTCTGACAGCCTTTTGGCCAGCTAGGCAACAAGATGAGCTGCATGTCTGACTGTATTGCTTGGCCTCCCTGGTCATGCCTATATTGCCTCCATGGCAAGCCTGAGAATACCTCAGAGAAGCATGCCTTGCCCATTTCTTTCTACTCAGTATATGGCAAAGCCCCCAAACTATGCAGTAAAGCCAGTTTAAGTTCTGAGCACTTTCTCTCTCAGGTATACTTCTTGCCATTCACGTCAGTCATCCACACTGCCTGATTTCTGGGCTTTGGAGGGACTGGGTATGTGTGCCAGGCAGAGGCATTGTTCATGTGCCCCCAGGGTATTAGGTGGCTGGCATCCCGATGAGACTGCCTTCCCTCAGAATATGACTGGGTTTGGGGGGGGGGCAGTAATTCATTTTTATCCTGCCAAAATAAAATATTTTGAAAATTTCTATTCCATGGAAAACTCTGCATTTCTGAAATTTGTTCTGATTCAAAGCAAAATATTTGGAACTAGGAAATTGTCCACACGCTGGGAGTTCTGTTTCCTACACAGCTCCAATAAACAAGGTTGCATTTTCTGATGGGCCATGAGATTGGTACTTTTACTTTAAAAAATTACGTGTATACAGATACAGAGTATTCTTATAATACTCTCTTACCAACCAGGGTTGTCTATTGATGGATTTAGAACTATAACTTGGACGGAAAGAAACTTAAAGAAAAGCCTGTTAAAATATTGTGAAATAATTAATTTACACTTTCTAAAAGTAAGAGTAATGGGTTCTTCTTTGTTTAAATCTAAGCCACTGAGCTATATTGAAACCCTTAACATCATTTTATCATATTTTTTTATATTTAATGTAGATTTTAATTTTGCACTCTGTTTTATTAATTCCATGTGGAGGGAACAGTAACACCAGGAAGTAGGATATACTTTGCTGAAAATCCCTATGGAAGATCATAATAAATACGAGTAGTGGATAATAAACTATTTTAATGGATGGATTTGGCAGCTAAACACTGGATTCACAACCTCTTATGTCTTTCCAGTCTATTTTACCTCAACTACTATTTAATGAGCTCTGCGTTTTTTTCCATTGCAGTCTTTAAAAGCTTGTTTGCTGAGGAAGGTTTTATAGATGCTGAATTCCCATTTTAGCTCTTAAGTTTAAAAAAATGCTCATCCCTATAGAAAAAGCCATATGGCCCTAAACTTGCAGTTTACCCTATTGTATTTTATCTGTGTTGATCTATAGAAGAAAGCCAGGCATTATGAAAATGTGAAATGCGGGTTCAGAACTTAAAGTAAACCATATGTATGTGAAAGCTGTAGAAAAAAATATTTAATAAAGAAGTTAAAAACAAACAAACGTAAGACAATAGTTGGAATGTTTTGCAACACTAGCTTCAATAGACTTTGTGGTGTACCCAATGGTTTTTCCATCGTGATGGAGAAAAATATCTTACCTGCTGAATAATCAAAGCTTTCTGTTCTGTTCTTTGTTAACAGAAGAATAAGCAATTTCACTTTGAAGATGGAAAAAAATCACAAAACACCATAGATGTAGAAATATGGTTTGATTAACACAAGAAGACAAATTGCACTGGAAAAAACAAGAAGTTATAACATTTGCCAAAATCTATGAATTCTTCCGATTGATTCTAAAAATATCAAGAAGTTAAGCCAGGCATTTTAGCTTCCAGGTTTTGCTCTGTAGAATCAGGAGGCATGCATAAGTTCCATTCATAGTCTAGTTTTCAACCCTGGCTGGTGTGACAGGTGTATGGAATAACTCAATAACTGAATCCTGTGACTAGTTCAAGATGTCCATTGTTCAGTTCGTAAGGCAGTTCCATCCAATATTCCTTGGCTGGATGGCAACTGGGAGCCACCATAGATGCCTAACTGTCTTAGATACATTTGAAAATCCCCCTAAAAGTCTATCTCCCTCTTTAAAAGCCTAACACTGATGCAACTGCATTTGTGTTTGCACAACCTGGGATTTCCCACTGCTCTAAAAGTCCATTTAGCCCCTCAAACTAACGCTTCTCAGAGATGTGTTATTTTGCAATGCTCCCCAGTTATGCCATCCCAACTATGGATTTGTTCATGCAAACATCCAGAGACTCTAAAGACTTCTAATTAATCCCCTTCACCATGAAGGGGTGCTGGGTTCCAGCCTTTAGTCAGTAGGTCCCAATGTGCGGGGTTTTTTTTTACTCTCCTTCACTCCTCACCTCTCCCTCATCACTCACAGCATGCAGTGGAGTGGCCGCAGGTTCAGGTCAGGTCTGCTCAGCAAATTATTATTTTTATTTTAACAAAAAGAAGTGGGGGAGGGGAGGAACCAATATTCCCTTAATTTACTACCCACTCTTAATTCTTCTCCCCCCCGCCACTTATAGTTTATGTACCCTTCTGTCCTCCTGCTCCCCCCCATCTACCCTCTACCTGTGCCCCCTGCACCTCCTGCCATGTGCTGCCACTGCAGTAGACATAGCTCCTGATGACAGCTACAGCATCACTGCAATGGTAAGTTTTTTCCAAGTACTTTGAAACTTTGGAGTGAGTGGTTACATGACTTCCTTCAATACTTCAAACCTTCTGAACTTCATTACATTCCATTTAAGAACCACCACGAAAAGTCTAGGGGCAGGACACTGTCTGCTAGACCCAATGCCCAGGATATGAAGCATCCCAGGTGATATTTAGGTAATATGTCCCACCAACTTTGTGTGTGTGTGTGGGGGAGACAGTGCAGCAAAAGTCCATTTTTTTGACTGTGCTCCAACCCCCCCATCCTCTTCTTCCTCTTTCCCTTTCCCTGCAGAAAACTTTTGTGGGTGGAACTTGCTGGGGGTAGCAACCAGTAATGAAGAGAGTGGAAAAAAACCCCTGTATGTACAGATTTGTAGTTTATATATAAATATATAATATAATATATATTTATAATATAATACAATAAATATTTTGTGCCCCTGGCCAGCTGCAAACCGCTGCCCCACTCCCAGGTCCATGCCCTGAAATAAAGCAGGAGCAAGTACAAATCAGAATATTTTGTTCCTCATCTTTATTTTTTTCACAATAAATTTAATTGCAAGCAATTTGATAAATCACAATTAAGCTAAAACCGTATACACATTTTTGTTTTACTCAGCAATGCCATTGATAGTCTACTGGTGAATAATTTTTTTTACAGTACAGCCATTGCCAGAAAACATAATACAATAGGATAAAACAAGATCCCTTGAATAATTCCTTGATATTCCCTTCAGTATTACTACTATCAAGCAACTGTTGTTGTATAATAAGTGTGAGTGTTCCCTTTAATCACATACAGTATGTCACCTGGTGAGGGATGGATGGATGGTGGGAGGGCAAAAGGGAGTGAGGCAGGCAGGCAGCCAGCCAGCCAGCCTAGTTACTGACCCTTCCTGGTTAAAGGCTGTGTCCCAGAAGTGTTTTATTTTTGGTCTACATGGCCTGTATGGCCCACGGGTTTTGGGTAGAGTGGTTTTTGAAGAGCTGATGACTGTGCAACTTTTATGGAATTATGGCATTACTGGAAAGTTGCAGTGTGGACCATTTTCAGATGGAGGGAGCCTGAATGCTTGACCAGTGTTAGTGTGCAGCCAGCATTTCTTGCAAGAAAGAAGGTTAAACAAACCCACCCACCCCCAGCACCAAGCATAGATCTCCCAGTGCCTTTAGCAACTCTAGAAAGACTTTAGCAATGCATTACAAAGTTCTCTGCCAGAAGCCAGTTGGGTGGGTGTGTGGGTTGATGGAGAAGAGGGAGAGAGGCAGGCATCCTGCACCCCTTCCTGGTTATTGAACATGTCCCAGCAGGAAGATGGCTGGGTAAAGGAGGCGGGAAGGCATGGCCCCAAAGGGGCTCCCTCAGGTGGAGATGCTAATATCCTTTACATAGTAACTTTTAAATTTTTTCTGGCCCCAAAGCTTAGGAAGGGAGGGAGGAATGGGTGGGGGAGAGGGAGGCAGGCAGGCAGGCATCCTGCACCCTGCTCATCAGCACAGAGGCAGAAAAGGATCTTAGAGTCATTATAGACTCCAAGATGAACATAGGCTGCCAATGTGAGGATGTGGTCAGTAGGGCCAACCGCACCTTGTCATGCATCCACAGATGCATCACAAGCAGGCCCAAGGAGGTGATCCTCCCCCTCTATGCGGCACTGGTCAGGCAGCAGTTGGAGTACTGCATCCAGTTCTGGGCACCGCACTTCAGGAAGGATGTGGACAACATGGAGATGGTCCAGAGGAGGGCCACTCATATGATCAGGGGCAGAAGGGAGGCCCTATGAGAGGCTATACGACCTGAACCTGTTCCGCCTCCACAAGAGAAGGCTGAGAGGGGATCTGGTGGCCATCTATAAACTGGGCAAGGGAGACCAGCAGGCAATGGGAGAGTCCCTATTCCCCCAAGCACTACTGAGAGTAACAAGGAATAATGGCCATAAGTTGACAGAAAGCAGATATCAGGAGGCACTACTTCACTGTCAGGGTGGCTAGGATCTGGAACCAACTTCCAAGTGAAGTAGTGCAGGCTTCTACCCTGGGGGTCTTTAAGACAAGGCTAGACAATCACCTTTCCTAGACATGGCAGGGGTTCGGCCTTGATGATCTGCTCAGGTCCCTTCCAACACTACCAGCTATGAATCTATGAAACCATAATGTGTTTCTTTACGTGCTTATTTAGAGCAACAGTCATTTGATAGTAGGCTAGTGAGGGGACTGTTGCTCAATAAGCATGAGTCCCCTCAATGATACACTTTATACTGCATAATGTCCTGTTGAAAATAGCCTTAGCTACATTTGCGGCCTGGCCAGCAATGAAGAAGGGCAAAATGAAAGCTTTGCCCTCCTCCTGGCACAGCATTAGGCTCAAAATTCAGTACTTTTCCCTAATCCAGAAGGCCCAGCCTTGGGAATAGAGGGACCTAGGGAGGAGCTTGCTCATTATTATGGCCAGTAACCAGGGGGTGGCCATTCCCCCTCACCTCCCGCCTCCATGGGGAAAGAGGCAGGGAGGGTGCATAATCACCTGCCTGATGCTCACTAACTGCTTTCTCATCATAAGGAATCAAACTGTAATTGTAGATCTATATAACATAAGCCTATATTATATATTGGCTATATATATATATATATGGTGGAGGCCCAGGATGAGTGTGATGTGTGCCCAAGATGTGTGGTATGTATGCTACAAGAGGCAGCGGGGGTGGGGGAGGAGGGTGATAAAGTAAATCTACCTGCTTTGAAATGCTGTGATAAAGAATCAAATCATTACAATTATTATTGACTATTCATTAATCATCATTAATATTAGTATTATTACAAACTTTTATTAATATATTACTATTTCAAATAATAGTATTATTGACTCCTTTTAGTAGTATTACCTGTTATTGTATTATAAGTCTATATAAGTCTATAGGATGAAAGTCAACTATTATTATAATGCATAATAGTTCAATTGTTGAGACAATCCTGAAGGCAATGCTGTCATTCTCTTCATCTTCTCTTTCATTTTTTCTCTTTCTATCTCTTGTCACACCAACAGGGATTGATCAGCCTGTAGCTAGCAGTGGAAGGTGATCTAAAAACTGGAGGGAGGCTAGAAAGAGCATCCAAATTTGTATTGGTGTCTCTTGTAAACCTTGCATACTTTCCTTCACACCCATAAAATTCTACCAGCCCCATATTCAATATATTTGATCTGAACAATGCATCCCCCCAACCAGAGATGACCCTGTCAGGGTGCAGGGCAGCCAAGCCTGGGAGAGAGGCATTTCCGCAGCAGCTGCTCTTTGAAGCTAGGAGGAGGCAGTGGTGCAGCAGGGGTGTGGCAGGCTAAAAAGGAAAGAAAAAGCAGCGGTCGAGGAGAGGATGAGCCATGGTGTGGAGACTAAGATGGAGGGGTCCCAGGAGCCAGCTCTAGCTAAAGGAGAGGGACTCAACTGGGAAGGAAAACCGGAAGTCTCTGAAGAAGACAGAACAGTCAACTCGCCTAGACAAGGTGAGAGACATGGCAGAAGCTGCGGGAGAAACAATCAAACAAACAAACAAAAAAAAGAGAGACCCACGGCGGATTCCCAATGGGGCAAATTCAGGTCGAGTTCATTTTTTTTTCTGTATTGTTTCCCTGGTATTGTTTGGGGATCTTGATATGGACAGATGGTGTTCAGGGAGCCAAAAGGAAAAGTGAAAAAAGAAGCAAGAGACTGAAGAAAGTTCTCTGTAGTTTAATGAAAGAAAGACAAAACAGTTAAAATCATTGACTTTACCTATGTTCATGCATGTTGTTTACATTAAATAAACGCACTGAAGTGTCCTGGAAAACTGAAAAATAAAAACAATTTAAAAGATTATTTTGTTTTACAATAAAGCAAACTGATTGACCACATAAAGCAACAAGTGGATTCTTTTTAATGGCAAAGGGCCTGGGGTTTGTCCAGAAGAGGGGGAAGTGAGATCAATTGACAAGAAAAATTTCTATCAATATTGCTGGGATCATTCTGGGCAGGGAATGGGAGGGTTCCAATGGCTCCCATGGGTAACTGTATGAAAATCAATGAGCTTGGGAATGCTGGAAAATGTAGTTAAAAAACCCCCCCAGAAAAATAAAAGCCAGAAGAGCTCACCACCACCACCTACAGTGACAGCAACCACCAATCAACCGGGCACCAACAAACACCCACCCACCCACTACTCTAAACCCTGAACATTTTATATCATAGCAGTTATAGTAAAAAGAAGAAAAACCGCATATATTTGTAAAACGGTGGGATGGGAAGGCAAAGAAATGGAAGGGGAAGATTCATGCCGCTTGTCTTCAGGATTGGGTTGGCGTCTTTGGAATCGCGTACTGATAGAGAGAGACCAGACCGACTAAGCATAGGCAGGTGCAAGTGACAGGGCTTTTGGGGTGACCATAATTGTGCCCAGGGGAGACTCCCAGTGAGACTCAGGACTGTCTAGTGAGAGTCCAGGGGTGGGGACTGGGGAGGCCAGGTGGTTTACATGCACCTCCTGCTGTAATACATTAGGAAAGACATTACAGGAGGTAAATTATTATTTGATTCCCCCTACTGTAATTTTCAGGGAACAACACATGAGGCTTAACTCTCTTGAAAGCACCATTTGTACAAACATGAACACCGTGTTGTGCTAACACAAACTCACTGCACCAAAAAAAGCCATGTTAAATTTTTCAGGCACTCTACATTAACACTTGTGTTATCTACACATGCCCTATAGTACTATCTCTTCCATAACTTGCAGAAGAAATTAATAAACTAAATGATAAATAAAGTTAAATCCACTTATAGTACTGGACACTACAAAGTAGCAATGCTTGCAGTGGTCCAGATTAGTGTTTGTGTACATATTTAAGTGCTATTAGATGTCCACTTCTAGACCAAATGCAGTGACAATATTTAATTCTTGGATTTAAAAAAAAAAAACTGTTCAGGAGCAGACACATGGGGCCTGAACTTTTTCTTACCTATACATACTTTACATGGGTGTAATTCCCAGATTGAATTAACTTTCTTTTGTTGAGTCTTACACCCATTAAACTGAGAGGATGATAAGGCCATTATAATCCATAATTTTCCCCTCCATATTTTTCCCTTGGGAACACTTTTAAAGCCATTCTGATCTACTTTTTGAGTATGAGCAAAAACATGCATGACATAGTGATATAGAAACATATGAATTCTGTGGAAAAAATAATGTAAAGGAAAGTTCTTTTTTTTTTTGATCTTGAACCAAATCTATTTTTTTGTTCTTAAGAACATGTCTCTACATATTGGTACAGTAATTTACCAGCTGTTCATTTCCAAAATGAAAATCTATTTATAAAGTGATTTCAAGTTTAATGTGGTGGAAAATGACATCATGCATCAGTTTAGGAAGAACCTCAGAAAGGATGAAGATGAGAAGGTGCCCATGGTTCAGAGAATGCAAAGTTTTACCTTGTTAGTGCTTGTCCAAATTGAGGTTGATGTCAATTCTGGAAATAATTACAGACCTGACAAAACAAGTTGTAAGTCTATGAAGTGATTCCAAAGTAAGGTTGTAAGATAAGAATACTACTTATGGAAATAGAGCAGGGGGTCATCAGCATCATAAAATAAGTAAGCATCATGTGTTCTTTCTAGTTTGATTAAGTATTGTATAGGTAAACCATTTTTTCTTGTAGAAATTCACTATATTTTCATTTTCTTCTGCCCTGATCTTCCAGGTAATAGTACTGTCTACAGGGTTTCTGTCAACATGTGTTTTTCCTCTAGATGATTTAACTGGTAAGGTTTAATTCTATTTTAATTCATACTGGTCACATCTAGGAGTTCATTAATGAACCATAATAACAGTCCATTGAGTTTAGTAACTGTTACTGTTTAGTCCAATACACATTACTATTATTAGTACTGAAGTGCAATTGTAGGGCATGTCCAGACACATGTGCATGTGCCTCTTGCAGCATCTCAAAAGGCTTTGGGATGCTGCAAGAGACATGTGCGGGAACAAAAAAACCATTCCCCACACTGCAAATTTGCAGCACGGGGGCAAAAATAGACCCCTGGATATTCAGGAGTCAAAAAATAGCCTCGATGAAAAAAACAGGGCAAGGTCCAGTCTGGACCTTGCCCTGAGGCAACCAGAGGTTGGGTCCTCCACAGAGACACTCTGGTAGCCAGCCAGAGCATCCTATGGCTAGTCCTCACCCCAGTGCTGAAGCACGCTGCCTGCCAGCTGCAGGGAGCTGGACATGGCCTCTGTGCCAGTAAGTGGGGGGGCCGGAGGAGGGAGAGGAGACCATGGGACTCCACTGGTACCATCCCCTGCCCACTCCCTGAGCTCCCCGGATCACTGCCCTGCCTGGCCCCATCCACTACCAGCTCCTGCAGCCCTCCTGATGGCTGCCCTGGCCAGCCTCAGGATCCCAGCAGTCCCTGAGTTGTGGGGGGCTGCACCATGTGGGGGGCAGGGGAGACACCCCTCCTGAGCAGCTGTCTTCTACAGTTCCCCCACAATCCACCCACACATACCCACACACCCCATGG
>NW_017728918.1:64222726-64247607 GCF_001723895.1 Crocodylus porosus | reverse complement strand
GCAAACCCCACATCCCCCCCAGCACACACCCTGCATGCCCAGCTGCAAGACAGGATGATACCTGCTGCCAGGAGCTGTGGCTGCAAGGGCAGCTGTCCTCACATCCTGGTTAGTGAAGGGGTCAGGGAGAGTTCTAACTGCTCTATGGTAAGAAAAGCAAAGGTATTTAGAATTCATTGTATTATGATGGTAGAGAAACTGGTAGGCTTCCAAATTGCATTAACACTTTAGATAAATAAAGCACTGCCCAACTGATCACTGTCTCTCTCTCTCTCCCTATATAGTGGTCTTTTGTTTTAATTATGAAGGAACGTGTATTTTGAGGTATTTTACAGAGTGACTTTGGGATTTTTTTCTCAGGGATTTTTCAGTTTTCAAATAGGGAACACCAGAATTCCTGCTAGGGAGGCAAGTGGCAGGACCCAGGCAGAGGAGCCTGCTCAGACCTGGCACCTTGGACCCAGCTGGAAGTGGCTGACTTCCTGGCCAGTTGAGGCCAGAAGGATGTGCTTTGACAGTTTAAAGTAGGCCACTGCACTGGGAACATCTTCTGAGCGATAGCTGCCCAGATGGCCAGGCAGGGGCACAAATGGCAGTAGTGCCTCACAAAAGCCAACTCTGAAGCCACAGCCCACTGGCAGCTGGCCCAGAGGAGCAGATGCCTCTACTGGCTGTGCAGTCCCCATCTGGGTCTGGCAGGTGTGCAGCAGGTCACAGCCAGGCAGCCAGTCCACACTGCCATACTGCTGCAGTGGGTAGAGGGTGCAGGGAACTCTCAAGGTTGCTTTAGCAGTCCAGCTGGCACAAGGGGTAGTGTCCCCAGGTACCAATTGGCTGGGCCCCAGAAGCTCTGGAGAGTGAATAGCCAGGGCAGCTTTTTGTACCCATGGGGCCAAGACAGGCAGCTTTGTACACTGCTGGGGACAGCGCAGGTGCTGGCCCTAGGCTCTAGCTCCCCTTGGCTGCAGATCCAGGAGGAGCTGGGCAGGGTTATTTTGCCTCAAGTGGCACAACTTGCACCACAATAAGTGCATGTCCAGGCATGTGCACTAAGGCAAAAAGCCCTGGCTTAAATTTGCACCACTTCTTTTTGAGCTGCTGCAAGTGCATGTGCCTGCATGTGTGGACGCCCCCATATAGTCCAAGTACCATTGTTTAGTCCAATGCAGTAGCACCAATTATGGTGCTTTAAGTTTAGTACCTGTTATTACATGCAGGTTTTTACCAATAAGAGGTACTAAACTTAATGTGACATAATCAATGCTACTGCTCATTAGCACAGATGAACACTTTCTGTGTGGCGCTTAATGTGTATTGGACTAAATCTACTGTGCATTAGTGCATTAGCACACTTTTGCCAGCTGCACTGGCAAATGCACATTAGAATTAGTCCAATGAACATTAAGCATATCGTGTAGATGCATCCACTGTTTAGGACATGGCTTTCTATGTGCCTGTCTGGGCTATTTGCTCAAGATAAACTTCTCTAAATGTCCAGTGATTAGATTGCCTAGCTTTTTTTTCTGTGCCCAACATGATGCAGGTGAGGCCTCACTTGAGAGGCATGAGGCATATCCAGCTTCCTTTGATTTCAGGTAGATTTGCAGGTGCTCACCAATTCAATTGTTCCAGGTGCCTCAGTGTACACAGTGAGAGTAGGCCTCCAAATTTAATGATTTATTTTTTAAGAGTTTTTTTATTTGCAGCTCACTCTCTGCAAAGTTAGGGTAATAATATATGCCTGCTTTGTCACACTGAAGATGGAAAGTGGTAGTCTTTTCCTTTTTCATGTTTGTATTGTACATCTGTGAATGTCATCTGAGACAGGCTGGGAACGTGCATATGCTGCAGTTGGAGTACTGCATCCAGTTCTGAGCACCATACTTCAGGAGGGATGTGGACAACATTGAGAGGGTCCAGAGGAGGGCCACTCGCATGATCGGGGGCAGCAGGGCAGGCCCTATGAGGAGAGGCTATGGGACCTGAACCTGTTCAGCCTCCACAAGAGAAGGTTGAGAGGGGATCTGGAGGCCATCTATAAACTGCCCAAGGGGGATCAGCAGGCAATAGGAAAGTCCCTGCTCCCCCGAGCACTACTGGGAGTAACAAGGAATAACGGCCATAAGTTGACAGAAAGTAGATTCAGGATAGGCATCAGGAGGCGCTACTTTGCAGTCAGGGAGGGTAGGACCTGGTACCAACTTCCATGGGAAGTGGTGCTCACCCCACCCTGGGTGTCTTCAAAAGGAGGCTAGACAATCATCTAGCTGGGGTCGTTTGACCCTAACATTCTTTCCTGTCCATGCCGGGAGTTGGACTTGATGATCTGCTTAGGTCCCTTCTGACCCTACCAACTATCAAACTAAGAAACTATGAGTTCCAGTTTGATGTATCTGGGGAGTAAAGGGTCTGGTTGGTCTCTGCCAGAGTCTTCCCACCCCAGAAGCCTGGTGAAGAACTAGAATCATTATTGCAACAAGGGAGATTCTAGGAGATGCCACAGATTGGCAGTGTTTTTGGCAGCTATAATTCCTGAAGCAACAATTATCTCCATGTTTAGCAGGGTGAGGCTACTGAAGACTCTAATGAAGCCAGGGATATGGGGCAGATATTCTTTGCTTCTAGAACAGAAGTTCCCCAACTTTTCTTATTGAATGCCCCCTTCCAGATTTACCAACTTCCTGAGTATCCCTACCAGTGTGTTTTATATTTTAACCTAGTGTTTCCCAAACTTTTCCTCAGTGTGACCCCATTTATGACCCCATTTCCTCAGCATGATCCTATTTCCTCAGCATGGCCCCTCACTCCCAACCCACAGCCCTCCATGCCCCCAGGTGCCTCAGGGATAGGGCTCACAGACCCCTGCCCCCTACCCCCTGCCCCAAGCAGTGCCCAAGCCCCAGCTGCCACCTGTGGAAGGTGGCAGCTGCTGTGGCTGGAGTGGAGTGCAGAGCCCAGCTTTGCCCCCCCACACACATTGTCCCCTCCCTGATGGGCAGCACTGCAGAACTGCTACCCGCTGAAGACTTGGGGCTCCTCACCCTGCTGCCCTTCCCTTCCTTGGGCCAATGGGTGGGACCCAGCATGGAAGAGAGGGAGCACCATGATGTGCCATACCATGCCGGCATGGCTTTTAAGTTGAGGTGTCCCCTGCTCATCTGGAAGCAGTGGGGGCACAACTCTGAGCTGCCACCACTGCCATGCCTCACTTTGGGAGCCATGGTGGTGCGGCACTCCCTCCCACAATGTATCCCACTCTCTGGGCTACAGAGGCAGCTCCTACCCAGAAGTGGTTTATCCCAGCTGCAGCCCTGCACCCTGCTGTGGGTGCAGAACAATCAGGGGGCACATTTATTGCAACCCCATCAGTTCATGTTGCGACCCCACTTGGGGTCATGACCCACAATTTGGGAACTATTATTTTAACCCTATAAATACCCCTTATATTAATGAAAGTTAAATCTGACATTACACAATTTCTCCTGTGTACCCTCCAGATATGTCTTGCCTTTCCCCCAAGCCATGGTTTGAGGACCCCTGCTCTAGAAGATTCATGGAGCTGATCATTTCTGAAGGGGGCCTCTCCTTTGAGATAGAGGGATCAGTTTGAAAAATCAGAGGTGTAAATTCACACCATGTCTAGTCTTATTTAGGTTACTTCTGTAAAGGGGAATAGCATGCTGAATTGTTTCTATTGAGTCCCTTCTGTAATGCATGCCAGAGGCAAAATGCTGCATATTTTAAATAAGCCATTCATAATTTTTAGCGGCAAACAGAATGTTCCCCATAGCAGGGGTGATATGGGCTGTAGAAAAACTACTTTGAAGGCTTCATATGGGTAGTGCATAAACAATCATTTGGTTAATCTATCATTAGTGATAGTTTCTTCAGGAATAAAGTAAATCCGTGAAAAAGATTTATTTAAGTTTTGTTCATTAAGCCACTCTACACTGGGAGTTAAATTAACATGGAAAAATCATAACAAAGCATAAAATCAGTAATATTGTACTTCAGTCATATGGAATGCAAATCTCTTTTGCTGTAAGTGAAAAGAATTATGTAGTTTGTGTATTTGATGTTGTACATAAAATATAAAGCAACTAATCAAAATATAGAGCAAAAGATCCTTTTGTATCAAATACTTTTATAACAATATTTTTTTTGCAAGTGCTTTATTTACATTCTGTTCTCATGTGTCTCACAATGATGTACTCAGGAAAAAAAGTTCTGTGAGTGAGTTTTGTGTGTGTGTATGTGTGTAGGGATGAGTATATATTTATGTGTATTAACTTTATACCCCATGTATACAATTTTAAAAGATACATGTTGTCTTTAAGAAAAAGTTAATTTTGCTCAGTATCACTTCCAAATGATAAATTGTTTGCATTAACATCTTCATATGGGCAGATGTTCAAAGGCAATTACTAAAAACAGTGCTGTCTTGCTTGTTGGAAGTTATGCTACAGTGCCTTGACCCTGCAGTGTATGTCAGCATATGATGTGTCTGTATCCTAAAGGCATAAATGAAAAAAAGAAAAAGAAAAAAAGAAAAAAAAAGAATGTGGTAAACCAACTGTAATGACGAGTTGTAATAATAAGAATTCATATGATCCATGATTGTAGACCGGTATGAAGCCACCATAAGTCATTTAGACTCCATTTTATTTCTGCAGTTTTTTAGGTTACTTTTTTCAATAAAATCAACATGTTTGAGTCAGCTAAAGTGATAAAAAAATAAATAATTTTTGCTCTTCCACCTTTTAAACTGTAAACAGTTCAGTAGTCTGAGCAAAAGGTCCTGTTACGGGAAAAATACACATTTCCATATGTATGGTCTGGAATTTACTTTGCAATTTTGGCAAGTGTTGCATGCCTTCCTTATGGTGGAGTACCACAAGTATTTGAATGCAAGTGCTAAGGAAGACAAATTGGGATTAGAATATATTCTGTATGGGGAAGTTCATTTTGGAAAGACTGAAAACCAGGATGGATAAATTATCCTATGTTAATTATTATTTTTTTAATAAGAAACATCATGCGAGCAGATGAACAATCAGTAAATCCTTTTTCATTTTTTGTTTTCTGGGTATCTCTACTAAAGTTACTCAAGAGAGCAGGCCATTCATAGAAATCCACATTCAGACACTTACGTTTTGTAGATGTACAGTGTGCTCTGGGATATCACTACTGGGCAAATCAAGACCATATTTCACTCATGATCCTTCTGTTGTTGGAGGAAGACGCTGTTGAGTTTCCAGCAAAATGAAAATAAAACCTGTGATCATTCATTCTACCAAGCCGTGCCCTTCCTGTTCTATAAAGGTGAGATTCCTATCCTTATATGTTCTTTGCTATAGGAGAGTACATCTACACAATCAGGTAATTAGACTATCCAATGAGTGCAGATTTTTGTCAGTGAAGATTTGGACTATCAGTGTGAGGAAGTACTACAGGCCATAGCCTCTGTAATCACTGCCTTTAACTTCCCAACTTTGACTGGCCAGTCTCAGCACTGAAATCTTTTTTTCCCTGTGTGAAGAAACACGGGTAATAAATAAAACACTCATGACAGGAAAAGGCTCTGAAGAAGACAAGGACAGCAGAACAGGAGGAAGGTGCAGATTCCAGAGCAGCTGTTCTGTGAGGATTGAGAGACCAAAGGCAGAGATGGGTGGGGCCCAGGAGAAACGGATGTCAGAAGAGGGCAGAGAAAATAAAACTAGTGAGAAAGTGGGGAACCCCCCTTCCTCCATAGGACCAGGCTCTAAGGTAGTGAAGGAGGCAAATGGAGCTAATAAAATGGGGAATTGCTGATGAGGAATCCTTAAAAGGTAACTCTGCAAGAGAGAGAAAGTGGCATTTGAGGATACTGGGACTGGGGTTTTGTTGTTGTTTATTGTAGGGCTTTGTTGTGAACCAATCAGGCTCTAGATAAAAGGAAAAAAAAGAAAAGGAGATTGGTAAAAGACACAGCAAGTCCTTGGGAAGAGAGACCATGCCCAGATAGGAAATAAAGAAATAAACCCAGGGCGATATAAACCTGACTGACTAAAAAGTGTTAGATAAGCAGTAACACTGTTAAAGTAAAATCATATCCATGCTGTATTCTGTTTAAGTCGATATTAGTACTTAATTAATGTAAACAAGTAATAACAGTCATGCAAACAGGAAGTTGACTGTGGATGTAAGTTTATGGATAAATAAAGAACATTGTTAAGCTAAGCCACATAAGACTGATTTTAACTTGATGGTCAGCATTAGTAATCCTACACAAGAATTACCAGAAAAAAAGGGTAACTCAAGAAGATCCTCTTCCTTACTACAGATTAGCAGGTTTTCGCTGCGGTAAATAACAAATAACACCTCCCGACTTATAACATCATATATTACTCAAGACATGGCAAGCGAGAGTCAGAAAATACTGTTATTATTTCAGACAGTGCAATGTGAGAAAAAAGAGTTTAGAATATTGCATTAGGTTAGATGCTACCCCCTCACTGCCCCCCCCCCGCCCCACATGATGCCACCACAAAAGGATGCTACTGCCAGCAGCTCAGTTCTCTGCAATCAGCAGCTGATGGAGTAGAGTATCTCCACCTGTGACTGACCAACTTTCTAGTGCCTCTGTATTCCAGACACTTGGGTGAAGAATGGCACAAAATTAGAAGTTGTCCAAGTGTACCTAATAGCAAATTATACATACGATTCTAAAGTAATGTATATATATATTTTTAAATCCTGGTGTGTAAAAAACAAACAAACTTTGGATTGCTCCAATAAAAGGAGACAACACATTACATTAATTTGTCTTGTACATTATATATTCTAACACAATCAGTATGGCCAGTTTTCTGGTATTGTTTTAAAATATTGCTTCATGTGCAAACAGTGTTGCATATTTAAGACACTTATTCCTCATTTTTGTTCCATTTCCTTTTCTGGAAGTATTTTTTTTTCTTTAAAACAGTATACTAGCTTCTGTCCCAAGCCATTATACTTTGGATGGAGTTATTGACATCTTGCAACTTCTTATATTAAGCTTTTTGTTTGGAATACCTGTCATTTCTTTTTTATTATTTTCTTGTCTTTCTCTCTCATGTATGAACAGGCACACAGGGTTTGGGTTTTTTTTATGTGTGGTCATTTTGTGTATCCTGAATATTTCAGTTTAAAGCCACCATTTAGAAAGAAACCTTTGATATCAAGGCTGAAGAAGTGAGTAGTAGCATATGCAAATATGCAGTAAGACCCATTACCAAATTGAAAATGATATCCAAATTATCTTTGGCTATATGCATTTCATCTCTCAATCAGCATTCTAAAAATTAACTGCTGCTTAAATTATGAAATAAGGTGGGGATACCTCACTAAATGCAAATTAAAGAAATAGGCATCCATTCTATAAAAAAATTTCTAGGGTCTATTCAACCTTAAACCTGCTATTTGTAATATTGCTAAAAGCTTGAGCGGGCAGCTAGTGGGTTATAACCACTGCTTATCACACTGATCATAAACACTTCACATAGTTAAACTTAAGCATGTATTGAAGTGGTTACCCAAATGTGAAACTATTTAAATGTGTGGTCTCCTGAAATGCGGCCTAAAATGTTACATAGTTTTCCAAAAAGAATCTGATTCTGCAGCTTTCCTCAGCCCTTACTTAGGCAAAAGTTGTAATAAAGTTAGTGTTTGGTTCTATATACATAAAAGATGTACACATTTGGACACATTTTTATTGTATGACATTTACAATCAATGTTATACTATATTTCTATAATATTATTATTCCCTGCTGATCATTACACAAAAGTGGACTAATATAGTGATGAATCACTCCCAATCAGTGGTGACTCATAGGGATACATGGGGGTACACCCCCTGAGAGCACTGGTGCACTCCCTGACAGGCAGTGCTCCCTGCTTAGGCGATGGGCAAGGAGAATCAGCGGCAATGCCAGTGCCTCCACTGCAAGTGCCGGCTGGGGAGTGGGGGCGCCAAGTGACGCGCTGCAGCCGCTTCTGGGAATACAGCAGCCACTTCCGGGAGTGCAGCTTATGCTTCCCAATCAGTGCAATCAGCCCATTGGCAAGATTGGCCATGGGGGATCCTGACTCAGGTGGCACCAGTTGCCCATGTTCCCAAATAGTTTTTCCCTTTTAATAAGAAATTATTAACATTAAAGTATTACGTTTCTCCCAGACTTGACATGTAAATTTAAACCTTTTATCAAAGGCTATAAATTGGCTGTTTGAGATCTTGCCAACTAGTTACTCAGTCATTTACCTTTTTAAGTTGGGCCTTGTCTAAGGAAAGCTATATTTAGCTATTACTTTTTTAGGGGTTATGAAACTTTTCATTTTGCTCAAACAGCTACATTGTACTGACAACTCTGTTGTCAACTGATCTAATTAAAAGGATTATAGTAAAAGAGATTATTTAGACATGCCTAAAAAAAACTTGGCTTTTTCTGAACTGCTTAAGTTGCTTCAGAGGAATACACTAGCAGAGTGCTGAGAAAAGCCAAAGCTGAATGGACTGAAAGAATTCATCAAATCCTACAATGGAAACATTCAACTTGAGGAAAGGGTCAGAGCTTTGCCTCATGTTAGAGGAACTCAGCACATTTTATACCCCCTCCTCCACCCTCCTACACAGCTGATATGGCTAAAATTAATAAAAAATAATTTCTGTTTTAAACTGTTCTCAGTTGGCCTGTGATACAGTTAAAGTTAAGTTTCTTTGTATTAAGGATAT
Organism: Crocodylus porosus; assembly: GCF_001723895.1. Taxonomy (NCBI): domain Eukaryota; kingdom Metazoa; phylum Chordata; order Crocodylia; family Crocodylidae; genus Crocodylus; species Crocodylus porosus. Next base: position 64,238,853 of record NW_017728918.1, on the reverse strand, counting down.
TCCTACTAGTCTAACTTAAATTACAGATGCTTTACATAAAACCTCAATTCTAGTCCAAATAGTACTTCAGTTATTGAAGTTTTATTGCCTGTGTTTTTGTAGCACATATTTCAATTCTGCTTCACGTGCTTTTCAGTCAGGAAGAAAGTTCTCTTTAGAGAACTATCTCTGTCTGCACAACAGTGGCCCTGTTGCTTCTTGCAGCCTTCAGCTTTCATTTTAGATGCAGCCAGTCCTGAAAAAGCAAGATCTTCAGAGTTACCAGTAGGGATATATATGTATACAAATGGAGGGCACATGCAGCCATTACATTTGATTGACCTAGGATTAGGATTAGGTCAATATAAATGCTTATCTGTGCAGAGTTGGGGAGGGGGGATAAATTAGGCCAAAATGGCAGGTCATATCTAATTAGTTCACCTAAGTAGGTGAACTTAATTAGGGTGCATACAGACATTCGGAGAGGTTAGATCAGGTTAAAATGGCTGCCCAATCTAACTTAGTACTATCCCACTGTCCAAATCCAGTTTACCTTGCAGCCACCCTCAGTTGAACATTCTCATACAAAGAACACATCATGAAGACAAAAGCAAAGCTGAGCAATCAAAACAGCATTCTCTATAAGCTCATCATCTCAAAATGGGAAGCTAGCCCCTCAACCATCCAAACCACTGCTCTGGCTCTTAGCTTCTCCTCTACTGAGTACGCGTGCTCTGTACAACCCCATTCTGAAGGATAGCTGCTGATGCATCACAGGATGTAGAAAGCCTATCAGCCTAGACAGTATGTACCTGCTAGCTGGCATCGCTCAGCCTAACGTCAGAAGATAAATGATCAAGACAAGCTGAAAATGTGAGACACTCACTGTACAACCATCCCACAGTGCACAAATGACTCAAATCATACAGGAGCTTCCTCACCAATATCCAGCCTCTCAATGCCACACCCAAAGAGACATGACTACAGATGTGGAATGAAAAGCTGAAAAAAACACTTCACAGCAAAAACATGGACATTCCTGTCGCTGAGTCCTTACCACTGGGACTGACGAACCGTGGCAAAGGTGGTGATATCTAAACCACCTATGTATCAGACTCAAGCGCTCCAAGGAACTAATGAAGAAGTGGGGCTATACCATTGATTCAGTCACCTGTGACTGAGGCACAGAGCCTCAGACTTTGCAACACCTGCTGCAATGCCTGCTGCTTCAAGGCACATGTAGATTGAAAGATCCTGCAAAGTACAATAAATGAGCACAGCATGTTTAACAAAATGGTAAAATGTGGCATAGAGACACAAAGACAAGAACTTGAATATCTAACTTAGTTTGTCAGTGTGTGGACCTTGCACTTACATCCCTAGTTAGGTCAATCTAAGTACAGACATTCCCTGAAGGTTAGATCAGTTAAAAATGGCCAGCCCAATCTAACTTTAGTGCGCCTCAGAGGTGCAGTAAATTAGCCACCTTGACTAGAATAGTGCCTTCTAATGTCCAGCCTGAACCTACTCTCAAACAACTTATGACCATTATTCCTTGTTACTTGGGAAGATACTCGGGAAGATCGGGTGAACAGGGTCTCTCCCATTCCCCACTGGTCCCCCTGGTAAGTTTACAGATGGCCATCAGGTCCCCTCTCAGCCTTCTCTTGTGAAGGCTGAACAGGTTCAGGTCCCATAGCCTCTCCTCATAGGGTCTGCCCTGCTATCTCTGGATCAAGTGAGTGGCCCTCCTCTGGACCCTCTTGATACTGGCCACATCCCTCTTGAAGTGCAGTGCCCAGAACTGGACACAGTACTCCAACTGTGGCTTGACCAATGTTGCATAGAGGGGGAAGATCACCTCCTTGGCCCTGCTTGTGATGCATCAGTGGATGCATGACAAGGTGCAGTTGGCCTTACTGACCGCGTCCTCACACTGGCGGCCCATGTTCATTTTGGAATTGCTAATGACACCAAGAACTCTTTCTTCCACTGTGCTTTCAAGAAAGAAGTTCCCCAGCCTATAGGTTTGCTGCTGATTTTTACTGCCCAAGTGCAGTACTCTGCATTTGTCAGTATTAAATCCCATCCTATTCTCATTCGCCCACCCCTGTAATCTGTCCAGGTCCAGCTGTATCCTGTCCCTCCCTTCTAGCATGCCCACCTGGGCCCTAATCTTGGTGTCATCAGCGAATTTGAACAAGGTGCTTTTCACCCCCTTTACCAAGTCACTAAAAACCAAATTAAACAGTGCTGGCCCAGGGACTGAGCCTTGGGGGACTCCATTGCCCACATCCCTCCAGGTCGAATATGACTCATCCACTACCACTCTCTAGGTGTGGCTCCTCAGCCAATTTGCGACCCATCTGACTGTGTAGGCATCAATGCCACAGTTGCCTAGCTTTTTAATGAGAATGAGGTGGGAGACAGTGTCAAAAGCCTTCCTGAATTCCAGAAAGAGTACATCCACTATGACACCTGCATCCAATGATTTTGTCACCTGATTATAGAAGGCAATCAGGTTGGTCTGACAGAATCTGCCCCTAATGAACCCATGCTGGTTGCCCCTGAGCATCATCTCCTCTGCTGGTCCTTTGCAGATGTGCTCCTGGATAATCTTCTTAAAGAGCTTCCCCAGGATTGAAGTAAGACTAACAGGCCTATAGTTGACCAGGTATTCCCTCCTCCCTTTTATGAAAATAGGGACCTTATTGGCCTTCTTCCAGTCATCTGGCACATGGCCAGAGCACCATGAGTGCTCATAAAGCTGTGCCAGGGGCCCCTCAATAACCCCTGCCAATTCCCTCAGCACCCTGCGATGGAGAGCATCTGGACCTGCTGATGTTAACATGTCCAGCCCCTCCAGAAGTTCCCTAACTCAGTCCTCCTGGAACCTAGGCTGGCAGAGACTCTCCTGAGTCCATCTTGAATCTCAGTGGAGGAGTCCCGGTCCCTGCACAAAAAAATGGAGGCAAAGAAATTGTTAAAAAGGTCTGCCTTTTCCTCTGGTGCAACCACCAGATTGCAAAGCATATCCTGCAGGGGCCCCATGTTACCCAGTGCCTTCTTCATACTCCTGATATATTTAAAAAAGGGCTTTTTGTTATCCTTGATGCTAGCCCTAGTTTTGTATCTGCCTTAGCTTTCCTAACAGCCCCCCTACAAACCCGAGCGATGGAGGTATACTCCTCTTTGGTGATAGCCCCTCCCTTCCACTAGGTGTACACCTCTTTTTTGGCTTTCAGGTGTTCCTGAATGCCTTTGGTGAGCCAGGGGGGGCTTTTGAGCACACTTTCCCCCTTTGATTCTCATTGGGACTGTCACCCCTTGGGCCTGGAGGATCATCTCCTTAAGGAACAACCACTCATCTTGGACACCCAGTTCCCCTACGCTTCAGGACTCAAGTGCCTCTCCTACCAATCTCCTTAACTCATTGAAGTTGACCCTCTTGAAGTCAGGAGCTACTGCCTTGCTGCAGGCCCTTGACACCCTGCACTTGGTGGTGAATTCCAGTAGACAATGATCACTGTCACCCAGGTGGTCAAGAACCTGGAGTCCCCTCACCAGGTCATTGCTTGTGGCCAGGAGGGCATTCCCCCTGGTGGGACTGTGCACCTCCTGGGTTAAGTGGAGGTCCTGTATCTCAGCAAGGAACTTTTGTGAGTGGTCTGACCTGGCTGACTGCTCCTCCCAGCAGATGTCTGGGTAATTTAGATCACCCATGACAAGTACATCCCTTGCTTTAAATGCTTCCTCAAGCTGACCCAAAAATTCACGGTCCAGCTCTTCCCCTTGGTTGGGTGGTCTGTATTAGACCCCCACTGTTAAGTCCCTTTCCCCATGACCCCCCTGTATGCTGACCCACAGCACTTCAGCCTGCCTCTCCTCTGACCCCATCCTGTTAGTTGAGGGTCATCCGGGTTATGTGAGGGTCAGGGGGATAAAAATAACTGTGGCGGAGAAAGAGAGCCCCCAAACCCTCCAAACCACTCCAACTTCCCCCCAGACAACAGACCACCAATCCCACCAGCCACCCCCCTGCAGAGCTGCTAGTTGCCCTGATTCTCTCTGCTCCTCCCCCAACTCTGACTTATTGTAATCTGGCTCCCAGCACTGGCAAAAACTGGTAAAATTGGCTTCAGGGGGTGGTTTTTGGGATCAGAGGGAGGAGAGTGGAGATTTGCGGGGTCCAGATTGGTATTTTGGCAGGATTCGAGAGCCTCTCCAATCCCACCAACCCTCCCCAATTCCTACAAGCCCCCTGTGGGCCCTGCTAGCTACCCGGATCCTGCCAAGCCCTCCTGAACCCCATCATCCACTCTGCAGATACCACTAGCCACCCTATCCTCCTAAGCACCCTTGCAAACCCCACCAGCAAGCCCACCCCCACCAAACCTGCCCACTCCTCGTTATAACTATATTTACCCTATCTATGGCTCCCAGCACCTATCTGGATTGGGAGGCCATTTATAACCTGATCTAACCTCCCAAACTTCTAGTGTAATGTCAGTACACACCCTTAGACTGGGAATAAATTAGCTCAATCTGCCAAATATCCACATATGTTCAAAGCACAGCTCCAGAGCTGAGAAAGCTCAGATAATTACACCAGCCTCAGGACTGTGCTCTTCCTACCCGCTTCCCGATCAGGCTATTTTTAGCCCCCAACCCCTTCATACCAGAACAAACAGCCCCACAGACCCATCAGCTCCCTCCCTCCTGCGGGCCTGCCAATCCCCTCCATCCTGCTAACTCCCTCATCTGTCCCCTGGACCTGTCAACCCTCCTCCTGCAAACATGCTTAAAGTAAATTGCATGATTATAGACTGGGTCCAGAGAATGTCTTCACATACCCAGAGACTTTTTTTAATGTATGTTTGACTTGATCAATGATTAGTTACTGGCATGACAAGTGAGTTACAAAGATTCAGAAAGAGGGGAAAAAATAATATTGGTCTCAGTGAGTCTGTGGCCCTTGCAGGTACATGTAGAAACTGATATTGCTGCTGGGAAAAGAGGGACAACTATCAGGGTCAAACAATGCCCTTTCTGTTAATATTTATTGGTTCTGTGTGATGTTAGACTGTAGAAGAATGCAGCAAGGAGAAGCAAGAAGGAAGAATATCAGGCATAAACAGTGGGGAAAGTTTCCTACACCTTGACCCCTGCTTGTGAATGTCTTTTCCACAGGTCTTCTATTTTCAGCGTTTGAACCTTATACGTCTAGATGAAAATGAAAAGTTAATTTGTGAAGCAAAAACCAGCTTCCAAAAACTTGATAATAGCCTAAAGTATTATTTTATTATTACTTGGAAAATTTGATGTTAGTAGTGATGACAGTTTTCCTAAAGGGGAAGGTTAGAAGTGTGAAAAACATCAGATTGTGTAATTCTTCAGGTTTTTTAATGTAGCAATGTAGCAAAGAGGAAGGAAGAAGAAATTCTAGGTTTTATGTCAGCTGGAAATACAATTTTCTTACGTGCCAAAATTTATAGTTTTTCTATTAATAACTTTCTTATGGAGGTCAAAGTACATACTTCCAAATAGAGATAACTATATAAAGATTTCCAGCTATATAAAAAAATCCCAAGCACTTCATTTAGCTACAATAGCAGTCTGACAGAAATTAGCATTGTTTATTTGTAATAAGGAGTTTTTCTGCTCTGTCCATCAAGTTTTAAGTTTCTTTAAACAGAATATAATCCTCCCATAGTTTTGATATAAAACAACAACCCAAGCTGCTTTGATGAATTTTACTCTTCAAAAAAAAGCAAAATAAATAACTAAATAAATAAGATCAAGATGAAACTGTTAAAGGATAAGACTTTCTAAGGAAATACTGTAGGATATGGATAGTGAGATGCACAATGATTAGACATGAGATGACTTGAAAAGGAATGCCCATAAATTTATTCAAGGTAACATCACAGGAAGGAAAAAAGGAAAATTGAGCACAAAATCATAGAACAAACAAATAGTTACAGAGGAACACTAACAAAAAAAAGAAAATGGGAGGGTTTAATAAACAAAGGATGTTAGAAGAGAGAAGGGGTAGGAATTTGTAATAAGTAGTGGGGAGAGACAAGAAAGATAATAAGGAACATTGTCTGGATCCTGTTCCCACTGAAGTCAAGGGGAAACAGGATCAATGCCAGAAGGAACTGAAAAGGGTGGGGAGGGTTGTGGGGGATTTAATGGATAGAAGACAGAATTGAAAGAAAGATGTCAGGGAGTAAAACAGAAGTGGAAATCTAAGAGGACAGGTAGAAAAAAGGAAGAAAACAAGTGTCCAGAAGAGAGGAGCTGCGGGGTGGGAGGACTCACATGAGATGAGTCCTCTTCCATTTAGTATAGAAGAGGAAGAAGACTTTGGAGCTTGGTGCAGATCTTTCACTAGAAGGGCCAAACAAAAAAAGGGTTGAATGGCCTTGAGCCTGTAGCTCTGATTCCTTCCTTCCATTACCCTTCATTGTGCTCTGATTCCTCTACCTTTCACCTTTCCTTCCAGCTCTTACACACATCCCAGGTCCTCTTCTCTCTCATCTCCAGTGCTCGCTTTCTCCATCCTTCACTTTCATTGCTCATCTTCATCTGTCTTTCACTTAATGTCTCTGCCTAGTAATGAAAAAAAAATGCCATAGTAGATCTAGTGTTGCAGGAATTTTGGTTGTAGCTGTGTTAGTCTAAGGAGATAGGCAGGCAAGCTTCTTTGAGTAGATGTGATACCTTTTATTAGACCAACTGAGTACTTGGGAAAAAGTTCTTTGCAATCTTTTGAGCACAAGCAACCTTCTTCAGGTATAGTAGGGAGTCATAGTAGATCCAATGTCATTAAATCATCTGATCTAGTACCTGTCTCCAGCAGTGGCTGGTAGCAGATGCTTCAGTGGAAGACAGAAGGATCTCAAAGTGTTACCCTCCTTAAGCGATAACCTGTCCATAGAGGAAGTCTTTTTTTCCTAACCTCTACTGTTAGTTTACACTGAAGTCAGTGTAATTTTCCAAGTGTGAATAAGGCCCATTATTACTTCCTTAAAAGCAGCTGTCAATATTTATTACCAACTGATCTCTCCAAGCAAGATTAGATCTTAGATAATGGAGTTTTTAAAACTGATCATTTAACTTGAGGACCACTTATTAGATGTTAATATGCAATACATTTTAAACATTGGGGTGAAATCCTGATTCCACTACTTCAACACAGCTAAGATTTTACCCTAAGCGTCTTACACCCAGAATGCCATTGAATAATTGTTTCTTTGTATCTTTGAGGGTGAGGGATCTTGTCTAACAGTGAATTATTTCAACACGAAAATACTTGAGCTTACCATGCACTGGAAATTCCTCATAGATTTCATGGGAAAGCTAAATTTATAGTGAAAATGTATGGTCACCAGATGTCCCTATTTGTTCGCTATGTAAACTAATGTTGTGACTCAGTGGATCTTCTATATGTTGGAATGCAAATACTGTCTGAAGGTCAAATGAACACTAGATTATCTAGCCAGTTGGTTGTAGAAAGCTGGTTCTTGTACTCTTGTATTCAGGATTATTGTACCCCAATAAAGATATTTCTCCTGCAAATCCTTTTTTTTCTTTTTTCTTTTTCTTTTTCTTCTCTTTCTTTGTTTTTCTTTTCTTTTCTTGCCTTCCTTCATAAAGACCTCAGGAATATATATTTTTCAAAAATCAGTACTAATCATAGCTTTAGGCTTTGTTATATTTGTAGTGGATCTTTGTGGAACCCATCATGCTTAAAGTACGGTATAGCTGAAGTACTGTTATAACTAAGAAAAGGTTAATAAAAGAAAAAATTTCAAACAAATGTCAGCTATTCATAAAAGAGAAAGCATGTTCAAGAAATGGCAACAATGAGAGTTCCTCACAAGTTTAAATAATTGACTTCATTTACTGCTCTTGTTAACACAAGTTGAGGAATGGGTCCAATAGGTGCATTGTATATTTAGTTGGTTTTGGATACAGCTACAAGGTAAATAAAAAAAAAGGACAATCTTTTTGGTTCAGTGTCCTTAATTTTCAACTGGTTTGCCTTTTTTCAATACAGTCATTTTCCTGGCCTTAGTTCCATAAAATTGTTTATATTTTCAGTCAGCTTTTATTGTGTGGCTCATGGTGGAAATTTCTAGGCTACCGTCTCCTTAGCTGAACACTGATGAGCGAAATAGGTATCTCTTCAGGCAGCTGTTGAGCCCTTATACTGCTAATAAATCACAAGAAGGAATGTTCCTTTCCATGGCTAAGTGTCTCAGATTCTCAGTGTCTGAAAACTGCTTCTGTTTGCTGACTGTTGCTTTCCGTAGTCACAGTCAACTTCAGACCTACTGGAGAACAGAAAACTCGGGTACAATGAATCATTCAGCCTGCCGCACAAGGAAGGAAATACTTGGATGGCTAAAGGCAGGATAGAGTTTCACTTAGAGCTGCATGAATTTCCCTGAAACTTTCTTAAAAAGAAAAAATACAGCTTAATGCTGTTTTTAGTGTGTTCTGTTTGTCATTCAGGGACAACACATTAGCAGCTTTGAACCCTTGGGCACTAAAAATATTTAAGTTACACAAGCAGATGGAATGAAGGACTGAATGAAGCTTTTTAACTCAAAATATTCTCAAGCATCTTTCCACTGCCTCTGTTAAATAGTGCAGTTCTTGTAAAGGGCTGGGCTATCAACTCTGGGATGGCCAACCTATACTAGACAGGCTAAAGAAGGATTTGAACCAAGATAAATAGTAAAGCAGATTTTCAAGCTTAGGAATGAGGAGGAATATTAAATATAACTATATATAACATGCTTTTAAATAGCAAAACCTAAGATTTCATAATCATCAGCTGGGGGAAGGGGTTCTACCTATATTTTTGTCTTAATCTTTCTCACAACCATTTATTTTCCCAATCCGTTGTTATGGAGCAAAGAGGTGATAAAGGAGCTGAAAGGCAAGACAATGATGCATTTAAGTACTATTTTAGTTTGGGTGTCTCAAAACAGCATGAAGTTTAAAATTTAAAATAAAACTTTTGAATCATCATTTTTCAAGTAGGCTGAGCCATTTACACTTAAATGTCTCAGCCTGTTTGAAAAATAATTATTCAAAAGTTTTATTTATGGGATATGACAGGAAAAAATACTCAAGAATGATGACAGGATGTCCTTAATTTTTAGCTCATTGACACTTGTGCATTCATAAATTGACTCATTTATTGTATCGTTACAGTGCTTCCCCAGTGCCTGGTCTCAGATGTATGCCACTGTATATTTTCATGTTTGCTCAGAGTTTGCCAAAAGAGTAGGGCTTCTGTGTATAGAAGTCCTTTGTGGATGCTGCATCATGGGGGGGAGGGGGGAAGGTAGGGAAGCAGAGGCAGTTGAGAGGGTTTATTTAGTGTTACAGAAGTTTATTCAATGTATATACAACAGTACAAGGCAAAAGTGCAAAGAAGCATAAGGAGGCCTTGTACAATGTTAATCAAATGACAAAAATTTTTAGTGTCCCAAATATCTTTAGGTGTGTTTATTGTCAGAAGATGTTTTCTTAATGCTCCATGCTTCATGTTATAGTGGTGCTGGATTCATGTTGCAGTTATGATGGTTCAGGAAATATGCAACAGACAAGGAAATTTTGGGTGATACCTTTTATTGGACCTAATCCATCTTTCATTTTTTAATTTCTTCTTACCAGTAAATCTTTGGGCATGTGTAGATGAAACAGGGGCCCTAAATTGAAGTGATGGATTTTTAAAAACACCACTTCAATTTAGGGTGAAGTAAACCCCTGTGTCACGTACACCCGTGTCTTACCTGCCTCTCTGGTGGCAGGGAAGGGAGGGCAAGGTGCCACTAGGCAGAGCAGTCTCTAGGCTGAGGCTGGTGCTTCCCTCCGTGGCAGCAGTGCCCCCCCATGGGTGGCACCTGCCTGTAGGCACCCCAGGGGGCACTGCAGCTGCAGAGGGAAGGACTGGGTCCCCACACAACTCATGCAGGCAAGCAGGCTCCAGGGGGAGAAAAAGATCAGGCTTCCTGGGGTTTTTGCGGGGGGGTTTTGGTTTTTTTGTGGACCTGCCTTCCCAGGCTTCTGCCAGGCTGCCTGCACGGGCTGCCTGCACAGTCCCTGAGCCACACAGAGTCTGGTGCTTCACTCCATGGCTGTAGGACAGCAAACTAAAACTCCTCAGAGGTGTTTTAGTTTGCTGTGCCCCAAAGTCATTTAAGGCGCATTACGCTGCCAAATGCGCTTCAGCGGCTGAAATGAATGCGCAATACACCAATAACATGTGCAAACATCAACATCATTAAAGCAGTTCAAAAGCATTTAATCTGCTTTAAGGTGTCATGCCCCACATTCCCTTTGTGCACGCCCTATTTGAGTGAAAAACCTCTTCAGCTGCAGCAGATCGTAGCACCACATACAACATGTCAGCACTTGTCTGGACATGGCCAGGGATTTTATTTTAAAGATGTCCCTCACAACAAAATTTTTTAAGCAAACTTTGTTCCCCAAAATGAAGTTTGAAATTAAAGTTTAAAGCAGCATGGACCAAGCAAATAAAGCAAATGCTGTTACCTTGCTCTAAATTTAGACCAGCCTATGTTCATAGTTTTTCACAGGAAAACCACAAACCCGTGCTAGATAGGGGAAAAAATACATGTAGCCAAATTAACCCAAATACCAATACAATCAATAGTTGTGCAAATGAAATGTCTTAGGGAGAAAAATGTATGCAGTTTAAATGTGAAATCTCTAAATCTGAAGAATGAGAAAAAAAAAGATGGTCTTAATTAGCACCAGACACAGACATGAAACAAAATGAGGAGGGGCACAGGATATAGGAAACTATTTCAAATATGTTAGCACTTTAAAATGTCAGCCAGTTTGAGGCCATTATGGAGAATTTATTCCTTGGTTTGGAAGGCCTAGCAGGCATGGAATAAAATTCGCAACAGTATTAATATAGCAGGAAGAGACAAGTGTAACAATAATCCAATCCAGCATTTCCATTTCTGAAAAGAAGGTAATTACTAGCAGAGACTTAGTATGTGTGTGCATCTGTGGGTATACAGACACACATCAACCGTACAGAGGCCAGAAATTCTGTTTCACGATGGATTCAGAGACCTCAAAATTTGCCTTCAATTCAAACTTGATTGAAACTTGAAAATGTTTAACATCTCTGAGAAGGAAAATTAGAAAGAAAATCTATTTCAATGCATGAATGGTTGTGTTTTGGTTTTAACTTTTGTATTTAATTTTTTGATTAAAAAAAGAAAATTCAAAAGGCTTTTTTCTGCAAATGTTGAAATAGAATCTTTTTCCGCTGAAAAAATGCAGTTCTGTTAAAAGTTGAAATGCTTTATCAGACTTTGTTGGTTTTATTGATATTTTGTTTGGGGGAATCCACCAACATAAAAAAGGGTTCTAACAATATCCAAATTTTCTATCTAGGGCTCTCAATTAATCACAGTTAACACACCCGATTAACACGTTACACGGTTCTTGCAATTTTTTTAATGTATTAACCTTGCATGTGGCTGTGGAGCCTGTGCCTAGGCTCTGCTCCACCACCATCACCACCACCTCTGGGATGCCCTGTGCAAGTGGCTCAGGCATGGGCTCCAGGCAGCTGCAGTGGGGGGAGCAGGGGAGGAGCCACTGGTAGGCTTCAAATTGCTTTAAAACTGTAAATGTATCAATAAAACATTTCCCAACAACCAGGATTCCTGCTAGTGAGGCAAGCGGCAGGACCCAGGCAGAGGAGCCAGCCCAGGACTGGCACTGTGGACACAGCTGGAGGGTATATGAGGTGGCTGACCTCCTGGTCATTTGGGGCCAGGAGGGCATGCTTTAACAGTTCAAAGCAGGACACCACACTGAGCACATCTTCCAGGTGACAGCTGCCCAGATGGCAGGGTGGGGGCATACATGGCAGCAGTGCCACACAAAAACCAACTGTGTAGCCAAAGCCCATGGGCAGCTGCCCAAGAGGTGCAGACAGCTCTGCTGCAATGACCATGCCACAGCCCAGGCAGCCATGCGGTCCGCATCCAGGTCTGTCAGGTGTGCAGACATGGGGCTGCAGGTCCAAGGGGGTGTATACTGTCCCAGGTTGCAGCAGATCACAGCCATGCAGAAGCCCCTACTGCCAGACTGCTGCAGTGGGCAGTGGGTACAGGAGCCAGTCTAGGTCAGGGCTGCTGTAGCAGTCCAGCTGGCAGAGGGGGCTAGTGTTCCTGTATGTCAACTGACCATGCCTCAGAAGCTCCTGTCTATTTGTATCATCCAGTTTACCATGGGCCCTAATGCCCACCCACTAACTAGTAGCCCTTACTATATGGGTTTAGTGACTGAATGACACAACAAATTCTTCAGACAACAAAGGCAAAAAGCAGGACAGGAGTAATGTGAGGGTCAAAGGGTCAAAACATGAAAATAAGTGCTCCTGAGGGGGACACAGGGCAGAGACCCCCTGGGCCATGCCCACTAGTCCTCAAAGGCATCCAAGGAGCCAGTGGATGCTGCCCAGTGGTGCTCCACTCAGAGATGTATGTGGACCAATGAGAGGAAAGCGGTCTCACAGTCCCCGGACACCTTCCCGGCTACAGCCTCCTTCCCGGCCATGTACAGGGCCCGCTTGGCCAGGGCCAGGAGGAGGTTGACCAAAAGGTCCTGGGACTTGGTGGGGCTGCAGATGTGATGTCCAAAAATAAAAAAGTGGGGGGTAAAGTTCATCCAGAACCTCAGAAGGCGGTACCAGAGGTGGAGACCTCAGAAGCTTTTGGGAGCAAGTAGCCCTAAGCTGCTTACCAGGGCAGCTTTTTTTACTGCTGGGGCCAGCACAGGTGCTGGCCTCAGCCTTCAGCTCTCCCTGGCTGCAGATCCAAGAGAAGCTGGGCAGGGTCAGTTTGCCTCAAGTGGTACAACTTGCCCCACACCAAAGTGTATGTTCATGCATGTGTGCTGAGTCACAAATCCCCAGCACAAATGTGTGCCATTGCTATTTGAGCTGCTGTAAGCACGTGTGCCTGTGTGATCATCCAGATGAACGTGGCCCTAAATGAGACTTGATTCCACATATATGGATGAATGTACATAACAATTAAAAGTCCAATTAGCTCCCAAGATGTAATGCCATGATCAGTACAAAGGATGAAATGGTCCTCTTGCCCCAGTGAATTGCTGAGGTTACACCTTTTCACACTATGAGAAGGGAATCAGACTTGATGGCTACAAAGCAGCAGGGGAGTGTGATCCAAAGTATGCTGCTTCCCACTTTGAAAGGGGGCATTCTCTCATGTCATAGTTCCAACTTTGTCCTTACATGCTCCCTTTAGGCAGGCTACAACCACAGTTTTCTTCTCTCTTCTTCCATTCCATACCAATGTAAGACTAGTCACAACATAGCCCTATGATTTTACAGCTCTGATGCGAGACCTGCAAACATTTGCTTGTGTAGAACTCCACTAAAGTCAAGAAGAACCTGGATCCATTTCAAGTTTGAGGCTAGTGTTGTCTAATTGGAGAACAGGTGTGAATCCTCACATTATATTTTCCAACACAAATAATATACAACTATCGTGTATTTTAATGTGTCTTCTTTTCAGACATAAGTAATGCATCTTAAACAGAATTTAAAAAAATACCACAGGCTTCATCAACCTGTAGAATCAAAAGGCTGGTAGCAGCTCTGTTTGTTACAACCTGCCTATGCTAATTCTGCCAGCAGACTGTTTAAAGACTGTGGCTTGAAGAAAAGCCAGTCTTTACAGAAACAGAGATTTCTGTCTGCCCAGCACAGTTCCGAAGTATTCATTCTCAGCTCTGATAAAGAAAGTCTTAGAAAACCCTAAATAATTTAAATCACATCTTTTTTTAATATACCATAAGCTTCTTCTTAGACATGGCTATTTCTAACACTCTTTTGGCTCAGCAAAACTGAAAGGTGTTATATATATTATCCTGCCTAAAAAGTACATGCTATCACATATGCAAAATGTGATGATTGGAGTTAAAGATGACTCAGGCGATAGCTAAATAGGCTACAGAGATTTTCATCTCTATATTGAGTGTCTAAATCCATCCCAGGTTGATCACCACTGACTGTTATTGGTGCTGCCAGAGTTGGATGTCTCAGTCCATTTCCTAATTGTCAGGTATTCATTTATGATTCTCTTGTCAGTGAGCTATTATTTGCCAGCAGAAGACAAGGTGAGGTTTGGGGCTGTATACAAGTTTCCAGAGAAGTTAATGAGATGCTACATAAGCCACTGATGGAGCAATTGTAGCCAACTGTGAACTAGGGCTTGCGAAATTCCACTAGCTGTTTTGTTTTAATGCTGTTACGACTCATTTTGAGCTCAAAACAGTGACATTGAAATTAAACAAAAGGCTTTAATAAAGCCTTGAAATAAAATGAGGGAAGTCAAAATGTTTTGAAAGTTTTGAAATGTTTTGCTTTTCAAAAAACAAGCTGGGTTTGCTTGCAGGGAAACAGAAAGTAAGGAGAGGGAGGAGGAAGAGGGGGGAAGGACCACTCTGATACTGACTGTGTAGCTAGTCAGTGACTGTGATCCTTCCCTGAGGTCCCTTCCAACGTCAGTGCTCTGGGGTAGGGGTGGAAAAACAGCATAAAAAGTAGCAGTGTGTGAATTGGGCTGCTTTCTGCCTTGGGGTCAATTACTGAGCTGTGTCTTCCAAAGGCTATAATTTCCTACTTGCTAGCCTGTTCCTAGCAAGGGGGATTCAACAATATGTTTTGCTTTCTATACCCTTTTATTTTATTATTATATTCATTCATTCCTTTCAATTTATTCTCCCCCCCCCAAAATCCTGTTTTTGTTAGTCTATTTTGATTCTTTTCCCTTAAAATAGAATCTGTACTTTCTTTCAGTGTGCATTCCATTCCCTGTGCAGGGAAGCACAGCATATATTGCATATTATAATATAGATTTGATTCAGGAACACACACTACATATATTTATATATTTTATTTATTACATAAATACATACATAAATTACATAAATACACATCATTTGGTGCCCTGATGGAGATACATATTGTATTGTGAATGTATCTCCATACTGGAGATATTGTTGTCAGGTTTTGCATGTCTTGTCATGGCATAGCCTGGATCCATTCAGCGTGTTTTGGGCTGTTGGCTTCTGGTGATGAGGTTAGTGAGGTTCAGTGCTTGTTTGAATTTACAAACCACTTTTCACAGGTGAACCTATGAACTCACCTGCATTTCATCAACCTCCTAAGTACAGAAACTCATGGGCTCAATATAGACATTGGAATTCTGACACGCTACAACCTGCCAGACATCTGACTCCCCAGGTACCTCTCCACTTTTACCTGCAGTGCTACATCCCCCTTCTCCTCCTCACCCCAGCCTGTCCCTCACCCCCGATACCATTAAAAGGAATTCTTTCTCCAGTGTAATTTCAATTCAGTTACACCTATACAAATGTCTCCAGAAGAAGAGAGGATATGCAGAGCCCAGATATATTCTTACATATTTTCTGTTGGGACAATACCAGTACCATGCCTAGAGCTGGAGCTTTATCCATGTTTTGGAATTTTGTGGACAATTAGTGTCCAAGAAGGAGCAGGACTAAATGTGATTGGCTGGAGGGTTAAGTCATGAAAGTTGGAGAACAAGGTCTGGAAGTAAGCACTGGACAAGAACAAAGACCTGTGATACCATGTCCTCTCGTGAAGAGGGGTGTTCTATCACAGTAAGGAAGGCTTCTGCTCTGTTGTTTCTTGACATGATACAATAATGTTGGCCAATGGTCTGTCTGATCTTGAACGAGTAAAATGGTGGGATTAGATGCAGTACGTACCAATGGAAACTACAGAACACTGTCAGCTCACTGTGAACAGCATGCGATGCCACAGTTTAAGATGTATTTGTTCTGTGGATAAGTGGAGCACATTAGACAAGTGCTGTCGAATGTAAGAATGGAAAATATTTCATTACTAGTGAATTGATGGGGGGGGATGGGGAGGGGATGCAGAGCTCCACCACCCACAACTCCGTGCTGCTGCCACCAGGAGCAGGGGGTTGTTCTGCCATCCTCTCAGTCCCCCTCTTCCAGCACCCTGTGCTGCTGCCTCCAAGGAGCAGGGGCAGGGC
>NW_017728918.1:64218626-64222715 GCF_001723895.1 Crocodylus porosus | reverse complement strand
GGGGGGGGGGGGGGGGGGGGGGGGGTGAGGCCAGCATCCCCACTCTGTCCCCTCCATCCCCACCATCATAGTGGCACTACTTCATGTGTGTCTGTTTGTGTGGAGCACTCAGAGTGGTTGTTTCAGTAAGCTAATCAGAGTGCTCCAAGAGCATTACAGACAGACATACAGACAGATGAAATAAGCCCTTTATATATATAGAATAATAGATAACCTATAGATTTTAAGCCTACTGTAAAATGTAAAAATATAAAAATGAAATAAACTATTTTATGCAATAGATATCCTATGTTCTCCTCCCTTAAAAATAATTAAAAATGTAATTGCTTTTCTCCAAAATGATTTTTTCTGGTATAAAAATTAGTTTTTTTATAACAGCAATAATCTGTTTCACTATTGAGTTTTTCATAGTAAGCTGCCTGGTGGCAAAAACAATTGCTTTTTTGCTCTGCATCCTGCTTCAGAGTTAAGTTTTATGAGGCAATACATCATTATTAAAATAAAATAAAATAAAAAGGTGAAGTCCATGCACACTAACAAAGAGAATGAATTGGCAGGTCTACTCCATCTCTGCAGTTTGCTTAATCTACATAAGGGAAGAAGAGTCGGAGTCTCATGATTGTTCCCATATCCAAATCTCTTCCATAGTACATAGCTCATCAGTGGTATTTAAAAGGTGCATCTGTCTTATGGGACAGTAAAATTTTCCAGGGTTTCCCCAGGAACCAGTAATGCTGGCTGATCTTTTGGATTTTTTGTTCCAGGATAGAAATGCACATAACTGCTTTTAATATTTGAAACTTTCATTTCTGATTTCTTTTGCATTTTATGCAGAGCAAGTTTTGTTTCTCAGTACTTATCCGTTGTGGCTAGGTACAGACATTTAAAAAGTCTGAGGTGGAATCAGTCTAAGTTATGTGTGGGCAGGGCAAATCCAGGTTCCACCATTTTTAAATTAGTGTGTGTGCGCCAGACTTCTGTTCTGTTGTGCATATAGACAGGTTTGTGTGCTGAGCTTCTGTTCTGTTATGGGCAGAGACTGGTTTCTGATCACTTATTCTAGTAAAAGTGTAATAACTGTACCTGGCCTGTGAGACTTTACCCGGGTCTCTTTGTTTCCATTCACTTTTGTGTCATTTTTGTTTTTGTTTTTGAGAGGGCAGCTGTCTCTTATTAATCTAAAAGAAAATATCTTTTCTTCATTTGTTTCAGTTGCATCTAAATCCTTTTTCCAATTTCTTGCCATTGGTTTTTTTTTTTCAGAATTCTTTTTGTACCTTTTCTGTCTTCAGCTTACCTTGCTGCTGCCTTTCACCCACATACCTATATAAATCTCACTCAGATTTCTAAACCACTTACTATATAATCTGAAAACCCAGCAGCTAAGTAAAAAAGCTAATTCTGGATAATGATCAGTCGGTAGAGGCTGTACAGGGACACCATTGGGAATTATGAGTTATTATAGAATTAATACAAGAGCTGTAGAAAAGTTGAGATAACCTGTAGTTTGAAATGAATCACTGAGTATGATTAGATTAGGTGACACTGAAAGGAGCTGACAACATTGTGACATTTCCATTGTGACACTCACTTTTGAAGTCAAACCCAAGTTAAGGAAGGCAAGTGGAACATAAAACTTGTCTCTGCTTTTTAAGTTTCTGACACAGAATACCATTTGTCTTGCTTTGACATGGTGAATTTTGCAACCAAGTGAGTTCATTATCCATCATCCTTCCAGGATTCAGAAGGATAAAAAAACTGAAGTATAAAAAATTTTACTACTCCCATCCATTTAGGTCTTTCATTTTCTTGTATCACTGTCAAGTTCCTGCATTTTCTGTGCTAGTCCCAATGTTTACAGTGATCATAGGATCATAGGAAAGTAGAACTGGAAGGGACCTCACCAGGTCATCCAGGTCAGCTCCCCGGTTTAAGACAAAATTATCCTGAACTAAGTCAGTCCAGACAAGTATCTGTATAACCTGCTCTTAAAATTTGTCAATGATAGATATTCTATAACTTCTTTAGGTATCCTGTTCCAATGCTTGACCACCCACATAGTCAGAAAGTTCCTCCTCATATCCAACATAAATTTTCTCTGCTGCAGCTTGAGACAATTGCTTCTAATCTGTCTCCTGTAGCTACAGATCTTATCTAAGTTTTCACTGGGTGCATCTACATGTGGTGATTTAAGGCGAATTAGCCATTTTTAAGGCACATTAAAGGCATGGGTCTACACTTGTACACCCTTAATGCACTTTAAAAATGGTGATTTTAAGTTAATCACATCTAAATTAAAACCTGCTTAAAGCAGGCATCACATTTAGGCATGAATAGTTAAGGTGCCTTAACCCACATGTAGATGCTGTAAGGCACCTGAATGCTATGTGATTGAATGAACCAAAGATGACCTTGCAGGCTCCACACTGCCTCTGGGCACCACCAAGATGAGGAAGTGGCAGGTGTTGTTCTACAGGGTGCAGATGCAGGAGTAGCAGAGGCAGCAGGAGGTGTGAGGGCTCTTGTCAAAGCACAAGAGCCAGTGTCCCTTCATGACTCCTTACAGGGGAAGGGGGCAATGCAGGATGGGTAGGGGCCTTTGCTAGAGGCTCCCGTGCACCTCTTTCTTGGGGCAGATTTGCTGGCTGGGTACCCGGGTGGAGCGGAAACTCCCACCCCCTCGGCCAGCGCTGGGCAGCACCACCTGTCAGTCCTGTCCTTATCCACACGCACTCAGTCCTATTCTTACCATCTTGTTGCCCTGACCTCCTTCGATCATCATTTGAGGTCTGAAAACAAAACCTTTGTAAGTCAATAGAAGAATAATCATTGACTTCAGTAAGACTTGGATCAGGCTTTTAATTCTGTTCTGAAAATGTTTTTCTTTCATATCACCTGCACAGATTAATGTCACTATTATGTAGGGAAAAAAAATGCTTTGGTCTCATATGGATAGGTAAAATATTCTGACCTAGCTATATTAGAAAAAGCTATACTATTATAGCTTTCTAGGAGTAATTGCATCATATGAATGTTAATTCTGAAAGAAAATACATGGTAAAGAATATATATATTTAAAAAGATATTCAAATACCATATGAATGCTTAATTCTGAAAGCAACATAGGGTAAAAAGGTGTTTAATAGCTATGGCAAACAGTGTTGAATAGTTTGCACTTTAGAAGTCTTGATGTATAAGCTCACAGGCATTAACTCTCTATATAGAATCATAGAAGCGTAGGGCTGGAAAGATCTTCAAGAGGTCACCTAGTCCAATGCTCTGCTTGAGGCAGAATCTTTCTTATCTAAACCATTTCAGACAAATATTGATATAACTTGCTCTTAAAACCTTCCAAAGATGTAGATTCCACATTTTTTTGTAATCTGTTCCAATGTTCCACCCACATAGAAAGAAAGTTCTTCCCACTACTTAATCTAAATTTTCATTTCTGCAATTTAAGGTGCTTACTTTGAACTGGCCCCAGCATACATTACAGTTGTGTTGTGATTAAGATGTTAACCACATCATAAACCGTCATGATGCAATTGATTTATGGTGCATCTGATTTATGGTGCCATAAATTGGTAAACCAGCCACAAAGATGTTCCAAAAAATATGTGGGATATCTTTGTGGCTTTGTTTGTATGGCACCATAATTTGAACATGTTGCGGCTGGACCTGAGGCTGTCCCAGTGCTGAGGCTGACAATTGGTGACTGCCTGATTAACGTAATGTTGGCAGGCAGGTGGGGACAGCAGTGTTACAGCACCTCTAGTAAGTTCTTGTGGCACCTTGGTGGAGAATTGTGGACCCAGCCAATCTTTTCCCATATATGTATTTGTGTATGTGTTTGTTCCATACTGTTTTGTATGGAACAAACACATACACTTTCATGGCACACCAAAGAAGCGATACAAAGACACCCCAAAGGTGTCCCTAAAGAGTGCTGAGGCTGACAATTGGTGACTGCCTGATTAACGTAATGTTAATCAGGCAAATAGGTCCAAGGAGGTGATACTTCCCCTCTATCGGGCGCTGGTCAGACCGCAGCTGGAGTACTGCGTGCAATTCTGGGCGCCGCACTTCAAG
>NW_017728918.1:64178751-64213768 GCF_001723895.1 Crocodylus porosus | reverse complement strand
GATATTAGGAGGAACTTCTTCACAGTTCGAGTGGCCAAGGTCTGGAACGGGCTCCCAAGGGAGGTGGTGCTCTCCCCTACCCTGGGGGTTTTCAAGAGAAGGTTGGATGTGTATCTAGCTGGGGTAATGTAGGGCCAGCACTCTTTCCTGCTTATGCAGGGGGTCAGACTCGATGATCTATTGAGGTCCCTTCCGACCCTAGCATCTATGAATCTATGAATCTATGAGTTTTGGTATCAACTCGCAGTTTTAGGAGCAAATCACTTGTGACCATCCATCCTGGAGGTCATTGGTCCAGAGCACAGCACTGGCTTTAGAGCAGTGGTGCATGGCAGAGGCAGTGAGAAAGTGCATGGACAGGAAAACAAAGACCTATCATGTCCATTCCTCATTGCTCTCCTGCCTCTGCTACAGCAGATTGTTCAGGGCAAAGACTAGACTTAGAAGTCACCTGCATACCCATCCAACCTAGCCTCCACCCTCTCCTCTCTCTTTCCTCTTTCTTCTTTTTCCTCTCTTTGTCCCTTTCTCTTTTCTCCCTCCCTTTTTTCTTTCCTGCTTCCTTTCTCTCTTCTGCTTCCCCCCGCCCCCCCGGATGCAGTCATCCTCACTTGAAGAGGAGAAGCAACACTTATTCCATATTAATTGCATGACTTTCCACTTGCCCTTATTGAATAATATCATTAATTTTGGACCACTTTTCCAATTTCTCAAGGTTATTCTGTATCCTATTGTCCAAAATGTCAAAAAAACCCACCTTGCCTGATGTCTCTGCAAATTTGCTAAGTGTGCACTCATCACATCCTCTAAATTATTAATGATGGTATTAAACAATAATACAGGAGAGACCTCTGATACTTCCTCCTGCTTAGACACTGAGCCATTGATGACTACTCTTTGAGCATGATGTTTCAACCAATTAAATGCTTCAGCCACTCTACAGAAGTTTCATTTAAAGTGTATGAAATTACTAATGATAATGTCTTGGGAGACTGGGTGAAAAACCTTGATAAAGTCAATTTATATCAAATGCACTGCTTTCCCCTCAGTCACAGAGTCAATCACCTTGTCATGGAAGGAAATCAGGTTTGTCAGACATAACTTACTCTTGATGAATCCATGTTGATTGTTCCTCATCATCTTGTACTCCCCTACATGTTTAAAAGTAGATTCCTTGTTGACATGCCTCTTAATATTCTCAAATACTGAAGTCAGGCAGAGAAATATATAGTTCCCCAAATCATCCTTATTTCCTTTCTCAAAGATAGTCCTTATATTTACTTGTTCTAGTCATCTGGAATCTTGCCTGACCTCCATGAATTCTAAAAAGGAAGTGTATCTAATCTCTGTACAATTATCTCAGTCAATTTCTAGAATGAATCTCATCCAGCTCTATTGACTTAACTTGAAAACTGTTCCTCTAAGTAATCTCTAACTTATTTTTTCTCTCCTCTGGGATCCCCCTATCCTGAATCCTGACTGTACTCATAATCTTATGGCTAACATTATTCATAAAGACTGAAGCAAAGAAGCCAGTAAAAGCTTCAGCTTCCTCTGCATTATTAGACTGCCATCTGTGTTCCATACATGACTTATAATATCCTTGATCTTCCTCCTCCTTCTGACATGTGTGTATGATGTTTTAATTGGTTTTTGTGTCCCTTGCTGGGTGCATCTCAATTTATCCCTTGGTCTTCTTGTTTCTTTTTATTGCATGCCCATGTTACACTCCTGTATTTATCCCTAGCTTCCACTTTTGGCAGGATTCCTGTTGAGTGAAGAGTTCATTAAACAATTCATTGTTTAGTAAGACCAGTTTCTCGCTGGGCTTCCTGTCCTTTCTTTGCATTAGGATAGCTTGCATCCTTAGTATGGCCTCCTAAGAAAGAGATAAAAATGCCATGCAGTAACTGCTCTGAGAGCAACTGTTATGGGTATATCTATACTTTGTTCTCTGCTATGACCACAACGGAGGTGATTCATAGAATCATAGAAGTAGGGTTGGAAGGGACCTTGTAGATCTTCAAGTCTGACCTCCTGCTTGGGCAGGAGAAAAACTGGGCTTAAACGAGTCCAGCCAGGTAGGCATCAAGCCTCTTCATAAAGACCCCCAGTAGGAGCCAGCACCACTTCCCTTGGAAGTTGGTTCCAGATCCTAGCTGCCCTAACTCTACAACAACTTATGGCCATTATTCCTTGTTATGCCAGGGGGTGCTAGGGAAAACAAGGTGTCTCCCAAACCCTTCTGGTCCCCCCTAGTGAGTTTATAGACGATCACCAGGTCCCCCCTCAGCCTTCTCTTGTGAAGGCTGAACAGGTTCAGGTCCTGCAGTCTCTCATTGTGGGGTCTGCCCTGTTGTCCCCGGATCATACAGGTGACCCTCCTCTGGACCCCCTCAATGTTGTCCACATCCCTCCTGAAGTGGGGCACACAGAAATGGACACAGAAAAAGTACACAGAAAAGTACTCCAGCTGTGGCCTGACCACTGTCGTGTAGAGGGGGAGGATCACCTCTTTGGCCCTACTTGAGATGCACCTGTGGATGCGTGACAAGGTACAGTTAGCCCTGCCAACCGTGACCTCACATTGTTGGCTCATGTTCATCTTGGAGTCAATGACTCCAAGATCCCTTTCTGCCTCTGTGCTCTCAAGAAGGGAGTTTCCCATCTTATAAGTGTGTTGCTGCTTACTACTGCCCAAATGCAGCACCCTGCACTTGTCAGTATTGAAGCGCATCCTTCCTGTTTTTGTTAGCCCACCCCTGCAACCTATCCAGGTCTTGCTGCAGTCTTTCCCTCCCTACTAGCGTGCTCACCTCACTCCAAATTTTGGTATTATGAGCAAATTTAAACAGGGTACATTTCACCCTGTAGTCCAAATCGCTGATAAAGAGATTGAACAGCATGGGCCCAAGGACCAAGCCCTGGGGGACTCCATTGCCCACTTCCCCCATGCCGAATATGACACGTCCACCACCACCCTCTGAGTGCGACCCTTCAGCCAATCTGCAATCCATCTGACTGTGTAGACATCAATGCCACAGTCGCCTGGTTTTTTAATGAGGATGGGGTGGGAGACGGTGTCAAAGGCCTTGTTGACATCCAGAAAGACTACATCCACAGTGACACCTGCATCCAATGCTTTTGTGACCTGATCATAAAAGGCAATCAGGTTGGTCTGATATGACCTGCCCCTAATGAAACCATGCTGGTTGCTCTTGAGCATCACCCCTGAAGCTGGCCCATCACAGATGTGCTCCTTGAGGATCTTCTCAAAGAGTTTCCCTAGGATACAGGTAAGACTGACAGGCCTATAGTTGCCGAGGTCCTCCCTTCTCCCTTTTTTAAAGATGGAGGCCACATTGGCTATCTTCCAATCATCTAGCACCTGGCCCCAAGCACCATGAGCACTCGTAAAGCAGTGCCAAAGGCCCTGCAATAACCCCTGTTAGCTCCCTCAACACCCTGGGGTGGAGAGCATCTGGACCCACTGATCTGAACACATCCAGCCCCTTCAGAAGCTTTCTAACCCAGTCCTCCCCAACCTGGGGTCTGAAGGTGTTGCCCTTGAGTCCATCTTGCATCACAGTGGGGAAGTCCCGGTCCCTGCCCAAGAAAACAGCGGTGAAGAATTGGTTAAAGAGGTCTGCTTTCTCCTCTGGTGCAACCACCAGATTGCCCAGAGAATCTTGCAGGGGCCCCACATTCCCGGTGCTTTCTTCATCCTCCCTATATATTTGAAAAATGACTTTTTATTATCTTTGATCTTGTATGCTAGTCCTATCTGTATGTCCACCTTAGCTTTCCTGACAGCCCCCCTACAGGCCCCAGCAGAGCAGGTATACTCCTCTTTGGAGATAGCACCCCCCTTCCACTGGTTGTATGCTGCCTTTTTGGCAATCAGGCATTCCTGGACACCTTTGGTGAGCCAGGGGGGCTTTCAGGCACTCCTGCCCCCCTTGCTTCTTGTTGGGATGGTCACCCCTTGGGCCCTGAGTATCGTCTCCTCAAGGAACGACCACTCATCTTGGGCACTGAGCTCCGCTGCTCTCGAGAACCCCAGCGCCTCCCCCACTAATCTTCTCAACTCGTTGAAGTTGGCCCTTGTCACAGCCTGTGTGCTGCAGAATATCTGCAGGGCCTAAGGGG
This sequence comes from Crocodylus porosus, assembly GCF_001723895.1. Classification (NCBI taxonomy): domain Eukaryota; kingdom Metazoa; phylum Chordata; order Crocodylia; family Crocodylidae; genus Crocodylus; species Crocodylus porosus. Next base: position 64,209,619 of record NW_017728918.1, on the reverse strand, counting down.
AGCTCTTTCATGAATCCTGGATGGAAGAAGCACAGCAGGCAAAGGATACCTATCACCAGGAGTTCCAGCTGCAGAAGCATTGAAAATAGCAGCCCCCACTCTCCCCCAGGGCCCCAAGTGAGCCACACAGCCAGCAGTGGTGGCCAGGGCACCAGGTGCAAGATGTGCTGGCCAACCACCTGCTTCTGAACTCTCTACTGTAGCGAGTCTGCCAACCGCTCCCCAGCCACAGTGACCAGCTGGTCCAGCAGCCAGATCCAGTCCTGGATCATCTACTGCCAAGACTGATGGTGACTCTAACAGCACATCCCAGCTGGCAGTTGTTGCCTCTCCCATGCAGATGCAGAACCTAAAGAGGAAGGAGAAAGCCCAATCCCCGGCTGCAGCCACACCTGTCCCAGCAGCAAACTGTGAGTGTTTGCAATGTTTCTGAGATAACATGCACTATACCAGGGGCCTGTGCACTGCCCAGCTTCAGATAGAGGATTGTGCATGCATGGGTGCTCATGGACCATGGTAAGTTGGCCAGGCAGGTCCTGGCACAGGTGGCTGTCAACTGAGCACCCTGTACCCACTCGTTCCCCAGGGGCAGGTGGGCTTCTGGGTGCTGGCCTCAGGAAGCCTGACTTTCTTGCCCCCTTCCCAGGCTGGGACAGGCCTGGGTCCTGGAAGCACCTACTAATGTGCCCTCCCCCCACCCTCGCAGGCCAAGTCTTCTCCTCTGTTGCTGCCAGGCCTTTGAGCCAACTGGAACATGGAATTTGTGGCACCCACCTGCCCTTCCCCCCTACACTAGCCCTTTTCCTGGAGCATGACCCTAATGAGAATGTCCTGGGTGGTCCATGAGGAGCTGTTTGCATGGCCTGACCTACTATGCTATGCTGCTGCTGCTTGCCATGGTGCCCCAGGTGCATCTGAGAACCCGGTGCAGGACTCTGAGCTTTCATGATGTGGAGAGCAAGTGTGCACTGCTCCATAATGTCCGCTGCTGGGATGGCTACCTGTGGCTGTGCTACACATCCCTACCCCCTACAGCTGAGGAGGACATGGCTGCTGGCATCAGTTCATTATTCCATGTGTGAGAGGCTCATGCCTGTCTAGCTGAAGGTGCACAAGCTTCTCAATAAATTTTTGTACTCCTTCCTGCCTCCCCACATGCTGCGGGAGGGATACTGGGGACCAGGGGGAGCATGGGTGGGCCAGGTGGGGATGGGGAGCAGGGGAGGGGGAGGGATGGGGCAGGGAAGAGAGGGGAGGCAGGGCCCTGCCCCCAGTGTGGGGCTTCCTGTGTGGATGGAAGGTGTGTGTGGTGGCCCAAGTCCATCCTCACTGGTGGCAAGGATGTGTATCTCCCTGTGTTGTCCTGGGGTGCAGGGGTGTGGCACGTGGCTGCCTAGGCAGAAGTCCTCTCCAGGGAGGAGCTGGAGCTGCTGAGGGCTGATGGTGCCATGGCTGGGCTAGCATCCTAGGTGGGCTGCAAACCTGGAGCTGGTGGGACAGGCACTGGCCTGGGCTGCTGAAGTTGCTCAACAAGGCTGGGGGAGGGGACTATGGTGGGACAGGTGCACTGAACACAGGAGCTTGGTGCAGGACATGCAGGCAGACAGGTGGGGACACTCTGCTGGGGACCAGTACTGGGTTCTGGGCAGGCTGCTGAAACTGTCTGGGGGCCTCTGCTGTGCAATTCAGTGGCCAGAGGCTGGCTCCAGGTGGCCCAAGGTGCTGCCAGACCTTGGCAGGTGTCTGCAGCATCCAGTAAAGTGAGATGACATGGGACAGGCAGGTACATGCCAACACTATGCTGGGGACCAGTATCAGGGTCTGGGCAAGCTGCTGCAGCTGCCTGGGTGCCTCTTTTGTGTAACCTGGTGGTCAGAAGCTGGCCACAGGTAGTCCAGCATCCCTGCAGGCTTTTAAGGGCCAGTGACTGAGGCAGGCAAAGAGCTGACCCAGCCCTGGGGCTGGAGAAGCTTCCAGCTCCATGCCCTGGGTCTAGCCCAAATTTGCTCCCAGTCAGTGTCTACATGTGCATTATTGTGCAGTAAATACTCCGTGGTTAATTTGCCACCTCCAAATGCACAGAGGAGACCAAATTACTGCACAGTAAGCAACTGCACATGTAGATGGTGATGTTTACCACACAATAATTTGATCTATTGCACAGTAAATCATCTCATGTAGACATGCCCACTGTGTGTTTATATTCCACTTCTTCAGCTGATTTGAAGCAAGGTGTTGATTGTTCCTATTTAATATTAGCAGGAACATTTCCAGAAATACTAAATGTCCTGGTTTGACTGTTACTATTTATTATGCAAGGGTCAGCACTTTAAAATCTTCGTCTTTTTTATAGGACCCTTGTCAAATGGATCTCTGGAGCTTATCAACTGCTTCCACAAGAAAGAGGAAGTTTTACTACAGGCTCAAGAATTATCAGGGTAGTTTACAAGTTAGTGCTTTGGGTTTGTGTCTGTGTTTGTGCAGGAGAATGCCCAGATAGTTTGACTGGTGTTTTCATGGAAGTGAATGGTCAAAGTCATCAGTCTCATTGTACTTGGGGGGGATAGCCTGACATATTCTGAAGGGAGCTTACTGGTACATTAATTTATCTAGTATGGAAGTCCTTAATCTGAATAATTTAGGATACAAATACCAGAAGAAATATATACAATTAACTAGAACTAAAATCCAAATGAAACCATTAGTTTTCCAACTGGGACTTCAAGTTAAGGGGAACTTTGGTATTTCAAACTTTGTACTAAAACTTTAGTACTTCAACTTCTGAATTAGAAAAATAATAATTTTTGGTTATGTAACTTACTCCATTTTTCTTATAAGCAATGTGGATCAATGTTTTTGACAAATGACTCAGTTCTTAGATCAATCCCTATCTATATCTCTTACATATACTTTTAAAAGTATGAATTTTAATTGACTCTATGAGAAACTATTATATTTTTAGCTTATTTTTGAGAGAAGTGGTGACAGAAAAGTGATGCAGAATCAAGATGGATTAGTTGCTTATAGCTGCCAGGTGGTCAAAAGGAAATATCTCATTATAGCCTTAGAGACTTCCTAAAACGAATGTCCATGATCTATCTTTGAAAGCTGCCAGGTATTATATAATAACACACTCCATTTATAAACAAATAGTGAGTCATTAGCTTTGATGCTGAACAGTTGGAGATTGCTATAAATTTATAGAATGAATTTAAATTTATCTCATGTCAGTGACTCATCATTTCCTATACAAAATAGTGGCTTCTAGCCTTCTTATTGTTTTCTCCTTGTATAGTGCATGACAATGAAACTTGCCACTTAAATGTTTACACTTCATGCTTAGAGAAAACAATACATAGAGGAAGCAGTTCCTGAGCATATTTCCAAAGGCAAGAATCCAAGGAAGAAAACAAAAATCTTTTGAAGACACTGGTGTTTCAATTCTAAACCATTTGTTTGATGTTCAAAAAGTTTTTAATGTTTCCACTTGAGTTCTGGCATTTTTCTTTCTTTAGATGTTCACATATATGTGCATGCATACATGCAGAGTTTTACATAAATATTTTGGAATATGTTGAAGTATTTATGTTGAAGACCACTTCTCAGGCCTATATGGTAAATTGACAGTATAGACATAATAATAGAAGCAGAATACTGGAGAAGCTTAATCTGATGAGTTCATCTGCTCCTGGTATTGGTATTCTGTATGATCAGATCTCAGAAATTTTGGAACCTGGTACAGGTTACACTTTAGATATGATTAAACACTTAATCACATCTTAAATAGTAACCTGGCCATACCTTTGTGCAATTAATTGTGCAATAAAATGGGAATTGAGACCCCAAAATATATGTAATGAGTATGTAGTTGATTTCCATTATGCCTAAAATTGAACATGTGGCAGGGTCCCCATTATGTAGCCTGATGTTTGCTACATGGTGGGTGTCTGGGACCAGCTTCAGTGCATTTGTGAGGCTAGGAACCAGAATCAGCTGATTGTTGGTCTCATCCCCAGGACTGCACTAGAGTCATGAACTGGCTCAGTGTCAGTCCCACAGTTAAGTCAGTCCCAGACCCAGGGCCACCATGACTTCAGTGCTCTGCTATGGTCCTAGGGCTGGACACTGGTCCTGGAGTTCAACACTGAAATGCATTGGGTTCAAAGCTTTCTTTTTGCCCATATGGGGGAAGACTGGGACCACACTGGATGCATCTATTTGCATTCTTTATTGCAGAGTCGACTAATTAGCTCCATAATAAAGTGTCACTGTCTACACATGCGCTAGTATTAGGATGCAGTAAACTAACTAACCCTGCCATAAGATAGTAAAGTTAGGGACAGTACTATTTTACAGCAGAGTAATTAACTGTAACAAAACATATGTAAAGACAGTGACTGTGGGCAAAAATTGTGCCTGGTCACCACAACCAGTTGGGGCCACATAGCTGCCTGGCCCTTGTGCCCCAGCCAGCCCTTCTGCCTCCCTCCACAGCTACTAAGTGCCTGCGGCTGACCCCCTGTGCCCTCTGCCAGCCTGTCACTGCTTCACCCCAGCTCAAATTGCTACTGTCCTGGGCCCATGTATAGATGCTTGTCACAGGGCACTAACGTGCCTGCTCCTAGAAGACAAGAAACTGCCTGGGGAGAGCCCAAAGAGACAGACAGAAACCCAGGTGCAGATTACCAGGCAACAGGCTAGCAATCAAATTAGCCTGCCCCGCACCTGGTCAGCTGGCCAGAGGAGACAGGGCTCTGGGCTCATATAAACCCCAGGCTGGAACTAGGGAAGGCAGTTCTCTGCTAGTGGCCGGGGGGGAGGAGTCCTCTTAGAGGAAGTGAAGGGAAGAGGCCTGACTATAAGTTCTCCTCCTGGTAATGTCAAAAGGCAGAGTACACCTTGTACAGCTTGAGTTATGGTATAGCCTAGGGACTTGCATTTTTTACTTTTGTTTATAACACCGCTGGTTCGGGCTGAAGCTACTGGGGAAGGAGGAGGCCTCATTAAGGGGCCCACTACAGTGTGGGAACCCCAGTGCCAGAGGGCGCAGTGTTCGGGTGTTAATAGCCCCGGCGCCAGAGGGCCGTGGAGAGCCCAGCACCAGTGTGGGTGGAGAGCGAGATGGGGCTGTGGAAAGCCCTGTAATGACCCGAGGGCTGAGTGAAACTAAGACCTCAGAGGGACACTGTGTCAATACCATCTGTGAGGCTTGGAACATGGTAAAGGGGTGGTTTGGAGCCACGTATATAGCCCATAAAGCTGGGGCTGTCCTGAGATATTCATTTTGAAATAGGACCCACAAGGGGTCCAGAAACCCATGGAGCTCAGTGGGGTCTGTCAGGACCATGTCCTACTAGACTTGAAGGCAGCCTCTCTATTTTCTGTAATTACATCAAGACATGGCATACAAGAAAAGAGGGTGCCCATCAGGCCAAATTGGCACAGTTGAGGGGCCCTAGGAGCAACATGGCCATCCTTGGGGACCTCCCATGACAATGCTGCACCCATGAGCAGTTTTCTCTGACTTATCCTGCTCCAGAGTTTATTGTATTGTACTAATCGCATGCACCCATTTGGTGCATCTACACATGCGATTAATGTACACAAATAAATATTGGTGTTTATTGCTCTCAAGTTCCTTCCTCCCAGGCTCACTATGTGTATGTCAACTTCAATGTGCGCAGTTAATTAGTCAACTGCCTTAAACACCTCATGTAAATGTGCCCACTGCATGTCAGACTTACTTTGGTGCAGTCCTGGGGCTGGAACAGCTAATCAGCTGATTGGTGGCCCCAACCCCATGCCATACCAGGGTTTTGAACCAGCTCTGATCCCAAGATTGAGATCAAGAAGCAGCTTATTGTAGGTCCCAGCCCCAGGACTGCACCAGTTCACTGGGTATAACAAAAGGTATAATGGGAATGGGGAGCAGATGCCATCACACCTTTAAATGAAGTATGTATCCTCTCTATTGCAGTCTAAATTTCAAAGGAAACAATAGTCCTCCATACCTCTCCATAATTCATTGTTTCATCTACAAGTTAATGTACCTCCCCATCCAAAGTCTTAGGGTGTCTTTACACGTGCTCTGGGGTGGGAGAGGAGGTGTTTTAATTAGAGTGGTTCTCAGGCACCACCTTAATTAAAATGCCTGCAGCATCTCATGAATTCAGGAACCTGCACTTCAAAATGACAGCCAGGGTACTTTAAGTATAGCTCATCAAACAAGCTTTAGTTAAAGTGCCCCCGCTGCCACTTCGAAATGTGGGGATGCTGAATACACGTGATGCTGAGGCTGTTGCTCTGACATGTTTTAATTAGAACACTTTGGAACAGGTGTCAGGCACATGCCCTTAGTGCAGGTGCTCTTAGTGACTGGCACATGGAATTCTTTGTTTATTATAAGACTTTTAAATTCCTGACAGTTGCTTCCTTTTTCCTCTTATCCATATCAGTCATTTTCTCCAAGTTTCCAGTGTACTGTTTGACTTTTTTAACCCAATTTTGTTCTTAGAATGAGCTTTCTTTTGTAGATTCTTTCCAAGTATCATTTAGTTTCCAACTATCACTATTACTTTCTTGCCATCATATTCTGTATTTCTGTTCTTCTGCCTCTGCTCTACAGTATCCTCACCCATCTAAGCCATCAATGGAAACAAAAATTTCCCTTCGATCCTGGTTTTCAGCAAACTGCTTTATAACTTTCTCTTTCTGAGCAGAGTTTTTTAAGTAGTAGCTTAAAAAAACACAGCTCTTTTACCACACAGCCATAGCTTTGACAAATCTGAATCCTGGTTAATCCTGGTTTCAGTCTCATAATCTCTCTTTGTATCCTTACTAGTCTCATTATTCTTTGGGTGGTGGTTGTCTCTCACTCCCCTGTACCTACATCCTTCAAAATTTTGGAGTGCTACATCAAGTTACTTAGTTTTCCTATTTGTGTCAGCATTTCTGACTCCTAGGTTATAAGTTTCTGCCTATCTCTATTTCCTTTGTTTCCAACCATGATTCTAGTTTTTGTTCCTAGACATCACCCTAGAGATTCACAAAGCCTTATTTCCATCCCTGTATCTTACATTATTCATTTACCCTTAATTTCTTTTTATTAGCAGTGCCCAATTTGAAACCTCATATGAAATTCCCTTTCAACTGTTTTTAACAAAGTAGTTTCCGTGGAGAGAAATATAAGTTAGGTATATAGTAGAACCATATGCTTCAGTCCTATACATCCCAAATTCCCACTGGTTTGAAGCATGCAACACTAGAACACTAACATATTGTATACATAACATTCATCAAAACCTCACTAATCCACATACTTTATGCTCTGTGCAAAAATAATAGGAGTTAACATGGTGTATATATTGTGTGAAAACAATTTGCCTTGAGTCTTCTTGCGCTGAGTCAGAAGGTATCAAGCCATGGCCTCAAAGACTAGCACATGGGCAGTACGTTAGTCACTGTAAGATCAAAGCCCCAAGCGGTAAGATTTTCAAAGACAGCTGCTTCTTCCTGTACACAGTACTAAAGCAGTAGGGTAACTAGGGGTGGTTGAAAGGTGCACCTACCCCAGGTGCTAAGTTGGGAAGTGAACTGAAATCACCCTCCACCCTGTGTAGTCATGCCTCAGCAGCTTTGCCATGCCCTTTGATGTCACTTTAAGAGCAATAGCTGGGGTGGGCAAAGCACATGTGCTACCAGCAGCTCAGCCAGAACTGTGGAGTCCTCAGCATGGATAACAGTGCTGCTCCCCTTCATTTCAGAACTTGAGACTCCACCCCCAGCTCTCAGCTCTGCCTCCTGCCTCTACTCTTGGATCCTCCAGCCTTTCTTGGAACCTGCAACCCACTCCCTCCCCCTGTTCCTTGAACCATGTACCTCCATCCACTCTCCCACAGGGTTTGGCCAGGGCAGCAACTCCACTTCTTATGTCACCAAGGGCCTCACTACACAGGAATCTTGCATGGTTCCTGGAGCTCTTAACTCCTGAACTGTCTGCACATTTACCTTAAATTGGTTCTAAGCACTTGTTATGCAGCTCAAAGTTAGGCCACTCCAGGGCAAGATAATCTCTAATCCATATTACCCAGCTCCTGCTCCATTAAGGTGTGGGCACTCCCCACAGATGTGCCACCCAAGATGAAGTCCTCCAGTATCCCAGGATCTCTCACTCCCCTGCCCATGGAGCAGGCAGAGAAGCCCGTCCTGGTTTACCAGCCCTCTAGTTGCAACTCACAGCTACAGCTCCTAGTCCTGCCCCTGCTCACCACGCCTCTAGTGGCAAGTCACAGCTGTGCAGGTGGGGGACAGTCAGAGAAGGTTTCTAAACTAAGGGTGCATCTGCACAAGACACTATGGCACTGCAGGCACTACAGCGGATTGACATCAGCTGGCACTAATCCTGAAGCTGCTGCTACTGTGCAGTAGGAATGAGTGCTATTGCTCTCATTGCTTGTTGGTAGTGTGCAGTAGGGTTGGAAACAACCCGTGCACCACCAGGACTGCGCACTAACAACTGTGCAGTGGGGCTCATGTGTAGAAGTGCCCTAAGGGCTTGATCACTGAAAACTCCAGTCTAGCACTAATCCTAATCAATATTTGTGTGGCTCATGCATAGGGTATAACAAGGCCCTGAGATGCAGACACATCTCTGCTATGCTTTAATCAATTAGAGGTCTTTTCATCAACCGGCAGAGGCATTTTCCTATATGCTGCTATAGTTATTTTTCCTATAATAACACATCATATTTTAAAATATAAAATACTTGTCTCTTAGTACATAGTTAATAAATATATTATCAGATATATGCCGAACTCCAGTTCTCAAAATACAGCTGTGACTGAAGTAGTGGTATATTTTGTGATGAAGTGTATTAATGTTTTTAAAATTAAGTTTACCCCATTACTACCTTGGAAAAATTGCTGTGATATGCAATGTGTTTTCCAGTCATTAGAGGAAATTTTTAGTCTGATGTATGCCAGATATGTTTGTGTATGCAAGTCTATTTACACTATTACAGCTACTGAAAAAGATTTTTGGAGCACTGTATTTTTAAAAATATATATATCTTTCACAATTCAAAATGTTGTTGTTGAAATAATCTATACATTTTGAATTCCAAATATACTGAACCCTCTGGCCCTATTTGGAACAGTATACCTGGTATACTGTTTGTTCATGATAAGATTAGATGTGGGAAAATTCAAGAGATTCACACATCAGAATATTCCATGAAGTTCATATATATTCTCAAGTGCATGATTTTCTCTCTCTCTTCTAAGCTATAAAATAATAGGTAAAAGGTAAAAGAAAGTGAAAAAAACTAATACGGGATTTATTGAGCAAGTTATTGAGACAACTATGATAAAGATATATGATATACATGTTGTTATTATCATCTATACTGTGATTGGGCTGTGTGTTAACTAAAATTGAATTTGATTTTCCCTGGTAGCTAGTGCCTGTTTTCAACATGTTTATAATATTTTTTATTTGAGAGAAGACTGTCTTCTTCAATTAGAAATTAAAATAACACAGAGATTAAAGCCAAATCTTCAAGGAAGGACACAAAATCCAGAGCTTCCAGCAGTAAGGCCAGCATTCAGCGAAGTGCTTCAACATGCACTCAGCTTGAAGCAAGAGCTAAAGGGCTTTCCTGAATTGGACTCTCAGCTGCTGCTGTAATACATGCAGAGTTGTATTTTGCTTGGAATAATAAAATGCTCAAATGAAGATTATGGATGACAGTTTCAGGAAGTTTCAAGACCATTCACCAAAACTTGCAGACTTCTAAAAGGCTAATGGTACTTCAAAATATTTACTGTATGAGGGCTTAAAATAATATTTCTCTCTATACTCATGCCCTAAAGGATATTAGGATGTTTGACTTCAATAGCTCTTTTTCTAATGGTACTTATGAAGTCACAGAGTAGGAATTAGGCGGTTTAGCAAAATGTGCAGTTACAGGTGACCCATATCTGCAGCAGTGTATGGAATGCCTGAATGTGCACTTGCTGCTTCCCTGATGTAAGAACCAGACATCCCCTGTGGCCACTGTTAAAGCTATGGCCTGCCAGTCAGTCCTGCTGAGGTGACTGGTTTCCATTCAGAATGCTGCTGAACTCTCTGGCCCCATACCAGCATGTTAATTATCATTCACATCATGCTATCTACCCAGTGAATGAGAATACAGTTAGCAATGGATTAGATCAGCTGAAAGTTCAGCAACTTTTTTACAATAGTCCTCAATGCAGAAAGTGTTTGATCAGAGGTCTGGGCCTGATATGTCTTTTCATTTAAAAAAAAAGCATGGAGTGGTTGACTCGCTACTAATGTTGAATCCTTGCAATAACGGTCCCTGTTAACACACATGGTATGGCAGAGTGTATCTCTTTTCATCCAAAATACTTTTGCACCTCTGATATGCAACAATATGTTTGTGTGGGAGGCAACAAACAGTTATGATGGCTCATCCTGGTAGCAGAGAACAAGCTGTGCTCATGGATAATGCACTAAAATCATATGACCACACACTTAATTGGTGTAAATATATGTAATTCCATTTTCTTCAGTGAATTTATTCTGATTTATGCTGGGGGGTGGGGGAGGATCTAGTCATTACTCTGTCAAAAGATGAGATATTTAAGGACAACTTCTCAGTGAGAGAAACTCCAAGACTGGGCAAAATTCTGTACCTCGATTTTTCTTTGCAAGCTTTCAGGTATAAATACCCTTTGCCAGGTTGAGGAAGCATCTGTAATTGGTGTGTGCTCTTCCTGGACCAGATCCCCCCCACCAGTATAAATCATCATAGATTCCATCCAGGAAGAGCACATGCCAACTGTGGATGCTTCCTTAGCCTGACAAAGGGTGTTTATACCTGAAAGCTGGTAAAAAAGAATTTTTTTCAACTATTTGAGCTGGTCTAATAAAAGATACCAGATTTACCTTGTCTGCTTATATCCTTAGACCAACATGGCTACAATCTATACCCCTGCACCTCCATTTTTGCATGTATTCACTATGATGAAAAAATGTAAAAAATACCTTTATATTCAATTACTAGACCTGCATGCACAATCTCAGTAATTGCATATGAACCTTGGTCTTCTCACATAAAAATGTAGCTTGTGTTCATATAGAGCTGAACAGACTTTATTTTAATGCCTTCTCTGAAAGTTCCTTCCACAGTATTGTGGAACACAGTTTATCTTCCCTATGAGGCAATGAATCAAGGGACCCTTGTAGGGATTTGAACTTTTGGTTCTAGTGTGTACGATTATTTCAACACTGAGGGTTTAGGGACATCTTGTGAACATCTAGCTAATGCTGGTAAGCAGTTACACACATGACTTGTCCCATCAAGAGACCAAAACTGTTTATGATTCCTGTTCCATGGGCTATCACCTTATCTATTAAGCCAGGACTGTCCAATTTCTGGGAAGCCAAGGGCCACATGCTCTTCTAGCCCTCCCCACTCTGCCAGACAGTCAGCCCAGCTCCTCCACCATCAATGGGCAGCTTCCATCTTCCAGGCCACATGAGCTGCATGGGTAGCCCAACTCCTTCCTGCTGCACATACAGCATACCCACTTACCTCCTACCTGCCCATGTTGTGCCAGCAGCCCACAGGCAGCCTGGATTGTGCCTGACTGAATTTATAACCTGCCTGACATCTGACTCCTCAGGTACCTCTCCACTATTTACCAGCTACATTCATTCCCATTCCCCCTCCCCCCACACACTGACTCCTCAGTTTACATCTTTATTGACTGGCTTTCTTGTATGCATACCAACCTCTGGCTTATTTACTATTCATTCTACCCAGGAAGAGCACGCACCAACTGCAGATGCTTCCTCAGCTTGACGAAGGGTATTCATACCTGAAAGCTTGCAAAAAAGAATTTTTCCAAGTGTTTGAATTGGTCTACTAAAAGATGTCAGATTTACCCAAAGAACCTTGTCTGCCTATCTCCAGGAGAGGGTTCACAGAAGGCCAGATATTGGTTTCTAATTCTTTACTTGGCATTTCCTAATAGTTAATGTAGGCATGTCCGCATCCAGGATACTGGCCTTTGTGAATCCTACTCTTAGGTGCCTGTGCATTATACAAGAAGCCTGAGGGGCTAAGACAGTAAAAGGTTTTGCTGGCAGAAGTTACACTCAGTGGTTCTCTGTGGTGGGAGAACCCTCTTTTTACTGGCAGAGTTAGTCCACCTCTGTCCAGTGGGGTAATGCTTCTGCTGTTGTCAAGCTGTATAATAGCATATAGACACTGACACTTTCTATTTGCTGCTGCTGTCCCTTCTGTAGCTTGTCCCTTCCTAGGGTGCTCAATGCTCTAATGGCATAGCTACTGGAGTGAAGCTGCAAAACGTACATAGGTATGCATGTCTCATGGCAGCTTGTCACTAATGGGTTCTGTCTGCTATCAGAACTTTGGGTGGCAGAGGTGGATAGGTATACATTGGGTGTGTCTACTAATGCAAAGCAATAAACTCTGGAGAAGTTCGAGCCAGAGTAAACTGCTCCTGGGCGCAGTGTCTACACATGCACCCAGGATAGCAACAATGTGAGTCAGAGTAGAGTAGGCCCCTGGCTGGCTGTGCTGACTGGGCACAATTTACACCCCTGGCCTGTGTGTTTCAGTGCAGTTAATTACTCTGCCTTAAGATAGTACTGTCCTGGACAGTACTATCTTAGGGTGGAATTAATTAGTTTTCAGCACCCTAATACCAGCACCTGTGTAGATGGTGATGCTTTACTACAAAGCTAATTAGTCTGCTCAGTAAAGCACATATATAGATGCACCCACAAAGCCTAACTCAGGCCTGTGGATCCCACCAAGTGCCAGGTCATGTAAGAATTAGGCATAGCAATGCCAAGCTGTTTCCCTTATGTTGGTTTAGCCTGAATAGACTAACATGAGAGTCATTTTGGCCTTTCAGTTTCTTTGCCCCAGCAAGTCTGTCTGCATTGTGACTCTCCACTGCTCTGGCATTTCTTTCTTACAGCAAAAAGAGAATTAAGTAACTTCCATTTCTGAATCACTCTTGGTTTTTCAGTTAGCAATGGATTTGATCAGCTCTTTTAAATATTACACTTTCTTTTTAATAGATTCTACCTCAGGGAATTTATATTGGGTTGTCTCTGTCATTTTGCAAAATAGTCTACTGTTTTCAAATATAGCAACCTCCTGTTTCATGACCCCTTCAGTCAGGATATTAGTTTCCTCCTGAGAAAATTTTAACTGGCCCCTGGCATGATAACTGGTCTGTTGCTTTTTTCTTTGACTTGTGAAATGTCCTGTGTGTTTCTACTACCTTTTGTGGACCACTTTAAAAAACAGGAAAGAGGTAAAAAAATGTTATGTACTGTGAGTCAATACTTTAATGGGCAAGACCTAAACTATGCTACCCATGGCCAAGAAGTCTGAGTGAGGGAAAAAAATGTACTAAAGTAGGTATGTACTACTGGCAAGTGCATGACTGAAAAGCACATGCATGTCATGTTAGTAGCTTTAAGTAGCCTAACACCTGATCCCTGACCTGTTAACAACATCCTTAGAAAGTAATAGTGGGTGAATAGGTCACTATATTTGGATAATCACAACATTAGCCCTGAGAGGAACAGGAAAACAGATGGCAAAGCAAGAGAGGCAGTGGCCTCCCAGAGCCAAGAAACATGCACCAGCACAGTTAAGGTATCACCTTAAACAGCAAAGTTATGCTAATACAGAAGGCTACTGCTTTTTTCACACCTTATTTCAGTATAAGTGGTATATTTTGGTTTAGCTGAATTCACTGAGTTAACAGGTCTAACTAAAGTGATATGCCACTTTCCTATTGAAATAAGAGTATGGCCACAACTTCTTATGCTAGCCCAGAGACAGATTTCAGTTACCCTGCTGCATCTTTTTCTTTGTGGAAACAGGCCTTCAGTGAAGGAAAAAGAAGAGGTATCTGATGAAAAAATTGAAGTCACAATAAACTGGGATGCTATCTGAATCTTTCCTCCCATGTTACTGTTAGGGAACTGGAGCAAAGACCTCATCAATGTATATTTTGGTTAATTAGGCAGATTCGCTGGGAAATATCTGACAGATAAAAACACAGAAAAAATAGGTTAGTTAGTTAGTTAGTTAGTTAGTTAGTTATGCAAGGAGTTAAAAGTCAACTGAAAACCAGAAAACTCTCTGACAGTGAATTGCATGAAGCTTCACAGAGAAACAATGTTAGCTGTATTATCTGGAACTTCTTAACCTAGTCTGGCAAGAAATATAATATCTGCCTTTTCCAAAAAGCATCTGCTAGAAACTGGAGAGTGCATTATATCTGAGAAATTTGGTAAAACCAATTCTGCCATTTACCAAGCAAAAGCAAAAGTAAAACCTGTACATGATCTACAGGGAACAGAACAATGAGCAGGCTTGGTTCCCTAGGTGCTGCTACTTAGCTCCTTACTATAGGGAAAGGGTTTTTTTTCTTCTTTCCATTTTTCAGATAAAAGTGCATCTTATTCCAGGATACGTTGCATGTACAAGAATATGGGCTTACCTTGTAGCAAACAAAATGTAATGAAAAAAATGATTGATCCCTTCATTGGGTTTCATCTTCTCATGCCTCACCTTGTTCAGCAAACAGAATTTATTCTGATATTAAAAAGTACAGCCTTACCTTATTTTTTTTTCTATTCATAAACCCATTGAGTATATGTATTACATGTTGTGACTGATGAACATTAGGCTATGCTCCCAAATTCCAGAGAGCTAGCTTTGTAGCTTGTCAAAACTTGACAAAACTTCTTTCAGCTGGTCCAGTAGAAGGCATTGTCTCTCCTACTTTTTATGCATCACATTTTAAATCTTGTACTGTAACTCCCCTTCATATAATCAAATCCATGAAAAAGAATTATGTACGAACTAAGGCATGTGCAGATATTCTGGAGAGCCAGTGTATGATCACATGATGCTGGGAGCCACTTTGGAAACACAATCCAAGTAAATTGAGGTGGGGGGAGGGCCAGGTAGGATCAGGGTGTCCTAGCTAGTCCACAGGGGCAGGGTTGCAGGGGGAGGGATGTTTGGCAGGATCAGGGGGGCTGGTGGGTTCTTAAGGGGTATCCAGGGATTGGGCGGGGGGGGGCAGAGGGTTAAAGATAACTTGGTGGACAGGGGTAGGGAAAGTGTAGCCCCAGGGCTGAGGCAAATGGCTGGATTTTCCCAGCCTCAGGGCTGCCTTCCAGATGTGTACAGATTAATCTACATAGTGCACCTCCTTAAGTGAACTAAGTTAGATCATGACAAACATTTGTTGCCTAATTTAAACTCCCCAAATGTATGTACAGTTCAGCAGTTAGATCAACCTAACCCTACTTAGGTTAATCTAAATGTAATATCCACGCATATCCTAAGATAAAGTGGTTCTGCATAAAAGGAAGTGTAATAGACTAAATGGTACCTAAGCACATTCTTCAATTATGACCTTTCCTAATGAATTCCAGTTAAAATCACTCCTTCATTAGGAATGAAACAGTACTGTGACTAACATGATTCAACACTTATATGGACAGGACCATGGAGACAGAATAGCAAGATTCCTATACATGCAGAACAGGCACAGCCCTTTAGGGTACATCCTCATGAGTAGGCATGTTTAGCGGGTACACGGTTCCTGTGGGACAAACAGCAGCAGCAGTAGCAGTGCTGAGCCCATTGCTTACAGCCTGGCTGGCAGCCAGCATGACTCTGGCTGGCCAGGTTCTGGTTTCTGGCAGTACACATTGCTGCCACGTGCCATGCTTGCTTTATTAGCAACAGCTTTTTTTTTGACACCAGGATCTGGTGTAAAAAAACCCCACCACCTGCTAATTAGCAGTGCAGCATATGGATGCATGTGCACCACATGGATGCATGTGCACCTCAAAATGGCTTTCAGGCTTTGCAAACCACGTGTGCATGATTGTGGGCACATGCCCTTACAGTGCTAGTGTGGATTGGGTGCTTATGTCCTAGGGCAAGTAATATTTCAAAGATAATCTGTGTCTGGGCATTTATATGCTTTGTTTTAACTTTCTCAGGTTTGCTCTGCAAAACAGTCTTCGCAGTTTGGGTGATACAGGTCAAAATGTATGATCCTTTAAAAAATTAGTTCATGTAAGGAATTTCTCTATTCTTACAACTTTGCTGCATATTTCTTTCACTAAATTTCTCTTAGGATGCTTGATATCCTGCTGTATTTACTATTTTAAAGCACTACAGGGTGGCTATGGTGTTGAAGTATCATATATACCAATAGTAATATAATTGTGACTGGTGCAAAAGGAGCTATATTGTCAAAAACATATCTAACTAGAATTTTCTAGATTTCCCATTTCTTCACTTCTTTCTTCCCTTTTCTGTGGTGTGCTTCTTTTTCATGCCAGTTTTCACCTGCACAACCATGGGGCACAGTATGGATGAGAAGCTTTTCTCTAACAGGCCATTTAGATTCATACGTAGATGTTTTGGCTTAGGGCCAAGCTAATGGTAAGATGTTCCATAGGCAAGGTCACACCATTAGGCATGTTTTGTCCCTTGCCTCCAGGAGCCTTTTCTCAGCCTTCCAAATTATAGCATCCCTGTGGAACACAGCTGTTTTAATGGGCTGCTGATGAGTCTGTGGTGTTTGAGGTACTCCACTAGAAGACTATTAAAAACTTCATTGATTACAACTATGTTTTTAAAAATTCATTTCAAGAATCAAAAGTGCAAAACCTTTGCTGTGTTTAGAGCAGTGTGGTTTGTTGAGAATTACAAGAAACTGAAAATAATTAAATATCCAAAAGAAAAAATATTCAAATTCTTAATGAACTGAAAATACTTTTAGTAAAAAAGAACTGGAATAAATGTTTCCTCTGATCTGCAATCATGGAATCATAGAAAATTAGAGTTGGAAGGGATCACAGGAGATCATCTAGTGACCAGTCCAACCCCCAGCTCAAAACAGAACCACCCTCAACAATATCATCCCAGCCAAGGCTTTGTCTAGCTGGGTCTTAAAAGCCTCCAAGGATGGAGAGTCCACAACCTGTCTGGGTAACTAGTTCCAATGTTTTACCACCTCCTAGTGAGAATGTTTTCCCTAATATCTAGACTAAAGATCCCTTGCTGCAACTTAAGCCATTGCTTCTTGTTCTGCCAACAGACCCCACTGAGAACGGTTTGGCTCCATCCTCCTTGTAACCACCCTTCAGGTAGTAGAAGGTTGCTACTAAATCCCCACTTGGTCTTCTCTTTTCCAGACTAAATAAGCCCAGTACCCTCAGCCTCTCCTCAGAAGTCATGTGCCCCAGTCCCCTAAACATTTTCATTGCCCTCTGCTGTACTGTCTCCAGTTTGTCTACATCCTTTCATAGTGGGAGGACCAAAACTGGACACAGTACTCCAGATGTGGTCTCACCGGTGCCAAATAGGGAGGAATAATCACTTCCCTCAATCTGCTGGCAACACTCTTACAAATGCAGCCCAGTGTGTCTTTAGCCTTTTTTGTGACAAGGGCACACTCCTGGCTCATACTCAGCTTATTGTACACTGTAACCCTAGGTCCTTTTCTACAGAGCTACCGCTTAGCTAGTCAGCCTGTAGTGGTGCATGGGATTGTTCCATTCTAAGGGCAGGACTTTGAACTTGTTCTTTTTGAATCTCATGACATTTCTTTTAGTCCACTCCTACAGTTTGCCAAGGTCTCTGAATTCTAGCCCTACCCTACAACATTTCTACTACTCCTCCCAGCTCAGTGTCACCTGCAAACTCACTAAGGGTTTGCATCCATCCCACCTTTTAGGTCATTGATGAAGATATGGAACAAAACTGGCCCCAGAACCAACTCCTGGGACACTCAACTTGATGCCATCTGCCAGCTAAACACTGAGCCATTGATTACTACCCATTTGAACCCCAGAATATAGACAGTTTTCTTTCTAGCCCATTCATCTAACCCATACTTCCTTAGCTTGCTTGCAAGGATGTTGTGGGAGATAATATCAAAAGCCTTGCTAAAGCAAGGTATGCCACATCCACTGGTCTCCCCACATTCACAGACCCAGTCATCTCATGATAAAAGGCAATCAGTTTAGTCAGGCATGACTAGCCACACTTATGGTTTCTAATCACCTTCTTCTCCAGCTGTTTAGAAATGAATTAATTGCAGATGAGCACCATAAATTTTTCCAGGGACTGATGTGAGGTTAACCAGTCTATAGTTCCCCAATCCTCCTTTTTCCCTTTCTTAAAGATGGGCACTATATTTGCTCCTTTCCAATCATCCAGGACCTCTCACAATTGCCAAGGGTTTTCAAGGATAATGGCCAGTGGCTCTGCAATCACATTAGCCAACTCCCTCCGCACCCTCAGGTGCATTGCATCTGGCTTCATGGACTTTGACACATCCAGCT
Organism: Crocodylus porosus; assembly: GCF_001723895.1. NCBI lineage: Eukaryota > Metazoa > Chordata > Crocodylia > Crocodylidae > Crocodylus > Crocodylus porosus. Next base: position 64,191,186 of record NW_017728918.1, on the reverse strand, counting down.
TTTCTAACTAGTCCCTAACCTGTTCTTTTGCCACTGGTGGCTGCTCACCTCCTCCCCAAACTGTGCTGCCAAGTTCTGTATTCTGAGAGCTGACCTTGTCTGTGAAGACTGAGGTAAAGAAGGCATCGAGTACTTCAGCCTTTTCCACATCATCTGTCGCTAGGTTGAATCTTCAGTATCATTATTGCAACTCTTTTTTGTAAGTTTATCTGTACAAATTATGTATGCTTAATAAATAACTGATTTTTCAGTTTACAAGCAGTCCAAAGATAAATAAATACAGAAAAAATGCCAAAGCTTGTCAAACACCATATAAAAATATCCCACTTGAAACAGAATGTTTAATTTGACTGAGGACAAAATATCACATTTGAGGTTTTAATTTTGTTTAATAAAAGGAAAGTACATTTAAAAAAAATGTCTTTTAATTGAACAAAATAAAATCCTGTATTTAAAAAGACTCAAATGATTCTATCCAACTTTTTCAATTTGTTTGCATGAAATTTTTTTTTCTGAAAACGACGAGTTCATGATGTTTCTGTGCAAATTTGCATTTTTGAGAGAACATTTTTTGACCAAAACATTATGCCCAGGTCTTACATCTAGCTGATCTCATGCAAATCACTGTAAGCAGAAGCTCATTTTCTGTCTCTTTAGAAAGCATTTTGTGCCTGAGCCATAAAAGATTAACTCGGATATATATCCTAAAATTCAGATTTTGATTTGAGACTTTAGATTGAGATTTGTGTTGGAAGTTTCATATAAACATTTTTGCTGCAATATTTTGGTTCTTAAAAATAGAGTGCACTATAATGATTAAATACGTATTTTTTGAAAGCTAACCAATCTTTCAGATGTCAAAATGAGGGCTTTCTTTGTGTTTTCTGTGAAGATGCAGGCTGATTCTGTCTTTTTTAAAACCCAAATTAGTTATGCAAATCTATTAAAAGTTTAGCCTGAAAGAAGTTATGTAAGAATTAACAGAATGGAATTAGTAGCAGTAATGGAATGTGGCAGCATAGATTCAAGGAGAGTTTGGGATCTCATCTGAACAGCCTCTAGACATTCAGGTGTATACACACTCGCCTGATTTGGCTCATCTGGCACAGCAAATTCCTGAGAGGAAGAGAATAGGTTAAAGGTCAAAAATAAGCATTATCTAATCAAGATATATTCAAAAGTTCATGCTGCAGCATGATTAAGCCCCAGGCACTCCCAAATAATCATTTCTATATATCTAGTCTAATTCTTATTAAAATAGTAATTTGAACAAACAAAACAAAAATACCAGGAGTAATATTACCTTGCTAGATATAGATAAATATGTATTTGTGTGTGTGTGTGCGTGTGTGTGTATCAGAGGCCAATGATTTCTGAGAACTGGATTTTAATTCTAATCATAATAAAATGCCTTTTGATACCGTCTCCCACAACATTTCCTCAAGTAAGCTAAGGAAGGAAGTACAGGTTGGACAGTAAGGTGAATAGAAAACTGGCTAGATCATCAAGCTTAGAGGGTAGTTAAAAGCTCTATTTCTAGTTGGCAGCTGATATAAACTGGAGTGCCCCAGAGGTTGGGCCAGGGCTGGTTTGTTCAATATCTTCATTAATGTTCTGGAAGATGGCATAGAGTTCTCCCTCAGCAAGTTTGCAGATGACACCAAGCTGGGAGGAGTAGTACATATGCTGGAGGGTAGGGCTAGGATTCAGAGAGACCTTGACAAACTGTAGGATTGGACCAAAAGAAATCTCATGATGTTCAAAAAGAACACGTGCAAAGTCCTGCTTTTAAGACAAAACAATCCCATGTACAGATACAGGTTTGGGGCTGACTGGCTAAGCAGCAGCTTTACATAAAAGGACCTCGAGGTTATGGTGGACAATAAACTGTATATGAACCAACAGTGCGCCCAACAGTTGCAAAAAAGGTTAACAGCATACTGGGCTGCATGAGTAAGAATATTGCCAGCAGATCGAGGGAAGTGACTATTCCCCTCAATTTGTACTGGTGAGGCCACATCTAGAGTGCTATGTCCAGTTTTGGCTCCCCGACTACAGAAAGATGTGGTCAAAAATTGGACTAGATGACCTCCTGATGTTCCTTCCAATCTTAGTTTTCTATGTTTCTGTATAAAAGATGAAGCATGATTAATATATTGGTGGTGATATTTATAGTGTGTCAAAATCTCAACACTTGTTCACCAGGTATATTGTCCTGAGTGGAGCCCCAGGCCAACGGCTACTCTATTCTCAGTACCTGAACATTGTACAGTGTTGACATGCCTTCAGTGCCTTTGTTGGAAATGAGATTCATAATCCCAGAGGAATACAGCAGTAGATCTGGCAGATGTGGCAGTAAAGTTATGATTTTTTAAATGTATTTTTGAAAAAATGCTAGGATTTTTACCAATAAGTTTATTTCTAGGTACGTTTGGTTTGCTTTTTATGGTCAACAGGCCTGCTGAAAGTCTCTGGGCCAAGTTCAAGGGGAGAGCAGCATGGGGCATGTCATGGTGGGCATCTGTACAGGCCAACAAACCAGGAGGAGGAGGTGGATGGGTCTTCTTTAAACAACTGATGGAAGCTTCCAAATCTCATAACCTGGTTATCATGGGGGGGCTTTAAATATTGGGATATCTTCTAAAATGAAAACATGGCAGTTCACAAGCAGTCTAGACAATTCTTGGATAACTTTTGATACAGATATTAGAGGTGAAATAAGGCAGAATCTCTTCTCAGTTTGCTGCTCACAAAAGAATGTAATAAGAAGGTATTGGTTGAGAATGTGAAGGTGCAAGGTAACTTGGGCGACAATGACCATGAAATAATGATAATGTGCAAGATTCTAAGGAGAGGAAGAAAAGAAAGCATCAGAATAAAGACACCAGGCTTCAAAAACACAGACTTTAACATACTTAGGGAACTGGTGGACAGGATCCCCCGGGAAGCACGTCTGAGGGGGGAAAGAGTCCAGGAGAGCTGGCTGTATTTAAAGAGTCTCTTTTAAAGGTACAGAAGCAAGCTATCCCAATGTGATGGAAGAATGAGAAGTGCAACAGGAGGTCTGTCTGGCAAAACAGCAATGTCTTCAGTGGGTTGAAGCTCAAAAAGGCATCCTACAAAAAGTGGAAACTTGATCATAGCACTAGGGGAAAATATAAGAGTATCACATGGTGCACAGGGAGAAAATTAGGAAGGCCTAGGCATGATGTGAGATTCAATTGGCAAGGGATATAAAAGACATTCTGCAAGTATGTCATAAGTAATAGGAAGCCAGAGAAAGCATAGGTCCCTTATAGGATGCAGAAGGCAATCTAGACATAGATGATTGGGAGGCTGAAATATTTAATGCCTTTTTTACTTTATTCTTCACGAATGGGGCAGCAATGATGAATGAGGTAGGCAATAAAGATAGAGAAGGAGACAAACAACTTAGAATAATGGAAGAAAAGGGTAGAAATTACTTAGAAAAGTTTGGTGCCTTCAGGTCATCAGGGCTCAATGGGATGCATCTTGGCATGCTGAGGGAATTGCCTGAGGTAATTTCAAAGCTACTGGCTATCATCATTGAGAACTTGTGGAGGTTGAGTGACCAGGGCTCTTCAAATATCCAGGCAAAAACCCCCAAAACACAGTAATTAAATTTAAGTAAGAGTGATTAACTCTTTTAAAGTTGGCCTGCCTATATTTTTAAAATAGTTTTAAGAGAAAATAGCTAGGGCAGTAGTGAAGTTTAGCTGGAGATGATTGTGAAGCATGTCTTAAAAATAACTAAGCTGTTTGTTTATTTGAAAAAAGAAGTCCCAAGCTGAGAACTTAGATGTCAAGTTGCAGCTAAGTGTAGACCTTTCTGTTTAACTTATAAAGAGCTGAAAAGTACATTTATCATAGAAATGATGATAGATACTACATAAGAAGTGTTATGACCAATTCCCTTGTAATGCAGTAGGCAACATCAACAATGTTATGCCTCCCAAAAACTGTACAGTAAATTAGTCTATGTTGGATAACAGCTTTTATTCAGGAAAATTATCGGGGGTGTTCTTATATGCTATCAGACCTCCAAGAGTGCATTGTCTTCCTTTGACTGCTCATATGTGAAAGTAGGGAAGCAAGAAGGGTATTTTGCAGGTTTTCAATGTGGTAAATGATAGCACCCAGCAGCTTTATTTACCTTACTATATAAATATGAATTGAGCTTTATTCCTGATTTGAAAGTAGTGTTGTGCATATGCAATCAGTCTGCCTATGCCAAGGAGCATTTAGACAGTTAAATGTTATGGGAGTTCCCTGGAGATGTTTAACATTCATGCACTGTAGAAAAGTTATGAAACAGTCTACTGAGCTCAGCTGAGCAACATGATCCTTGTGAGATAGACTGTGGATGGCCCTTACATCAGTGCATTACCAGCCTCGCTTTGTACTACACAAAAGGTATAAGTCAAGTACATTGTTTCTTCATACTCCTTCTGCCTGTATTTACCTTTTCTCTCTTGTTTTACTCTTAGATTATAATCTTGGGATATGGCCTGTTATTTTGTTCTGCGTTTGTACATTGCCTTGCATGACTAAAGCTCCTAGGTGGTACCAAAGTATAAACAGTGAATTAAACCCATAGCTGAGATGAACAGCTCTTTTGTGGACTGGTAGCCTGAGGGAGACGAAGTCCCAAATTCTTGTAACATACGTTATTAATGTGTGAGTGGGATGGTCACAAGGACCGTTCCCTGTGCTTCTACTGCCACAAGTGCCTGGATATATTCCACAATTATAAAATGTGACTAACATGCAAGGGAGTTAATTCTGCACGACCTGAAAGTTAAAATGTGGCTGCTTTGAGTAGGATATAAATAAAATCTACCCCTTAATTATCTCTGGGCATTTTTTTGTGACTAAATTTAATTAAGGCCTTATTGCACATTAATTTTAGATGGCTCCTGGAACTCATAACCTCTGGATTGTCCATACATTAACACCTGAAACTAGTTTTAAGCACACTTTAGGTGGCTTAAAGTTATTGTCACTCAAGGGCAGGTTTAGCTCTGATCCATGTAACCCAGCTCATGTTGCATTAATATATGGCTGCTCCCCACAGATGAGCTGCCCAAGCTATAGTCCTCTGACATTTCAGGATGCAGTGTCTATTCCCATACCCTCCTGTTCTGTATAGAAAAACTTTCCACCCCCTGATCTCTACTGACTATTGGGTGGTTCTGGTACCGAGCCAACCTGCCCTCCTGCTGTTGGGGGTGGGCTCTTTCCACAGCCAGGGATGCAACCCTGTGTAAACAGCCTGCAGAGCACCTGCCAGCTAGCCAGGTTGCAGAGCATGGACAGTCCAGGAGTAGGATGTAGCGAGTTTTGGTTGGGAGCAAGGTAGGGGGTCGGATAGGGTCCCTATGAATTATCTGATCCCCTTTCCTTCCCATGGCAGGGCCAGTAGCTCTCCCAGACGTGCCTTTCTTCACCAGTCCCACCTTCCAGCCACCCCAAGAAGAACAACCAGCACCTCCACACCCCAATTCCTAATCCCAATTTATTAAAACATTAGGCATTCCTTAATTTACTTCCATTTCTTTCTTTTTCAATTATTTTTTCCCTACTACTTTTTATTTTGTCCTTCAGTGGCTGACTTCTTTCATTCAACCACCCTTTGCACAACCCCATTTCCTTTCCACCTCCCAGTTTATTACCCAGCCCCATCCCATTAACTCTCCACCTCCCATTTTCATATTCTCATCCTCCTCCCCAACCCATCCCTCAGGCCTCCCCATCACGCACCTAGAACAGGGATAGAAGCCTGTCCTGGTGCACCAGCCTGCAGTGGCAACTCACACATGTAGCTCTTAGTCAGACCCATGCTCACCAGCCCGCTTGTATTAAGTCACAGCTGTGCAGGGGGGTGAGCATCAGAGAAGGTTTTTAGCCTTAAGGTGTAACTTCTCCAAACTTAAGCTAGCTTTAACACTGATCAACATTTGAGCAGCAGAAAGTGCAATCAGAAACAAGACCTTGTAGATAATGTAGCATGGCTTTCATCTGACACCATGTATAATAATTTGCATGTGGTTTTGGTAATATTATCTATTGATCCCTTTGTCTGCATTATAAATCAAAAGAGTAACTTTCACAAATATATCTAAGTCCCATTCTCAAATTAAATTAAGGGTCCATTTTTCAAAGTTATGTAGGTGCCTAAAGATGTAGATAAAAGTCCTGTTAGGTGCTTGCATCTTTAAGTACTTAAATACCTCTAAGAATACAACCTAACCCAATTATTTTTGACAAGGTTTAGGCTTAAGCTCTGCTATGATTACAGCACTCATTGTACCTCTGTATGCTTTCTTGTTCTTTCTGACTGTAACCCTCTCAGCTCTTGTCCCTTCACTTCTCTTAATGTGAAATCATACAGTTTTGTCTGTCTTAGGTCAGGCTCTTAGTTGCAGTATCTAATGGATACTCCCTGAAGACAATGGACACTCACAATTCTTTCTTTCATTACTTTGTGAGCATTGGCTCACAGTCACCAAAAAACCTCTCTCAACACCAAAGTATTGTGGACTACGTACATGTCTGTCTGTCAACAGAGATCCTGGCTGGGCTAAGTTTCCTCAGGCCCCAACTCAACAGACTTCCAGTTGTTAGTTTCAAACACCTAAGCCAATGTGTATCTTGGAAAACCTGTCTCAGAAACCTGTTTGAGCCCAGGAAAGAATCACACCAGAACATCAAAGTGGCTTGGCTCTTACTTTGTACCTCAGATGTTTGCTCCATTGTGTGCCTTAGCTAACATTTCACAATCAAGTGTTTGGATTCACAACCGATGTAGGATTGTCATAGGTATAATGCAGTGCAATCCTGCTATTGAATTAACTCAATATTTACAAAGTTGACACCTCAATAAAGCAGGTCAACACATAATATTACAGAACTATGACAGGCAATTCCAACTCTGTCTTTGAAAATTTTACATGTGATGTTTAAGGAAGTGGGTTTTCAGCACAGACTTTTTTTCTTAAGCCTTTCTATATATCCCGAAGGGTAGTTTGTGATTTTTATGTCATCAGATATACCATACACTAGAATACTGTATTCTTTCTGACTGAAGCTTAAACCTTTTTATGCCATTATCATTTATCTTTCTAAACTTGGTATGTAGCAATGGTTGCTAGAATGTGCTGACTAATAACAATATCTAATGGATACACTATGCATGTCAGTATTTATATGCCTGAAATTATTTTCATCTATAGTATCTTCTTCTGGAATATGAATAGTACCTGCTTTATTTTTTTCCCTGACAAACTATATTTCCCTGAAAAACTCAAGTCCACTCATTCTTAAGAGTCCATATGAATTTTCAAATCTTCAAATTTAATTTTTCATTGCTCAGTAAAATCTGAGTTTTACATAATGGCTCTAAAAGTATTTTTAGGATGAATATGAATCTTGGAATAAGTATAGTAAGCCAAGGCCCACTTGTCTTGTAATTCAAAGATCTCATTGAGACCATTTATTTGGTGCAAGGTCAGGTACTTCTCAACATAATGACTGTTGAATCAATCACTTTGAAAAAAAGCTTTTATCAGTTCCAAGAATACAGTTAAATAAACAGAGCAGAATTCCGAATCTGACTAGATATTTTCCAGGAAGAAATTCCTGACTGATAGAAACCTGATTTTCTTAGGAGGGTGAGCCAAGTAAATAATGTTTCAGAAAGTCTCAAGAGAGTTTCTTTCACTCGATTTCTAAAATAGGAATTAATTGAAAATATTCTGAAAAGGAGAATCCTTCTCCAAAGTGTCGCACTAGGGTGCCCTGCTCTTTTTAAGAGCTGAAACTGCTAGTGGAAGAGCCCTAGCAGTGAGTTTGAAGCCCCAGCTGCTGATTACCAGGGCAGCCAGAATGAGTTAGTGGCCTACACCTGCCAGTGGTCAGCTGACTGGAAAGGGCAAGGCCTGGCTCATATATAAACCGCAGGGCTGAGGCCAGGAGGGCAGTTCCCTACCGGCAGCCAAGGGAGAAGGAGCTCTCCCAGAGCAAGAAAAGGGGAGAGGCCTGACTGCAGGTACAGCTTATGATACTGTTGAGGGATGGAGTACCCCGGTGTGGCTTGAATGATGTTATAGCCAGGCGGCTTGAATTTATGCTATAGCCCAGGGGCTTGTGTTTTGTTTGCTGTTGTATAAGAAAAATGGTTTGGATGAGGCTGCTAGGGGAGGGAGGAGGCCACATTGGGGGCCCACGCCAGCGTGGAGACCCTGGCACCAGAAAGGGCATGGCATTTGGGGGGGCACCGACCCTGGCACCAGAGAGGCGCAGAGTGAGACAGGGCCTGGTATTTCCTGGGGGCTCCTCTCCTGCACCACTGGGAGCCCACCAGGCCACCCACTCCTGGAAGGTGCAGTTTTAGATCATACCCAGGACCAGGAGGTTCCTTACCATCCACTACAGCTCCTCCCTTACCTCCAGATGATATCAGCAGCCCTCCGGCCACATGATGTTGTTGCCTGGCCCCCAGCACCAGAACTGCTGTGTTTATATGGGCAGCTCCAGATCCAAAATGGCTGCCTTCATGAGGTACCTGCCAGCTCCAGGTCCTTAAAGTGGCAGGCACCAACAGTGCCCTGCTGCAGGGGCCCATGTCAACATGGAAACCCTAGCGCCAGAGAGGGTGCAGCATTTGGGGTGCACCGACCCTGGCGCCAATGAGGCACAGAGCAAAACAGGGCTGCAGAGAGCCCAGGGAGGACAAGAGGGCCAAAGTACAACAAGGCCTAGACCAGACAACGTTGATACCATCTGCAAGGCTTGGGACACGGTGAAGGGGTGTTTGGAGCCATGCATAGCCCATACGGCTAGGGTGCCCCAAAACAGCCATCATGACATCTATTTTGAAGCAGGATGCACCAGGGGTCCAGGACCCCATGGGATCCAGAGAACCAATCAAAAAGGTGTCCGAGAGGACTTAAAGGCAACCTATTAATCTTTCCATCAAAGACGTGGCATGCGAGAACAGAGGGTGCCCATTGGGCCAACTTGGCATGGTAAAGGGGCCTTGGAGAGATTACGGCCATCCTTAAGGACCTCAGCCCGTGACACAAAGTAAAACTTCCCTTTACAGAGTAGACCAGATATTCAGTGTCTGGCAACCAAGGACCCATTGCTTGGCAGATGAATTGTTTGTAGCTAATCAAAATTAGCAGTAAAATTTAATGTACATTCTGCTGAGTTCCACTTTGAAACAGGGGAGAGATCCAAAGCTGGCATAAACTGATTTAACTCTGCTAAAGTCAATGGATCTATACTTATTTATGTGAATGACAATCTTTCCCGAACTAGATGGCCAGCCAGCTGAATTCATTATGTCATTTCCTATTTTTCCCACTTGTTCAAAGATTGTGTGATTGTGAGTAGCTTTATAGGTGCCCATGTGTGGCCACAATATGCTTATGGGATTTTTAAAGAATGGCTTATATAGTGAGATATATGGAAACAATAGAGGCGTGACTGCAGTACATATTAGGGCCATCCGAAATTTCATTGGCTGTTTTGTTCTGACTCTGTTTCAACTCATTTTGAGCTTGAAACAATGAAATCAAAATTAAATTGAAGGGCTTCAAAACAAAACGGGGGCAGTCAAAGTGTTTTGAAATGTTTCAAGTTATGAAGCTGAAGCTGGGCTTGCCTGCAGGGAAACAGAAACTAAGGAGAGGGAGGGGAAAGAGGAGGGAAGGACTGCTTTGATACTGACTGTGTAGCTGGCCAGTGACTGATCCTTCCCTGAGGTCCCTTCCAATCCCAGTGCTCTGGAGGGATGGAAGAACAGCATAAAAAGCAGCAATGTTTGAATTGGGATGCTTTCTGCTTTGGGATCAGTTACTGAGCTATCTTCCAGAAGCTCAGCTGCATTAGACAACAAAGGCTACTACCCATTGATTTCCTACTTCCTAGCCTAGCAAGTGGGATTCAGCATTCTTCCTATACCCTCTTGCTTTCTTCCTATACCCTTTTATTTTGTTATTATATTCATTCTTTGATTCCTTTCAATTTATTCCTCCCTGTAAAACCTCTTTTTGTTTAGTCCATTTTGATTTTTTTCAAATCTGTGCTCTTTCAAAGTGTACATTCCATTCACTATGCAGGAAAGCACATCATAATTATATTGCATATTATAATACAGAATGTATATAGGAAAATGCATATATACATTGATATATTTTAATTTTATTACATAAATATATACATAGAAACATACATTACATAAATACACATACAGCAAAAACTGTGTTAACCAGTACTTTATTAGCCAGACAACTCTATTAACCAGCATCTGAGGGATGCGGCAAAAGCAAAACCGGAAATACCGCTTTTAGGTTTCACCACCACCTCAAGCAGAGTTCTTGCCACTTTTTCAGCCGAGGGCAAAGCAGCCTGCACAGGGCAAAGCAGTCTGTGCAGGGCCCCCTTCCCTGTCCCCCAACACACTGATGCCAGGAAGTTCCCGGGGGATGCCGGATAACAGAGATTTTACTGTACATTAAATTATCTTAATATCTACATATATTGCATAAATAAGAGATAACATTACAGAAGAAGAAGAGTCAGAATTGCCATCACACCAAGGCAAAGACAAGATGGTATGAAACCCACCATGAAGTGTGCTGGAAAGGCATCTGGCAAGCCTTCAGGGAAGGGTGGAAGAGGGGGTAGAGGGAGATGTGTAAGTTCCCCCCCTCCCAAACTGAGACGCTGCCTCCTTGCTACAGCAAGCAGGCATGAAGCTTCCACTAGTACAGGCAGCAAGGAGAGGGGAGCAGTGCCACTGTCTGTGCCTGAGTCTACATCTGCTCCAAGAGCACCAGCCATAACCCTCCCGCAGCATGATAGTCTCATCCACCCCATTTCACTTGCCATGCCTTCCAGTGCCAGAGGAAGAGCTGGATTTTAATCTGAGTACCATAGCAAATGAAATTCTGGGGATGGAGGGGGAATCAGCTGAGTTTGTGCTCCACACCCCTCAAGTTTTTCCTAGAGCTAGGTCTTCTTCCCCAGAAGGCACTTCAGAGGAGGTTGGGGTAGAAGTTGCAGAGGCAAGTGGCTCTTGTTAGATTGTTAGACCCCTGACTCTATGCAGTGCCCAACAACTAGGGAGATGATGCAATTGCTCATGGGTCCTTGTAGCAGGACACTAAGGTGCCTGCTACTCTCAGAGCAGAGGTAGGAACCCAGGTGTTGGTTGCTGGGACAACCAGTTAAGGAGGGAATTGGCTGTACCTGCATCTGGTCAGCTGACCGGAAGGGGCAGGGCCTGGCTCCCACATAAATCTCAAGCCTGAGGCCAGGAGGGCAGTTCCCTGCTGCAGCCAAAGTGGAAGGCAGCTCTGCCAGAGCAAGCAAAGGAGAGAGGCCTGACTGCATGAGCAGCTCCTGGAGCTGTTATGGGATGGAGTATTCCCTGGTAGGTATTGAATGGTGTTTTTAGCTGGGTGGCTTGGATTTATGTTATAGCCCAGGGGCTTGTGTTTTGTGTTTGCTTTTTGACTGGAGGTTTGGGTGAGGCTATTAGGGGTTGGAGGAGGCCTCATAGGGGACCTGCAGCAGTGTGCTCCCAGAGAGAGGGGGCAGCAAGAAGCCCCGGAGAGAGAGAAGGCAGTGACCGCCAGTGAGGACATAGTGCGAGACAGGGTTGCGGAGGGCCCGAGTGCCTGGGAGGGCGTGGTGCAAGATAGGTCTGTGGAAAGCCCAGGGAGGACAAGGGGAGGGCCAAATTACAATGAGGCCCAGATCAAACCACATCAGTAACATTTGAGAGGCTTGGGCTGTGGTGTAGGGGAGGAAAAGGAGCCGCAGATACCACCTCCTGGCATCGGGGCAATAAATGGGCAGCTTCCCGCTAATTACCATCTACAAAATAAATTTAACAACACGACATGGCAGGAGAGAAGGCAGGCGGTTGGCCCATAACAGGAGGGCGGGGTCACCAATAGATGGACCCCAGAAGAGGCACTCCTGTCACAGTCCTGTTACTCATTTACCAGAGCAAGCAGGGAGCAAACACCAGCACACATTGCTTGCAACAGCTGTATTCAGAATAGAGACAGTGTCAGGCGAGCTCCCTCACAGACACCCAGTCTATGAACATGGGGAGAAGCCTTGAACAATAGCTTTTTCCCACATTTATAAACTTTGGTTTATACTCATTAACATTCACTTCACTCTCACTCCTCCTGCGTTCCACCCATTTCTCCTCCCATCTCAAGCTCCGCCTCTGTTTACTGGTTGCTTCATTAGCATGGAATTGCCTATGCATTTTCATATTTCATAGACATTAGGGCTGGAAGGGACCTCAGGAGATCATCGAGTCCAGCCCCCTGCCCAAAGGGCAGGAAGTCAGCTGGGGTCATAGGATCCCAGCAAGATAAGCATCCAATT
>NW_017728918.1:64174400-64178346 GCF_001723895.1 Crocodylus porosus | reverse complement strand
GCGGGCCCTTTTAAACTACGCGCATGCGCAGTGGGCCTGCCGTCGGGGAACGCTGGCTTCTCAGGCCAGGGGGGCCCTGCCCGGGATTTGGGGGGCCCTGCCCTACAGGAGGGGGACTGAGTAAATTTTACTCATTTACATGTCTTTTTGCAATGAGTGCATGCCTAAGACCTTGACTCCTTTTCTTTGCTCAATGAGTGGACTTTGACCAAAACCTGGAAGCTTCTGGACGCTTCTTCACCAATCACCATTCACCTTTTTGCATGTATTCATCTCAGATTCTGTTACCAATTACATGTTTTTTTCTACATTCCAGTCCATTTTTCTGTCTCATATTGTACCTTCCCTACCCTTTTTGGGATCCTGTATTTTATCTCATTCCTCACTGTAGCTAGTTCACAGCGCACAGACTTATTTGCTGCTTTTTCCAGAAAAATGGTTAATACAATTAAGATGGTTAATGGCTGGCTTAATTATCATTCTGCCTTGTGGTTAGCAGCTTTTGCTAGGCCACAGGTTAAACCTTTGTATTCAGCTGCAGATCCAATGGTCCCCAAGATGTAAATATTGTCATCCTAAGAGAGATCATGCATACCTCTCTCTCAGAGGGCACTGCTACAACCAGTCAGGCTGTTGGTGGGCTCTCTTTCAAGCTGAGGTGGTGGATGAGTCCTGCATGGCAACATAGGTCATGGGGGCCATGAACCGCTTAGTGCAGGGGTGCTTCATTGGGCAGGGAGAGCTCACCCATGGGTTCATGGTCACTGACAATGGGGCCAGTATGGTCAAAGCGCTCCATGATGCCAACTTTATTGGTATCCTCTGTGTGGCACACAAGTTCTACTTCCTAGCCAGGGATGCCTTGGTTGGGGGGGGGGGAGACAGGGCTGCTGGTGATGGCACCAGCACCACCAGCAAGCTCATTTCAAAATTCAGGAAGGTGGCAGTCTACTTCCATTGGAGCACAAAGGGGGCAAGATGCTGTGGGACAAACAGCCAGAGTTGAACATCCTGCAGCACAAAATCATGTAGCATGTGGAGACTCGGTGGAACTCCACATACCTGATGCTCAAGAGGCTGGTGGAGCAACAGAAGGCCATACGTGAAATGGCCTTGCTCAAGGAGATTGGGATCAGTGGCCTCCTTAACAGAGGTGAATGGGATACCATTTCCCAGATCTTGGTGGTCCTCAAGCCCTTTCTCAGGGCCACTTGCACAACCATGTAGACATGGCCACTGAGTATCTTAGATTTGTGCTTCATAAGCCCAAAGTGTTTGAAAAAAGGCTGCCAGTGGTGTGAGACTGGAGAGTTCTTTTTGGGAGCATGAAAATGCTGACATGTGAGACTTAAGAAAACTGAAAGCCAAGTTGTTTTCTTTTTACCTCTGGTGTATAAATTATATCACTTTCTATTTTTCTGGTACATGTAGCCCAAAGTGCACCTGGAAGACAAAAGTAGTAACTCAAGCACTGAGCTTCAGCAGTGAAATAAACAGAATCTTTGTTTGTTTGTAATGATGGTGAGATTTCCATCCTACAAAGTAGGACTGCACTTGACAAATATAGAAGTGAATCAAATATCTTTGTTTCAGAAAGTTCTGTCCATCACAGCTGTCCCTCTGCTACACACATCATCCATCATGTTAATTGTTTTCTTAAAAAGGGAGGATAGATCCTCTAGAGAATAACGTAATTTCCCCCTTTCTCCTACAACTTTCAACTCCTTTTTCCTTTTACTTCATCCTCTGGGTTCAGATCCTGTGTGGAATGTATTAGTATTAAATATCAGTGAGACAATTATTGGCCTAACTCAGATAAACATGCTCCAAGTTTTGGGATTTAAACATCAAAACACCTCTACTAATTGCTTACAGATAGTGGTGGCACATACAAATAGCATCCTTATTGTCTAACACCCATGCTCAATTAAAATACTTTCATGGTCATAACTGGAAACTAATATATAAGGAAACCTTGTAGTTGAATACAAAGATAATGGGGGTGGTATTTTATTTGAAATCAATAAGTACTCAAAAAAGGTCAAATAACTTCACAGTTCCAGAGTGCCAAGTGTTATTACAAACACGTATAGCTTGATTCTCATTTTCATCATCTCTATACATAGGGATGGTGGGAGGTAAAGTAAAGTACCTTTTTCCTGGTTCCATTCAGATCCATGCCTAATCCAATGTAGAATTTAAAACAGCTTCCCTAGTTTGGATTTAATTTCCCCTGGGAAGCACTTAACAACTTAACAGCTATAGCCAGTTGTATGTGCCTCCAGTATGTCCTAAGTGGGAGTGAATCTTATGTAAGATCCCTTAGGCCAGCTCTTTGTAGTTTGGGAAAACCATTGAAAAATGTATTCTCTGCAGACTATTTCCAAAACATTTAAAAGTTTGCTCTGCTACCATAATGCCTTAAAGGTAGCCCAGCGTTACTGAGAATCAAGCCAATGGGTGATGTTCCCTGCCTTGAAGAGTATGCCAAACTAGAAAAGAAACAGGTATATATCATAGGAAATAGACTGAAAGTAATTGGACTATAAAGCTACTTGTCATGTGGTTAAGTACATTTAGCACATTCTAGTATTTTAAGACTTGGAATTTACAGAGGGAACAAAGAGGCCTCTTTGTTATATAACTGCCAAGTCAGTCCTATTTCCTACTGCTACCATATTCATAATGGTTTCAGAAAAAGAAAGGAGAGGGGGGATAGGCCCAAGAAGGCAATAACTTTTTTCAGGTTTTAGAAATATAAAAAAGAAACGTTCAAAATCAGTGCCAATAACTTGCACATTTCTGCATCTGGCACTTGCAGATAATGCTCTGATGAGTGAAGCTGTGTAAGATTATTGTTATAAAGGTTTACATTGACTCACACATATGGTTGGTGCAGAGTCTGATGTCAAGTATGGCATTGGGTGAAGTTTCTCATTTAAAAAAAATAACTCTTTACTTTCCATTTTCCATTGTCCCAGTAATAGGATGCTATTTGTATTAAAAAATCTGGATTTTTCTGTCAGCCTCAACTGCCAGTGAGCTCTGCCTGGAAAGATGGCTTAGGTAAAATTTAAAAAAACAACACTTAGAAGAGGTAGTAGTAGGATTTTTGAAAACGGCTGAAGCAATTTAGGTACCTAGTTTCTAATATCATTGATATGGGGAATACGTGCCTAAGAAGAGGCAGGATAGATTTGCACCTTATAGACTAAGTAAATAATAAAGACATATATAGCACAAGCTTTCATGAGTTGGAACTGACTTCCACAGATGGTGTGGAAGCACATGCACCGGGTAGTATATAAAATTTAGAGATTGATTTGAATATAAAAAAGGAGAAAGAGGGAGAGGGAATGGCAGAAGGTGGCAATGTTGGGGAAGGCAAACAAGTAAAGAACACATAGGAACAAAAGGGTCACAGAAGTTAATTTATGTAATAGGATAACAATCCATAGTCCCTGTTTAAACCATCCTTAACACAATCCGGTGTGTGGATGATTTCTTATTCTATAGTTTCCCATTCAAATTGGTTTTTAATGGTTTACTGCCTAAGAACAGCTACCCTGAAGTCAGCAATGGAGTTTCCAGGGAGGTTAAAGTGTACAGCCATAGGCTTTTGTGACTTCCTGGAACTGATGTCAAATCAGCCTCTTTTCATTTTTTCAGGCTGTAGTTGACCCATGTGTACAATGTAGACAGAAGAGGGGAATTATAAACAGGTGATGATTGATATATACATTCGTAGAGGTGTGGGTAAATCATAGAATCATAGAAGCAAGGTTGGAAGGGACCTTGTAGATCTTCAAGTCCGACCTCCTGCCTGGACAGGTGAAAAACTGGGCTCAAATGACTCCAGCCAGAAGAGGCATCAAGCCTCTTCTTAAAGACCCCCAGGGTAGAAGCCAGCACCACTTCCCTTGGAAGTTGGTTCCAGATCCTAGCC
>NW_017728918.1:64172752-64173986 GCF_001723895.1 Crocodylus porosus | reverse complement strand
TGCTCTCAAGAAGGGAGTTTCCCATCTTATAAGTGTGCTGCTGGTTACTACTGCCCAAGTGCAGCACCCTGCATTTGTCAGTATTGAAACGCATCCTGTTTATGTCAGCCCACTCCTGTAACCTATCCGGATCTTGCTGCAATCTTTCCCTCCCTACTAGCGTGCTCACCTCACTCCAAATTTTGGTATCATCAGCAAATTTAAACAGGGTACTTTTCACCCTGTAGTCCAAATCGCTGATAAAGAGATTGAACAGCGTGGGCCCAAGGACCGAGCCCTGGGGGACTCCATTGCCCACGTCCCCCCACGTCGAATATGACCCGTCCACCACCACCCTCTGAGTGCGACCCTTCAGCCAATCTGCAATCCATCTGACTGTGTAGACATCATGCCACAGTTGCCTGGTTTTTTAATGAGGATGGGGTGGGAGACGGTGTCAAAGGCCTTGCTGACGTCCAGAAAGACTACATCCACAGTTACACCTGCATCCAATGCTTTTGTGACCTGATCATAAAAGGCAATCAGGTTGGTCTGACATGACCTGACCCTAATGAAACCGTGCTGGTTTCCCTTGAGCATCACCCCTGAAGCTGGCCCATCGCAGATGTGCTCCTTAATGACCTTCTCAAAGAGTTTCCCTAGGATTGAGGTAAGACTGATTGGGCCTATAGTTGCCTGGGTCCTCCCTCCTCCTTTTTTTTTTTTAAAGATGGGGGCCACGTTGGCTATCTTCCAATCATCTGGCACCTGGCCCAAGCAGCATGAGGGCTCATAATGCCGTGCCAAAGGCCCTGCAATAACCCCTGCTAGCTCCCTCAACGCCCTGGGGTGGAAAGCATCTGAACCTGCTGATTTGAACATATCCAGCCCCTCCAGAAGCTCTCTAACCCAGTCCTCCCCAACCTGAGGTCTGGAGGCGTTGCCCTCGAGTCCATCTTGCATCACAATGGGGAAGTCCCGGTCCCTGCCCAAGAAAATGGCGGTGAAGAATTGGTTAAAGAGGTCTGCTTTCTCCTCTGGTGCAACCACCAGATTGCCCAGAGACTCTTGCAGGGCCCCCACATTTCCTGGTGCTTTCTTCATCCTCCCTATAAATTTGAAAAAGGATAGTTTCATAGTTTCTAGGGTCGGAAGGGACCTGAGCAGATCATCTAGTCCGACCCCCTGCCAAGGCAGGAAAGAATACTGGGGTCAAATGACCCCAGCAAGATGTTCATCTAACCTCCTCTTAAAC
>NW_017728918.1:64128026-64172652 GCF_001723895.1 Crocodylus porosus | reverse complement strand
ATACTGGGGTCAAATGACCCCAGCAAGATGTGCACCTAACCTAAACCTACCCTCTGCCAGCTTGTGACCGTTATTCCTGGTCACTGCTGGCGGTGCTCGGGGGAACAGTGACTCCCGCAATGCCTGCTGATCCCCCCTGACTAGTTTAGTATTATCTTTGATTTTGCACGCTAGTAGCTTTAAGTCCACCTTAGCTTTCCTGACAGCCCCCCTACAGGCCTGAGTAGAGGAGGTATACTTCTCTTTGGAGATAATACCCCCCTTCCACCAGTTGTATGCTACATTTTTGGCAATCAGGCATTCCCAGCCACCTTTGAGCCTGGGGGGCTTTCGGGCACTCCTGCCCCCCTTGCTTCTTGTTGGGATGGTCACCCCTTAGGCCCTGAGTATCATCTCCTTAAAAAACAACCACTCATCTTGGGCACTGAGTTCCTCTGCTCTCAAGAACCCCAGTGCCTCTCTCACTAATCTCAACTTGTTGAAGTTGGCCCTCTCGAAGTCTAGGGCTACCACCTTGCTGCAGGCCCTTGACACCCTGTGCTGGATGATGAATTCCAGGAAGTTATGATCACTATCACCCAGGTGGTCAAGAACCTGGAGGCCCCTTACCAGGTCATCGGCTGTAGCCAGGACCAGGTCCAACAGGGCATTTCCTCTGGTAGGACTGTCCTCCTCCTGAATTAAGTGGAGGTTCTGTATCTCAGCCAGGAACCTCCTGGAACAGTCCGACCTGGCTGACTGTTCTTCCCAGCAGATGTCCGGGTAAATTTTAAGTCACCCATGACAACTACATCCCTTGCCTTAAGTGCCTTTGCAAGCTGGCCTGAAAATTCCCAGTCCACCTCCTCCACTTGGTTGGGGGGTCTGTAGTAGACCTCCACCATTAGATCCCTCTCCCACAGCCCCCTTGTATCTTGACCCAGAGCACTTCAGCTTGAACCTTGTATGTCATAATCCTTGTTCTGTAGTCCAGTGACGATGTGGCTTGTATTAATACAGCAGATATCTGGTTCATTTGCAAGGCCTGGTGTCCCACCTAAGAATGCTTGAAAGATGCAGTTTGAGGCTGGGGGCTGTAAGCCAGGACAGGTCTGCTTAGGTACTTACGACATTTTTAGCATAGAAGCCTAAATCTTATTTTCAAAGATGAGTTAGACACCTTGAAGTGAAAATTAGTCAACTATAGATGCAGTTTGGTAGCTAGAGTCAGATTCTAATACACTTGAAAGGCACTTCCACTTACATGCGCCTAACATCTAATGACCTTACATAAATGGAGTGATCCTAATAGATCACTGGTTACTGGGTTAGCATAGGGTGAATGGTAATACATAAGTATATTTCAAGTCTGTTCCAGATTATTTAACTGGAATCCAAACAGGAATTATTTTCCAACTTTTAAAGGTCCTTTCTTTGCATAAAAAGGATGTCCACTTATAGGAAAATAAGTTATCCCTGCATAATCAATACACAGTTTGCATCCCCCTCTGGTAGGAGGGGGACCTGCATTTACTTTACATGCAAGTACATTCAGACCCCCTCACATAGACCTCACTAAATCAGCCGTCCAAAATTGGCATGCGTCTCTTAAGTGGGGAAGCTGTTTTTCCTTATTGGAATAGAAACATGAAGAAATAGAAGAAGGCAAACACTGTGCTCAAATTGTTGCCAAAAATAGCTACCTCTTCCCTGTGAACTGACAGGCAGAAAAAGCAGAGTCCAGTCACTAAGGAATTTTCAGTAGATATTAGCTGAGCACTGTAGCTTGTGCCTGAAGAATAATTGAATAGGTTCAAGTCATGTGAACTGCTGCATGAAGTCTGTAGTATCTTCATGAGACTTGTGGTATGGAAACAACATGTCATTATTTCTAGGAACTTTAAATAAAGAACTATTTACAAAAAAGAAGAAACAGACTTGTTACTGCCCTTGTTGCTGTTCCGCCACACTAGGGAGTGTATGATGTCTCACCCTGCTATTGTACTGAGCAGTTGACAAATTCAAGACAAACTTCCAATAATTATAATTTTCCATGTATGTAATCTATCAAATTTATAATTTTTCCATATATAGAATCTAATTATTGGGGGTTGTCTTATAACCATGGTCATCTTATATTCAAGTAAATATGGTAGTCATAATTTTCCTATATAAAATATGCTTCTCAGTCAAATATACCTGCAAAGATGCAGGACTCTTATGAATGCCCCTCTTCCCTAATATGCCCCCTGTCTCATGAACACATTTACATTTCATGTTTACACAATGTTGTATCCAAAGCACCTGTAGGCACTGCCTAACACGTCATGTCCCATGCATGAAATCTGTTCTACCAGGCCTAGGCTACTACTGAACATGCTGTTTATAGGACGCAAATAAATCCCAGGTAAGGTATGCCAGTAATCCAGGCAAACACTGTAACACAGCTTAAATTCATCACTGCACACTGGGGAGGGATGAATGTGGATTTTCATGTTTCTTATTTTAGAACAAGCCAGAAACTATGATTTATGGGTTGTCTTCATTTGTGCTTGACTGCCAAGTGGCCCATCAGCCCACACATTCCCTTTAGGAAAGACCTCAGTATGCTCCCTTCAAGCAAAGCTATGTGAGCAATGTAGAAACAGCTATGCTGATTCTGTGGTTGTACAAAACTATCTTATCATGGACTTCCCTGGATGAGTTGGGGGGCAGTTTATAGAAATGTTGTGCTGGTACATCTGTTGTAAAATGGCTGTGGGACATTCTGTAATAGAAATCCTTTGCACTTTTCTACCCAAATTGACAAACAGGTATTTGTGATATTTAAGTCTTGTGGCCAAGAGTAAGAGGTTTTTAGGGGCAACCAAATGGTTGGTTTCTAGTCACAAACTGGAAGGGGAGCATTACAGACAACTTAGTTCCTTGAAAGAGAGGCCCAATAAATATTCACACTAGGCATGTTACATGTGCTTTCTATGTGATATAGGCCTACTGCACAGAAAAGTACCATGCAGTAAGCCTTCCCCAGCCCGCAGCCCTCCCAGGGGTGTGAAGCAGTGTGTATACACATGCACCCCATTGGAACCAAATCTGCTCCCCCAGTGTGCTAGTCTGGACTGGCAAGGCTTGTCTCAATGTGCAGCATGGGGCCAGGAGAGCTCTGTTGGCTGCAGTGGCAGCTGTCTTCTGGCCCCATGAACATCATGAGGGGTCCTAATGTGCACAGGGCCTCTGCAGCCAGCAGAGCTCTCCTGCCCTGTGCACATAGGGACACATGACTGCCAGTAAGCCCCTTGCCCAGCAGGGCTTCCCTGCCCAACAGGGGGCTCACCGGGAGCTGCCAACAAGCACCGGGCTGGATGGGGATTCCCTGCCCAGCATGGGGCTCATTGGGAGCTGCCCCAGGAGTGGGGTAGCTCTTGGCAAGCCCCCTGTTGGGTAGGGAATCCCTGCCTGGCATGGGGCTCACCAGCACCTGCCCTACAAACAAGCCCCCGGCTGATCAGGGAAGCTGAGAGCTCCCCAGTTCTAGTACTGCTCAGCTCCTGACTTCTGTTGGGAGCCAGGAGCTGCCCAGTGCTGGGACAGGGTGGGGGGGCAGACAGCAACCCAATCCCAGTGCTGATTGGTTCCCAGCTCCTGGAAGGACCTGGGAGCTGAGCAGTGCCAGGACAAAAGACAGAGAACTCCCCCATCCCCTGTGGCCTCCCTGCTAGTGTGGTTGACAAGGAGCAAATTTGTTCCCAGTCAGCATCTACACAAGTGCTACTGTGCACTAACTACTGCATAGTTACATAGTAACTGTAATTACAGGTACTAATTAACTGCACAGTAGACTAATTGACTGCAGTAAGTGCAATGAGTGTGTAGTTAGTAGTGCTTTACTGTACAGTAGTTTAGTCTACTGCACAGTATAGTGTCTCATGTAGACATACCCACTGAAATGTAGAGCAAATACAATCTTATGAAAAGCCTTAACAGTTATTTGCCTGTGGATGTATTATGAATTAAAAGGAGTATCAAAGAATCATCCATCCAGATTTGCCTGGTACAAAGCACTGCCTAAAAGTGAATTGTGTCTTTTATAGGAAGGCTCTCATTAAAACAGAATTATCACAACCCCCCAACAGCCATGTTACTGATTTCCTTACAGGTTCAGAGTCAGTATAGTCCTTTTAGTTATTTTATGTTCATAGCTTTTACTGTTAAAGGGTAAACAAAAGGCCCTTTAATAAAGTAAACCTGTTAAAGGCACTTTAAAAGGGATGTGGCCAGCCTGGAGAGGGTTCAGAGGAGGGCCACCCGCTTGGTGAGAGGGCAGCAGGACAGGTCCTACAAGGAGAGAATGAGGGACCTGAACCTGTTCAGCCTCAGCAAAAGGAGGCTGAGGGGGGACCTGGTGGCTGCCTACAAACTCATCAGGGGAGATCAACAGCAAATAGGTAGAGCCCTTTTCTCCCCAGCACCACCTGGGGTGACAAGAAGCAATGGTAATAAGCTGATGGAGAATAGGTTTAGGTTAGAGATCAGAAGGCAATTTTTTGCAGTTAGGGTGGCCAAAATCTGGAACCAACTTCCCAGGGAAGTGGTCCTTGCCCCTACCTTGGGTAAATTCAAAAACAGGTTAGACGATCACCTGTCTGGGGTCTTGTGAACCCAGCATTCATTCCTGGGGGTCAGGCTAGATGATCTGTTCAGGTCCCTCCTGACCCTAGCTACTATAAAACTATGAAAATAACTTTATAACCATTTGGGTGTGCACTTTGACATTTCACGACACTTTCTTGGCTGGCCCTTACAGCAGTTATTGCAGATGTATGTCCTTAATGCTGCTTGACCTTCTTAATTCTAATATGGGGCTAGTTCATGCAGATTATCTAAATTACTCTGATATTAACTAATGAAAGAAATCAGAACTCTTATACCTAGAGGGAAACAACTCAACACTTCTTCCTTGCCTGAGAAGTAGATTGTGTTGTTTCTACCTTGTTTTCTCTCCCACAGCTAGTTCATTCCTAGCAGTTGCATATTATTTTAACAGGAAGCAACATTTAAAAGGCACTGTTAGCTACTCATGTTTTTGTAGCTTTTCGGAGATTCTGCCCAGGGTCATTTTACCAAGTGGCACAAACTGAGTCCTAACACCACATGGCCCTAACTCTATGCGCTGCATGCAGGGCCATGTGGTGTGATGTTACATCACAGAAGAGAGCAGTACTTTTATTTAACTTCCACCTCATTCATTCTATCAGTTCTATGAGATCTTGCTAATATCTTAGTTTCTAAAGTGGCTTTACAGGAAGCCGTCTTCATAATCCCATTGTGAAGTATTTAATAGAAACCACAGAAATAATAGACAAGCAGGGTTGGAAAGGACCTCCATAGGTCATCTAGTCCAACTCCCTGCTTGAGGTATGATCATCTGTATCCAAACCATCCTATACAAATCCATAATCTAACCTGTTAGTAAAACTACTGTTAACCCTGACACAATACAAGACATAACGCCTGCTTAACCTACCACAAGTAAAGTGTGGGGGGAGGCAGCCAATGTCCTGCTTCACAGGACAGGCACAGCCCCCTAGCCCACAGCCCTCCCAGGGCTGCAAAGCAGCAAGAAGCATGCCCCTCCCCCCCACCAACTGACAGTTCCCTCTGTTTTGCTCCCTGCTGCAGCCCCAGGAGTGGCCAAGGGGTTGTGTTGCGCCCCTTGCCTACAGACTCACATAAACAGCTGCTACAGGCAGCTGGAGTCAGCTGCTCCCAGGTCCACTCCTGCAGAGCCCTGTGCGGCGGTTGGGGCACGGTGAAGCTGAGCTGCACAGGCAGCCAGTGCTGCCACTGATAGCTGGTGTCAGCCCTGGGGCTCTGCTTGTTCACACTCACACCAGCCCTTGCTGGAGCAGCCCCAGGAGCAGCTGACACCAGCTGCCTGCACCATGGCATGGTGCAGCCCAACGGCTGCAGGCAACTGGTGTCAGCCTCTCCCAGGGCCACTCCAGCCCAGGAAGGGGTAAGTGGGGACCAGCATAGCCCCAAGGGGTTTGGAGCATGGTGCAGCTGTGGAAACTGAGGTACAAATAGATTAAATGAATTTAGCAGAGGCAGGTTTTGAATTGAGGATTTTCTAAACTTGTTCTCATTCTTTCAAGTTGCCACATACTTTGTTTGATAATAGTTTTGAAGATTGATACACTCACAATGTGAAAAGAAGTGTTCTATAGAACAGGGATATCAACCATATGACCTGTGGATCAGATCCAGCCTATGGAGCTGTATGATCAGGCCCTTGGGTTCCTGGACTGAGCCACTGTGCTGGCCCTAACTCTGTGTGCTGCACACAGTGCATTGGGCTTGACCCAGCACCTTGTGTACTGCAGTGAGCACAAAGAGTCCATGCAAGGCACCACCTGCAGCCCATGCCCTGGACCAGGGGTTGGCATGTGCTGCATGTGGCATGTGGGTTGCACCCAGCAACACAGGGACTCCGCACAGGTTGGGCCCAGTCCAGCTCATGCACTGGCTCAGCAATGCTCATCCAATCTGTTGGGCCAGATGAGTTTGATACCCTGCTGTAGAGCTTGTCTTTCCATTGAAAACAGTTTAGCAAACTTAACTCCCCTCTCCACCTAGCCGAATCTAGCCACAGCTGTCATGGCTGTGCACACCAGATAAGCTGTACCAATGTACTATCACTGGAATCCTCATAGATGGCTGCCTGGAGCTGGGAGTCCATTTCTAGCATCATGATAAATAAGCTTGTCCTGACCCCTGCCCAGATTTCTTTGAGGCTGTCAGCCCCTGCATTTCCCTTCCTTTTCTTCATTTTCCAGCAAGCTCTTGCCAAGTTTTCAAAGAGAAAATAAATAAGTTCTGATGTGGCCTCTCTTCATTCCTCTTTTGGATTTATCCATAAGCTCTCCATTTGCTCAGTATGCAGTAAGTAACAAGCCTTTTGCCCTTCTTTCAAGGCCTTTAATAAGGCCTCCCAGTTTACACATTCTTGGTATCTATCATGCTCTATCTATTACACCAGTTTTGAATGCCCATTTGCTTTGCTTTTCCTATACATTTCTATGTGATTTCTTTCATGCTGACCCTTATGGACTGTATGCTTTTCAAGAACTAATCAATAAATCTAATACTGTTTGCTATAATATAGATACCAAATAATAATAACAGGATATACATTTCTGACTTAAAATGTCCTATGAACACAGATCTTAACTAATGTTGGGCCCCAGACCAAGGAGAATTGCTTTATTATTTTTATGCAGTCAAAAAATGAGAAAAAATTAAGAGCTGGCATTTTCTGAGAGGTGCCTTGAGTCTATCAAGGGGTGTCTCGTGTTTAAAACGATTGACAACTATTGCACTGGAGAGCAAAATTATTAATTTGATAGCAAAATTTATCTACAGCTATTAATGTTCTGGAATCCTAAGGGCATTGTGAGTGCAATGTTTACTTGTGTTGATATTATATTTAAAATAATAAAGTCTGTCTGGCATCAGATGTACTGGAGAATTCAGAAGATGCTAGGCCAAACTCATCTGCCAATTCTAACATTTCTTTTTTGTTCACATTGTATGAAGTAGGAAAGGAATCATTCACTTGCATTATGTCTAATTTCCTGGCACTGGCTGATGCTTTGTTCTGAGAAAATATTTTGCAAAAACAGAAGAGATGCATGTGAAAAGAAGTTTTCATGTTTCATGTGCAATGTGGTCAGTAGGTTGGAGGGGTGAAAAGGGAGTAGAAGGATTAAACTTTCAAGTGCTGTTTCATGTAAAGAGAATGTAGGAGTCTCTCAATTGAGAGAATATATTCAAAAAGTAGTTTTGATATTTTCTATATAGGTCTGGAAAATAGATTCAACATATCCAGGCAAGTACAGATATTCTGTCTTATGAAACTGGAAGCTGGACCTGATTTCTAATGATAAGGAAACTTCTCTTCAAAACCTATTGTTTTATTTTGGCTCCCAGACATGTGAAGTTCAATGTCCAAAATTTCTTTCCAGTACAATCCTAGGATACATAGGACATTTTGTTTTGTAAACTCATGGTCACAAAGGCATAAATCATGCACTTTGACATCTCAAGGCCTCTGCAAAAAATAAAAATCATTAAAGCTGGAGCTCTGCTTGCAAGATTGTAGATTTTTACATTTATAATTTTCCATTCATAAGGCTTCTTTGGAATATGTCATGAGCATATGCTGCAACGCATATTAGACCTGGCCAGAAATGAGATTCCCCATTTCATAGAAAAGTATGGAGTTTTTTTTTTCAAGATATTCCAAAACAGACTGAAAAATTAAATTCTGAAATTTCCCATGGAACAGGGATTCAATTCCCTGTTAAAATTCCCTCCCCTATAACAAACAAAGTATATCCTAACAGCCCTGTCCAGATTTGACAGGTGTCGACTTGCTCTGTCTCCCAAATACTGCTGGCCTTTCAAGCAGTGCCTCGGTCTCTGCTGTCCCATTCTCACTCCAGTCTTATCCTTTACCTTTAGGCTCTTTTGGGGCTCGTTTGACTGCCCCACTAGGTCAGCTCACCCCAGCTCTTCAATATCCATGTACCTCTCCCTCCTGACTGCAGCACCTGCCAACTTTTATCCCTTCAGGGGGCCAACCCCTGGATAGCATCTCATCCAATCCGGAGTTTGGAGTGAATTCTCCAGTCACCTTGTGCCACATCTGTGGTCCCGTCAGAAGTTTGGGTGGAATGGGCCAATTGCACTGAACCTCCTTTGTTGCAACAGGCTGAAGCATAAGCCTAACTAGACGCAGACCAGGCTATGAGACAGCCCAATCTAACTCTGTTACATCTACATCACAGAAGGCCTAAAAGCCTTGGGTATGTGTAACATGGCCCCTACCCCATTACTGAAGGGGCAAGGGAGCCCAGGGGCAGCTGGCCTTTTCTAACAGATGAGATAAATGTGGGCAAAGAGCCCTGGAACAAAATGGCTGTCTATCTCAGGGGTGAGCAGTGGAGGCAGCAGTGGGGGCAGGGGCAGGTGACCCAGGATGAAATGTATAGGCTCTAGGCCTGAGCCAGGGGAGGCGGTCTGGCCACATGAGTTGCAGAGGGCAGAGCTCCAGGAAACAGACAGACAGGTTAGCCCAGAGAAAGGAGTCTGAGCTGTAGTGGAGGTATAATAAACTCTGCATCCCGAACTAGGAACAGATAAGTACCGCAGGCCCTTTAGGCCATGGCTTTTGCAGGGCAAGATTAACCCTGGAAAGGGAAACCTTGGTTTTGGAGTGGACACTCATGTTTTGGTTTTCATTTATAATGGAGAACCAAGTTGTGGTTGTAGGGGTGGAGGAGGCTACTGAGAAGGGTGCCCAAGGGCACCCCAGATCCTAGATGTTGGTGTTGGCAGAAGGATCCTGGTGTCAGATGGCAAAGACTTGGTGTGCAAGTGCAGAGCCCATGAGGGGCAAGGTGCAGCAGAGACTGGGGGCACAAGTCCAGGGCCTACAGAGGATGAAACCAAGGGCTGTGGAGCCCAGAGGCCATGAAGGCCTAAGGATGGATCAGGGGACCCAGAACCACAAGAGCATGGCTGGAGCTGGACTTTGGGAGCTTGTGGTCCTGTGATAGCATACCCAAGCCTGAGGAGCTAAGTCAAACTAAAGTGGGACAAGGCCAGTGGGCTTCAGCCCAGAAAAGGACCTGACATTCAAAACCCCTTTCACCCCTCTAGCGGCAGCCTCTCTCTCAAGTTGTAACATCCAGACATGGCAGGAAAAATAAGAAGGTGGGACCTGCAGAGGCCAAAGGGGTAAGAAGGTGGGAGCTTGCGCAGAAGTCAAACTGAGGCAGGGCTTTACTGCTCCAGCACCAGCCACAAATATTATATTTATTACAATATAATAAAACAAATGCAGGGCTTCCAGTCACACAGGACTTATCTAGACTGAGGAAATAAGCAGAGTACTATCATGTGTTTCTAAGTATCTCCTGTATATAAAGAAAGCCATAATAAAACTATAATAACTGCTTATGATCAACTCTAGAAGACATGATGATTGTGTACAACCAGTTAATAGGTTATCTACAATGCAGACCTCAGATTGGCCTACTCAGCCATCCCTAGACTTATCAATGACTCCCATATTTACTGGTAAACTATCCTCTTCATATTGAAGGACTGCTGATGCTGACATTTGTCAAAAATGGACCATATATTCCATAGGTTATAATTACCTATGGCTTGTGAGTTAGCTTTCTTTGTGTCTCTTTAAATTACTTGACAGCAACTGAATCCCTACTGTTTGGGAACATATTTTTCAAGGCTGAAAGAAATTAAGAGCATTTTAAATGATCTAAGTTACCACTTCAAATCCCCATGAGCTGCAGCAATTAACAAAAGACTTCATGTTAATGGTGTATGAATAAAACATAAAGGGGACAGTCAAATCAAAGCAGAATGCAAAGCTTTAATTAAAGAATAAAGATATGTGAATTGACAGAAATACTTGTCCAGTGTTTTTTTTGGAATTAATTCTGAAAACCGCCTCTCCAGAATCCTTCCTGCACAATGAATATTCTTCCTTCAAACAGCTTTTTAGAAACGGTGTTGTATCTTGCCAGATTGCAAGTGCAAATTATTTCTGATGCACGCATAATCCATAATACAAGGTTTTCCACACCCTATTTTTTTCTCTGAACCTGTGTCCTCTTTGAGGCTTATCATAGGAAATCCAGTCAGCATGTTTGCATAGCCGGGAGCAGACTGTTGATTATGTTGACTGTCTGCTAATCTCTTGGCTGAGTTGGCATTTGTTGTATTTAGAAAGTGGTCTGAAATTACCACACTTTTTTTAGCTAGTTAGCACCTCTGACTGATCTCAGATTTTGGTTTAAAGTGCCTCATCATGTCTTGTTTTGCCTCACGGCCAGGACTATATTTGTTTAAATTTATCTGATCTATGAAATTAAGTGCTGTTATTTTTTCTGTAGGCTTAAAAGTCTATTGACTTTTCCAATAATAATATTAGTAGGTATGTTAACAGTGGGCAGGAACCTCCCCCCCCCAACAAAAATGTATTAAGAATAATGTGCAGTATAATGTGCAGTTTAATAAACAAAATGCCTTTGCTGGCTGCATCTACACAAGATGCTGACTGCACAGTCACTACTGTGCAATCATTTAGTACTTGGATAAACAAATACTAAATAACTATGCAGTAACCCGAGTTACTGCGCAGTAGTGCTGATGAACAGATTTTTGTTATGCTACTACTGCACAGTAGCCTGAGACTACTGCGCAATAGTATTATGTCACAGTTGCAGCCATGTGATGCTATGGTGCAGGAATCTTGGGCTACTGTGTAGTCAATCATGTGTAAATGCAACCAGGAAGTACCAGTCACACAGAATGGGATATCTCTGTAACAATGTGGTAACCTGGTCATAAAAATGAAGCATTAAGGAACATTGGCTACAGACAGCAGTGCAACTCCCCACTGTAATTGAGAACACTCTGCAGGAAGCGTTCTGAGTTACAGCGATTCCCCAGACCAAACAGAAGTTCACTGTTGGTCCCAGGGGGGAGAAGAAGCTAGCTGCTGGCTGGGAACCTATAGCTGGTCTTCTAGCAGGGGGGAAGGGAGGAGCGAGAGCTCATTCTAGGGGTTCCCCAGCCAGCACTGGGGGTGGGATGGGTGAATTTGGGCCCCACCACTTTGGGGGACTCCTCTCTCCAGCAGGGACTGAAAAACCCCCAAACCAAACTCCCTCCACTCCCTCTTCACCCTCCCATTCTGAAAACAGCTTGAGGCTGGGAGATGGCACAGATACAAGTTACAGAAGGTGCTGTGTTTTGAAACATCTTCCTCTGAACCTTCCTGCAATGAGGGTTCAAATTTTTGCCCGATTGGCCATTTTTTAAGCAGTCTGCAGCTGTGCACTTGTGATTTGTCATGGTTATAGACTGCTTTCTGTAGCCAGATGGGGGAAAATTGTCACTTCTGTCTGCACCCATTGTGATGGGTTATGCAAATCCCACAGGAGGCCAAAGCAGGACATCGTTTTTATCTGACCTGCAGACAGGGACAACTGTCAAATTTCTTCCACAACATTTTTTTCCAACTATTTAAATTTCTCTAATAAAAGATATCAGATTTACCCAAAGAACTTAGTCTTCCACAACATTTGAAATTAGTGCCATTTCGAAGGAATGTTTAGGAAGAGCCCAGTAAATAATGAGAAAAAAAGCAAGTTTCAGAGTGGGCCAGCCTAGAAGGTAGAGTGTCTGCTTTTGTTGTCTGGAGAGAAGCAATTCTCACAGGCCTAAGAACAAACATCTGTCTGGGTGAAGCGTAAGGATCACTGAGATTTCTCTGAAGCAATAAAAAGAAAAGTTGTGGGTTTTTTATTCACTAGGTATCTGGAAAGGCTGGCCATATGTCTGTGAGCTACAGAAGAGATCAGCTGCCTGTAGGTGTTTTTGCCTTCTTGTTGAAGTGTTCAAATTGTGTGAGGCCCTGATAAATAAGAGAAAAAGTTGATTCCAGGCTTCCTAAAGCAAAATTGAAAGCTTTAGAAATGACCTAAAAGTCAAGGGTTTTAAAATTGAAGCCACTTTTGATGTGTTGACCATTTGTTGATTATTTTATTAAAGAATATGCTACTGAATTTGTCCTAAATTGTGCCTTCTGTAAGATTTTTATGGAGTATCTACTAATTGGCAGCTGAACTGACACTTTTTAAAGTGGTCTTAAATTATAATCCATTGTCACATAACTCAGTCTTGGAAAATAATTGAAGGTTCATGTTTTAAGTATGGAATGCAGGTTTTAAAAAGCTATATTGTTTGCCACATGCATGATTGCTTAGAACTATGGATAAAAGTGTGTGAGCATGCAAAATTGTACTCACACAAATAGAAAACACAGACTTAATTCTGTTCTAAAGAATAAGTACACCAATAAAAGTGGAATGCATCCAGCATAAAATTGGGATAAGCAAGAGAGAAATCAGATTGCATGTTTGACAATTTGCTCTTGCTGTGATAGGCAGGAGTGCTTATAGTTTGACTGGCACTTTTTTAGCATATTAGTCACAATATAAACTCCTTTGTGAAAAGGAAATAAAATCAAATATACCACATTAGTGTAGTCTGTAACTTTAATTGAATTCCTTGGAATTTATTTATGTAGAATTGTTTCCTAAAATGAAATCAGGGAATATAATTCTAATTTTTATAAGTGTCTTGAGGAGTCGGGCAAATTTTATTATTGAGCTTTAAGCATAGACATGCTGTTAAAAGTGACTAAAACATAACACTGGGAAGTTTTATCTTTCTAGTCTTTCCATAGCTACCATACACAATTGGTGCCCTAAAGAAATGAAAATTCTGCTTTTCTCTGCTGTGACTGAAAGCTCCATGTGAAATCTCAAAGTCAGACTGGATCTTCTTATTCATCTCCATGTGACTGTGGCAAAAGTCAAAAGACAAAGTTGGGGAAGTCACATAGGGTACTTTTACACATTCTATGGGAGTGGGCACTTTAATTAATTACAGAGGCTCTGACAGCCACTCTGATTAAAGCGCCACAGTGTCTCATGTACAGCCAACACATTGGGATGGCTCCAGCAGTGGGTGGTGGCAACCTGGAGCTTGCATTCCCACTGGAGCTGGTGGGCACTCTCCCCTGTGTCCAGGTTGGCTGGCATTTTGTGAGAGTTTACAACATTTCAGAGATAAGATTCCAGGCACCAGGGGCCATGTGCTGCTCAGCCTCAGATCAAGGGTCATCAGTGCATGGGTGCCCAGGGACCATGGTAAGCCAGCCAGGCAGCCCTGGGTGCAGGCAGCTGCCAGCCGAGCCCCCCATCCCTGAATGCTTCTGTGGAGGCAGCAAGTTGCTGGGCGCTGGCCGTAGACAGCCTGCCTCCCCTGCCTCCTTCTCAGTTTGGGAGAGGCCAGACGGCTGGCAGTACTTGTTGCCATGGCTCCAGACCCCACTCCCCACCTCTGCCTCTGTAGGACAACCATTCTGCTGTGCTGCCACCCAGCCCACACCTCCCAGGATTGGGGTGCAAAGGGCTCCTGGACAACTGTGGTGAAGGGACAGCCGCATTCCTGCCCTCCCCTCTGGGGGCCTCTCTGGGGAGGTGCCCTGGGACTGGAACTGCCAATGTGCCTTGAGCATGTCCCTGCTGTGTCTGCCCTAGGAGGCATGCAATGAACTGTTTGTACAGGCAGAGGAGTGCCTGAGCCACTACACCCTGCTGCTGATGACCCTTCTGGTGCCCTGGGTACACCTATGCTCCTGGTTCAGGACCCTGAGCTATGATGGCACAGCTGGCAAGCCTGGGCTGTCCCACAACCTCTGCCACCACCTGGAGGGCTACCTATGGCAGTGCTACCCTCTCTGCTGCCCACTGTGGAGGAGGATATTTTTGCTGCATCAAGCCTTGAGAGGCTTGTACCTGCCCACCTGCAGGGACATGGGCTGCTAAAAAAAGTTCTGAACTGTGTCCCACCTCTCTGCATGCTGTGTAGGGGAGTGGGGGATGCGACCTGGGGCCAAAGGAGTGCAGGCAGGCCAGACAGGGAGCAGAGGCTGAGGCCGGGCCCAGGGGTAGGGACAGGGGTGGGAACTGTGAAGGCCCTCCCTCAAGCGTGGGACTTACCAGGTATCTGGGGCTGGCGAGGCTGATGGCTAGGTGTGGGCTTCCCCATTAGCATGGGTGACCATCTGTGCTGGCACCTGTCCAGGGCCAGGGCCCTGGGAAGGAGCTGGTGCTGCCATTGGCCAGTGGTGACATTTCCAGTCACTCTTCATGTTGGGGTCTGGGGCTGCACTGATGGTGAAGCAGCCGCTGGCCAGGGCTCCCCAAGCTGCCAGTGGATACAGCAGCCAGGGAAAAGGATGTGGCATGGTGCTGAAGGCCTGAGGGGCCCTCCTTTGGTGAGATGTCACCGAAGGGTTCAGAGTGGAGCTGAGGCCCTGGCAAGCTGTACCTGCTGGTGAAAGTTGCAGGGGTGTGGTCTGAGTCTGGGGTGCCAAAATCTGGGCCAAGCAGCAGCTGTGGAAAGGGGACAGGCCAGGCAGAGGCAGGCTGTGGCCCGTCCAGGGGGGCACAGAAGGCCTGCACTGGTCCCAGGGAGTGCACAAGGTCCAGCAGGCTTCTGTGCGGTGTGCCCCAAGGCACAAAATGGCTGCAGGCTTTTACACCCTGAATCTAGGGGCTGTCAGAGAGTAGCCCAGCCCAGAAGAAGGAGAGGTGGCCAGCCTTGGGGCTGGGCTTAGGTCAGACACCTAGTGGCTGGGCAGACCCAGCACTAGACTTAGTGCTGGGTCACATGTACCTATACATTATTGTGCATTAACCAGTCATGACTAAATTTGATACCTGCATTTGCAGTTAGCAGTTAGCCATTTTTAGCATGTAGATGCACACCCAATACTGCGAAGTAAATTATGCTAATGTATAGTAATACATTTAGTGTAGACGGGCCTGGATGCTGAAGCATGCAGCATGTGTGTGCCCTTGGCTCTCCCTGACCATACCACACTGGAGTGACCAGTCTCTGTCAGCAAAGAATCACTACAGAGGTAAGTAGGGCAAGTGAGGGGAGGGGTGAATGAGAGGCTAGCTGTAGGGCATGCATAAGGCTTTTCCCACCTTCCGGTCCCTATATAGTGGTGCCAGGAGGGAGCCATGCTCCTGAGCTGTGCGAACTGTCTGTGCAAACAGGTGCACTCTTCTGAGGTGTGCCAGAGTTTGTGTAGGAATTCACACAGGAGAGTGTACAGAAGCCATCTGAAGTCTGTTTGCAGCCTCAGACAGAGACTTCAGGTGAGTGGAAGAAAAGGAGGCTTTAATCATGGTAAGGGCATGGAGTGCAACCAGGGACCTTGTCCCAGTGCTGCCTCCCACCCAGGGCTTCTCTGAGGCCTCCACCCAGACAGAGCCCTTGGTGGGGGGTCAACAGCACCCTGGCCCCCTGTCTGGCAGGGCCTCTGAGACCTGGGGGCCAGAAGCCCCCTCACCTGTCCCATGTGTGCCCAGCTTGAGGCCCTGGAGGGGCAGGTGAGGGAACTCCAGGCAGAGTTTAAAAGGCTGTGGGGGATCAGGGCTGCTGAGGATGAGAATGATGGGTACTTTCATTCAATACATGACTTCACACCTAGTAGGTGTGGTGGGCCAGTAGGAGGTGCTCCTGCATTGAGCCTCCCACCTCACTGCACCTGACCATCTGCCAAGTTCCGAGTGGAGCGCCTCACATCTGGCTGACCCCCTTCCTGGACCACACGCACACGCCTGGGGATAATGTCATCACCACCCAGAGTCTGGACTGATCTTGGACCTGCACCCTCTGGGAAACACAGGCCTAGTAGTCCTTGAGAGTACTTGACCCACTACAAGAACTTGGGGTGCATCCCTAAGTCTAAAGCACAAATAGTGGTCTCCCTTAGTCAGCTGAACCAAGGGAACCCCAAGGCATAATCTAGACCCACTCCCAATAAGTCTACCATGCTAGGTACAGAGGAGAACTTTATCGGTTACAAGGAGTAGGTTTGGACTAGAGTACAGGGTAGAGCAATATCAGAAAAAACCCATAAAGAAAACTGGCATGGCTGGGTAGCCTTTGATCATGCATCTGAGTTACTGCAAGTTGTATATCTAGTTAGATCAGGTACATTACTCATGCGTATCATCCAAAGGCAGGTGGAGATTCCCTCTGGAGGCAAGCAGTTCATTGAACACAAGTTTCAAGAGAGGGAGCAAGTTTTAGATGGTCCAGCTTCTTTGAGAGTTCTCATCATGGCTGCTACCCTACCTCCTGGGCAGTTCTTAACTTATATAGACGGTATGACCTTATTTATCTGATCTAATGAATGCCAGCAATTTTTGGCTGCCAGCCAATCAGTTTGAAATGCATCACTTGTTGCTGGGTACGCTGACAGGGTCTTTAGCCCGCTGCCAGTCATGATGATATTGCTTAGAACAATAAGGAGTTTAAGCCCCCACCCAGGTGTGTGAGGCCAGTCATGTAGGCAAAGGGAGCAGGTTTTCCCTTCCCTCTGGAATGTATCCATCTCAGGTTACAACTCAGGGTTATCTGAAGCCCATGGGGCCAGAGGTGTCTACCCTCTACAGTGACCATGGTAACCAAATTGTCAGATTAGGTGTCCGTCTGATAGCAAAGTTTGGGGAGAGACAGAGATAGCATTCTGCCGCAGTAATAAGACAACAAGAGAGGGACCCGATGCAGATGGATGGAAGGTGGTTACCTCCAGAGCCAGACATTGCACTGCCAGGATGACTTCCTCAGTGCAGCTGGGAAATAGATATGAGGCCCTGGCATTACTAGGGGAGAGTGTAGCAGAGCAAGCCACATCTACCACCATGCAGACTGAGTTTCAACCAACCAGCCAGGGGAAGAGATGCCTGGTCTCGTGCTGGGCAACTCCCTCCTGAGAGGAACAGAGGGAGCCACCTGCTGCCTGGATCCCACGGTACGGTGGGTATGCTGCCTGACCAGAGCCTGGATTTGGGATGTCACTGCAAGGCTTCCTGACCTCATCCAGCCCTCTGACTACTATCCCATGGTCTTCATCCATGTGGGTACAAACTATATAGCCCAGAGTAGTTCAGGCCAAGTCATGAGTCGTTACATAGCTCTGGGGGCCAGGCTTAGGAGTTCAGGGGCACAGGTGGTCTTCTTGTCTATCCTCCTGGTCAGCGATCATAGCCAGGATCACAGCAGCTGCATTGGAGGTCAACTTGCAGCTCTGGAGTTGCTGCCATTGTACAGGTTTTGGCTTCTTCAACCAGAATCTGCACTTTCATGAAAGAGCCATGCTGGGACATGATGGCCTACATCTCTCTTAAAAAGTAAGCATCTGTTCTCTTGCAGGTTGGCTGATTTCCTATGCAGGACTTTAAACTAGGTTCATTGGGGGGTGTGGATGTTGAAGACAGGGTGAACCTAAGATCAACGAACTACAAGCCACACACTGGAACAGTCCCTGTAAGAACTAAGGGGCCCATTAGACATAAGGACAGAGGGTACCAAGGGCACCCATTAGGGGGCTTAGGTGTCTCTACACTAATGTTAGGAGCATGAGGAGCAAGTAAGAGGAACTTGCACTCCTGCTTAGAAACAAAGACTTTGACCTGGTTGGGTTAACAGAAACCTGGTGGCATTCTACCCATGATTGGGCAGTAGGCATTGAGGCTATAGACTGTACAGATGAGATAGAGTGTGGGAAAAGTGTGGGGGGGGGGCATTGCTTTCTATGTTAAGGAGCAATACAGGTCTTCAATAAACAAGATGGGATCAGAAGAGGGGCAAATTGAGGTACTGCGGGTCAGAATACAAGGGGGTCGGGGGAAAGGGACTTGGTAGCGGAGGTCTATTACAGACCACTACACCAGGAGGATGAGTTAGACCTGGAATTCTTGAGACAGCTCTCAGAGGTGGTACACTCAAGAGACATGGTTGTCATGGGTGACCTAAACTACCCTGACATCTGCTGGGAGGAGCAATGAGCTAGATCTGCCTGTTCACATAGATACCTAGATCTGTCCATTCACATAGGATCAGCTAGATCTGCCCATTCATGTAGGTTCATGTAGCATACAGGCCCTTCACCTAACACAGGAGGTATACAGTCCCACTATCAGAAATACCTTACTGGACTTGGTGCTTGCTACAGGGGATGGCCTGGTGGGTGATCTGCAGATACCGGGTAACCTAGGGCATAGTGACCATCAATTGTTAGAATTCACTATCCGGCAAAAGGTGGGAAAGATAAAAATAGTAGGGCAGAAATGCTAGACTTCAGAAAGACTAACTTCAATGAGCTCAGGAGATCAGTAAGTGAGGCACTGAAGGGCAAGAGCATTGGTGAGATGGGATTCCAGGAAGGGTGGGTGTTCCTCAAGGGAATGATATCTTAGGCACAAAAGGGAACCATCCCAGTGCACATAAAGGAAGGCAAAGGAGACAAGAAACCCTCTTGGCAGAACAGGGAAATCCAAGAAAGCCTAGGGCAGAAAAGAGGCATACAGACTGTGGAAGCAGGGGGCAGCCACCAAGGAAGAGTATACCTGCTTGGCTCACACTTGCAGGGAATCCGGAAGGCCAAAGCAGAAATGGAACTCAGGCTGACAACAAAAATTAAAGGCAACAACAAGGCCTTCTTTAGGTACAAAGGGAGCAAAAAGAAAGCACATGGCAACATAGGACCCCTACAAGACAAATTAGGGCAATTGGTAACAGATAGGAGGGACAAAGCTGAGCTTTTAAATGCATTCTTTGCATCTGTATTCCTGAACATGGATAAAGACATATCTCCCAAAGGGGCTATAGACAGGCACAAGAGGAGCCCCCAACAGTTAGTGCTGAAGGGGCATTTGGAGGGGCTGGATGTGTTTAAGTCAGCAGGTCTGTATTATCTTTGTCCAAGGGTGCTGAAAGAATTGCCCAGTGTCATAGCAAAACCACTGGCAAGGCTGCTTGAGCACTCATGGCACTCAGGACAGGTCCCAGAGGACTGGAAAATGGCCAATGTGGCCCCTATTTTAAAAAAAAGGAGAAATAATGACCCGGATAACTATAGGCTGGTGAGCTTCATCTCTCTCTTTGGAAAAACCTTTGACAAAATTATTAGGAATTACATTTGTGGGAGTCCAGCAGGAAAAATAATGATGAAGGGCAACCAGCATGGCTTCATAGCAGGTAGATCCTGCCTAACTAACCTGGTTTCCTTTTATGACCGGGTCACAATATACTTATTAGATGCAGGAGTTGAGGTAGATGTCATCTACTTGGATTTTAAAAAGCCCTATGATACAGTGTCACATCCCATTCTTATACATAAATTAAGCGGTTGTGGTATAGATTACTACACGGTCAGATGTGGAAAATTGGCTTATGGGGCATACATAGAGGCTGGTAGTGGATGAGTTGTTTTTGACCTGGAAAAATATGGGCAGTGGAGTTCCCCAGGGTTCAGTCGTTGGACAAGTGCTGTTCAATATCTTCGTCGGTGACTTGGATGAGGGCGTGGAAAGCACTTTGTCCAAATGTGCAGACAACACCAAATTATGGGGCAAAGTAAACATGCTGGAGGACAGGGAGCGAATTCAGACAGATTTGGACAGGTTGGGAATGTGGGCAGAACAGAATGGGATGCAGTTTAACAAAGATAAGTGCAAAGTGCTGCATCTAGGGAGAAAGAATCACCAACACACCTGCAGGATGGAAGGTGACTTTCTAAGCAGCACAGCAGTAAAAAGTGATTTTGGAGTCATAGTCGACTCCAAAATGAACATGAGTCATCAATTTGGCAAAGTGATAAGTAAAGCCAAACACACTCTATCATGCATTAGAAGGTTCGTCACAAACAGGTCTAAGGAGTTGATACTTCCCCTTTATGCAGCATTGGTAAGATCGCAGCTGGAGTACTGCATCTAGTTCTGGGCACTGCACTTCAAGAGGGATGTTCACAGCATGGAGAGGGTCCAGAGGACAGACTGAGGGACCTGAATCTTCATCTTCCATAAGAAAAAGTTGAGAGGGAATCTTGTGGCCATCTACAAATTTATCGGGGGGGCGGGGGGAAGGTGCAGCAAGTAATAGGGGGCATTTACCAGGGTGCACCTTGGGGTTACTAGGAACAACGGCCAGAAACTGATGGAGAGCAGATTTAGGTTGGACATTAGGAAAAATTTCTTTGTGGTGAGGGTTGTCAAAATCTGGAATGGGCTTCCAAGGAAGGTGGTGCTCTCTCCTGCCTTGCAGGTCTTTAGAAGGAGACTAGACAAGCTCTTAGCTGGGGTCATCTGACCTCAGGGCTCTTTCCTGCCCAGGGTAAGGGGTCAATCTTGATGATCTACTGAGGTCTCTTCCAACCCTAAAAATCTATGACACGCCCATTGGGAGTGAGGACCCAAATTAGAACCCAGGGCTATCAGTCTTCTAGGCCTATAGCCAACTTACTAAGTCGAATATCTTAGAGCTTGTTCCCTTTCTCACATTTCTCTCACATAGTTCTCTCTTATGACTGATAAAGAAACCATCTTCACAGAAACAGGGCACCTCAGCATCAGTGGAGAGATTTAAGTGCTTTCAAGGGTAATTCAGACAGCTTAGATGCTGAAAGGAAAAATGCATATAGCTAGATGGTAGGAAATACTGAGCACTGGGAGCACTGGTGTATCTATGTACTCCCACCCTTCCACTGATCTTAGGCACCTTAAACTCAATAGGCACCTTTGTCCACTCAGAACCAGCACACCATTTTATCTTCTGAAGGTGAAGAGTGGCAATGCTCATGTATTACATAAAAACCTAGTAGTTAGGAACACCAATGCAGGAAGAGAAAGATTTGCATGTTAGGCCACCTTCAGACTAAGAAGATTCAAACTCATACGTTCCACTTACCAAGATGTTATTCCAGTCACAAGCCTATAGAATAGTTTTATACAAGAAAACACTCAACATCTCTTCCCATTGAACCTGGACCATTGCACAGGGAAAAGCCTTGAGTCATTGGATCAGGAGAGGAAGAAATAAAGCATACAATAGGAGCAGTTGGGGTTTCTTACTTTCCACTTTCCATATTTGACATTACCCAGTCAGTGGATTAAAAACAGAAATAATCCTGAAAGCAAAACCTGTAACCCTGCTCTGGATTTTGTCCTTAATGATTTGCAGCAAATCATACAGTCATTATTGTTACTGATTGATATTGATGTTACTTTGAATTGATTTTACACTGTTCTCTCTAGCTTTTGTGATGACCAGATATCTTGGTTTTCTCTGATAAAAAAAAAAAATCCCAAATTTTCAGGTTAAAAAAAGTAACCCAAAATCCACATTTTCCCATGATTAAAATGAAACACCACTATATATATATGGATCTCTATAGAGATCTATATAGATATAGATATATAGAACTCTCTCTATATAGGTAGATAGATAGATAGATACCTCTATGTAGAGATCTCTATATCTATATTTATATCTATCTATCTATATCTAGCTCTCTATATCTATCTATGGTGGTGTTTTGCTTTAATCATGGATTTTGGGTTACCTTTTTAATGCTCTGTAGAGCATGCATATGTACATCTGGCACACTGCATCTGTCCACTCACTCTTTTAAACATACCAAAGGTATCTAAAGTATTGCAGATGTTACCTCTTCCCACAGCTATAAGCAGTCATGCCAGGGAGGGTTATTTAGCTGCCCAACAGGATAAGAGGAGTCCAAAAGAACAAGCAAGAAGAAGCCGAACTCAGTGACCTGTGAAGGCATCTTGGGTTCTGGCCCCTGCTCCCTAGCCTGTTTATGTATTTTACCCAATGGTGCTTTAAAGCCAATCACATGGCAGACCTGGACATGCACAGCACTGTTTTAGATTGCATTTTAGTAACAGGGCAGAATATGGCCCTATGGAGGTACATCAATGAAAATGAGAGGTGGGTCTCTGGCCTGTAGTGAACAGGCAGTTTTGAAAAAAAAAATCTGTATGCCCACTCCTCTCTACACTGGACATGTGGCAAGAGATGTTACATGAGAAGTGTGAAGCAATCAGCCAGTGCCTCACAAGAAGGGTCTTTTAGTGAGAGAGGGCTGAAGAATGCTGAGTATGGGTGGGGACAACTGTAATTCAAGCTCTGGCAATGGGAAAAACAAGCTCTCTTCAGGCTCACTGGAGCCAATTTTCAGGCGTTTTTTCAGGGCAGGCTCTCCCACACCTCTGGTTGGCTAAGGGAGCCTGCCATGGGACTGATTACCATTGAACAGAAGCGCACAAGAACATAGAGCTGTTCTTCAGCTCTTTTGCCACCAGCGGTATGAAGAGTGCCTGCAGGAAACGGCTTCACTTGATCCATGGCAGCAATTTTCTTTGCTACTCGGGACATCTTCATGCTGCTCTTGTTCATAGAATCATAGAAATTCAGGGTTAGAAGAGAACTCAGGTCACCTAGTCCAACTCCCTGCTCAGAGCATGACCAGCTCCAACTAATTCATCCCAACCAAGACTTCACTTGGCTGGCTAGATGTGGGGTCAGGATCGGAGGGAGTGGGGGAAGGGTTCTTCCCTTCTAGGACTTCCCCTGGCCTGGCATATGGTCTTCTGAGCTCTGCTTTGCTCTAGTGCTGCATGAGAGAGGAGGGGAATTTCCCCCTCCCCTTATTTGTGTGGTGGGGCAGAGTGGAGCTTGGGAAACCCATGCCGGGTGCCTGCTCCCATAGCCAGGGATGGGGCACAGGGGCTTCCCCCCCGCCTGCATGGGTCCCAAACTCTGCTCTGCCCCATCATGCAGAGATAGAGAGGGGAAAATTCCCAGGGCAATAGTTCATACGCAAGGAGTCTAGAGGGTGACAGACAGTGCTGCATAGAGCTCCCTAAACTTGTTATATATATGCAAGGTCCACAAATAGTAGTAATACAGTTGTACCAGTGCAGCAGAGCTAATTAGCCTGGGTGCAGTGCCGTTAATAAAATGTTTTGTTACTGGTTCAAGACCTAGCTTGGACAGTGCTTTCTTGTGTAAAAACTTTCGACTCAAGCCTCTTCCCCAGGTTTGATTTCTTCCTAGGTGGCTCACCTCAAAAACCACAATCTTGATCCTTTCTAGAAATGACCTCCAAATCCTTTATACATGAATGGCATGAGCTGACTACTGCTCTGAATCAGCAGAGTCCACTTATATGCCTTTCTGAAGTGACTGATACCTGCTAGCAGTGTGGGGTGTTTCAGGCAAATGCCATCTGCCTTTAATACAACCCTTATTGTAAGTTCAGAGATGGAGAATGGCAGGAAATGTTCCATTCTTGAAAGTAATTGTAATAATAAACATTACGATGAATTTGAATAAGGCCACTTTTATAGCTCTGCATGGAGCTTTTTATATGCATTCAGGGAAAAATAAAAATGAAGTATAGACATATGTTAATTGACTTGTGTGTAAAACTCCAAGTAGGATAGTAAGAGGCAGAATTCTTCAGCCAGACTCTGAAACCCAGGAAGTTTTAGTCAGCATAAATAGTGAACAGATTAGTTCAATGATCTCCACTTCCCATGAAAAGAAATTTTCAAAACAACAGGATTCTCTCATTTTGTTTTGACTGTCTTCCTTGTGATAAGGCAACACACACAAACCAAAACGCAGCAGGAAAGGAAAACCTGCAGGTAGCCTAACAGGCTGCTTAAACATTTGATCAGAAATATTATAGTTTAGCCAGCTCTATTTACTCAATTGCAGAAACAACGGCTCCTACCATAAAATAAACAAACCTAAATTGCCTTCAGCCAAAGACCACGACAGATCAGGCTACTTTACCAGAGGGTTCTCACCTAAATGAGCTAGATTAATCCTTGTACTGGGACGAGGCTTTAGGAACCTTAAAGACCTGCTTGTTCCCTAGCTTCATGTCTTGCCATACTGATGAGTTTAGTGTTTCATGAGCAGACCCTAGGGAAAGTGGTGACCCTGCTAATTCAGTAACAGACACCAGGGTGTTGTCACAGCTTACAATGGTCACCTTTGTGTGTTCAGTTCCTAAAGAATGCTGATCCAGAGAGGTGCCTCAGCAATCTACTGAAAATACTGATGAAAGACAACTCAAAGGGGTATAGTATCTTTTAGTATACAAAAATGGTTATTCCCTGTTTCTCTAAAGCTATCAGAATGCTGATTTCTTTCTTAGTGAACATTTCAGTTGCAGTTGGGGTGGAGGAGTGCTTACCTCTATGCCTAGTTTCCACCCTATCATTTCCATATCCTATGGTTTCTATTGGGTGGGCATTTTACATGTCAGAATTCCCAGGCCAAGATTGAAAGTGCCTTCCCTTCCCTCCCCTCCCCAAACAAAGCTTGATCTAAATTGGAAAGGCCAAGAAGTGATCTTACTCTATTTTTACATCTTCAGGTATTGATGCTCAGAAGAACAAACCCTGGCAAGCAAGGAGGGCCTTCAATCTTGGAGCTCTTAGTGATCACGATGTCAATGAACTGCCAGGCAAATTATACACTGGGCACATCTACATGTGCACATTTACTGCTCAGTAACCAAATTTATTGCACAGCACAAGCATGCATCTTCATATGTGCACTCATACTACTCAGTAAATATGGCAATTTATGCTGACTTGAGCATAAATTTGATACCTGCATCATGCGGGTATCAAATTCATACCTGATTAGGCATAATGCACATGTAGACAGGTTACCATGCAGTAACCCTGGGGGCCTCCCTGCTGGGTCTGCCCAGCCAGTAGGGGCTGGCCTGAGTCCAGCCCCAAGGTTCCTGACTGGCCACCTCTCCTGGCTTCAATTTAAGACTAAAGTTAGTCCCAAAGGCTGGTATCCATGTTGCCAGAGATGGGAATTCCCCCGGTAGCCACAGGGGCAGATGGCAGGCTAACTAAATTTAGTCCCAGATCAACTGTACATGTAGATGCCAGCCTATTCCAACTTACTGTGCAGTACATTTAAGCTTGCATAAATGCACATGTAGACAGGCCTGTGATGAGCTACTCCCAAAACATTC
Source organism: Crocodylus porosus (assembly GCF_001723895.1). Taxonomy (NCBI): domain Eukaryota; kingdom Metazoa; phylum Chordata; order Crocodylia; family Crocodylidae; genus Crocodylus; species Crocodylus porosus. The sequence goes on along the minus strand of NW_017728918.1, from coordinate 64,147,118 downwards.
ATTCAGCTTCAAGAAAATTCCCAGGTGGATAAAGGGTTCCTTCTTTTCTCTATAACATGTGTAATTCTGCAAAGAAGTATGGACAGAGAAAGAGAACATCCACACTCAGTTTTCTCTTCTCCAAACTAAAAAAATCTGGCTCTTTCGGCCTTTCTGTTTCCCAGACCTGTCATCACTTTATTGCTCGCTGCTGGACTCTTTCCAAATGGTCCATACCTTTCTTGGATCATGGAGTCTTAAAAGAGGATCCAGTACTCCAGGTGAAGCCTTCATCAATGCCAAGAAAAGTTAAAGAATCACTTCCCTTGATTTGCAAAAATTTGCACTTTAAACCAAGCTGTTTCTCCTCCAGGGTCTAAGACTTGCAAAGCAGCTGTGACACTATCTTTGCTTCTTTCTTTCTCTTTCACTGTATTCCTGTGCCTAACTTATCCTCTTTGGAACTGATGGTGCTGGCTATGTTGGGCTTGAAATGATATATTCTCTTCCAGTAATTAAAAAAGGAAATAAACTAAAGGCTTGCTAAAATCCCAGTCAAATTTTTACTTTATTTGTTTTTCTATCATTTTACCCGATGAACAAGACTGCTGAAAACCACAACCACAGTTGTTGGTTCTGTTCTGATGAACAGAAACTAACCTATCCACAAAAAATTCCCATCATAAGTATGTCTTTGAGTCCTCTGCCTAAATTAAAATCATCTAAAGTTATTTACAAAGCTAGAGATTCCTATGGTTATTTATGTGTGGTGTTCCTCCCTGGTGCACACTGTGTAACTATGAATGTGTCTATTCATTGTGTGTCTATTCTACGTCCAGAGTACTCCCAGAGGAATGACTGGAGGAACTATTATGAAGAGCCAAATCTGGAACTGTTTGAAATTATTGTCTTTTTGGGGCATAGGAATGCTGGTATCCAATAGAGAAGTTATTTCTGTGTGATTTTTATTTGCCAAGGGTTGTGAGTTTTGCACAGACCCAGCGAACAACCAGTAAAAGGGCCTTTGTTTTCTTAAATACTCCCTTGAGCACTGCTGTTAGTTTCTATCAGCCCAACCCTTAGGTCCAGTCAAGCTGTGTGTGGTGTAAGACCTGTTGTGAAGAATTGTGGCAGAAATGCCATACATTATCTTTATGCCTCTGAACCTCACAGTAGCTTGTACCTGATCTCCATGCTCTTGGGCATTACTTAGAACAAGCCCCAGGACTTTTTCAGCTAGAAAATATGCCAGTTGAGGATCAGCAGAGTATACCTCTGACCTTGGCCTCCACCTAAGTCCAGCATCCCCCTACATCTGGGGGAAAGAATCTGTAGCACAGGGTCAGGAGAATCCAGGGTTGATTTGCACTTTAGGAATGTGTGCAAGCGAGTAACAAGTTTTGAAGCTCACTCCATCAGATGCTTGGAAAGGGTGTGCACAAAGCAGTGTATAAGAAGAAGAGAGAAATTTCAATACAATAGGCAGAAAGGAGGGGGAGAAAGAAAGGGGAGAATGGGCATGGGGGGGCAATGTTGGTGAATCTCCCAGACGTCACTTCTGTATCTCTCCTCAGCCTTGCTTGGTCAGAGATTAGGACTATTCTTCTTTGCTTAACTTGCATAGCCTTCTCATGTTAATAGGGCTTCATTAAAATACAATTCCTACCATACCTGAATGAAGTTGTAATATAAGAAACCGATACTTTAAACTTTGAATCTCAAGGTATTTCTGTTATCCACTGTGCATGCCATTTGTATACCATGGGCACGTCTACATGAGACACTACTGTGAAGTGTTTTCTGTGCATTTATTTAGTAGTTGTATAATCTAGTAAATGCTTTTTTAGTGACACTACTGCATAATTGCCTAATAATACTGCGCAGTAGCATATAAGCACTGTTTGTGCTGTGACGTGCTAGTGCACAGTAATAGTTGGCTACTGTGCAGCTAGCGTCTCATGCATACACACCCCATCTGACATAAATGCCTCTCTTATTCAGTCACCAGAAATGACATACAATGAGGTTTTAGTTCTCTCTATGTCTCTCATATGTTATGCCATATAAAAGTTTCTTAAATGAATATAAGGGGGAATGGTATTAACATTTGTTTTGTTTTTAATCAACTCCTGCGGACTTTTTGAACCTTTGTGTTTATTTTTTGTGCACATTTGTAAAAAAACAAATTTTAAACATATTCTGAAAAATCAAACAAAAAAGAATCTGAAAATGAAAAAGAAATCACAATTTGATATACAATTCACCACAATCTGCATAGTAAGTCAGAGAATAACACAGGACTTGAAGTGTTTAAATCATAGAATCATAGAAAAGTAGGGCTGGAAGGGACATCCAGAGCTCATCTAGTCCAACACCCTACCTGAGGCAAGATCATCCCTATACAAACCATTATCTAGACTCTATATAACACTACCTTCAACCTTCAACACAGACCTAGCACACACTAACTTCTCCACATCCTTTTTAAAATGAAGCCCAGACCTGCACACAAGATTTCAGATGAAGCCTAACCTGTGCTGAATAGAGAGGCACTATCACCTCCTGTGTCTTGCACCTAAGCATTGAAGCATTTCAAAACTGCATTTGCCTTTTGTGAGGCTGCATCACACCACAAATTCATATCCAGTCTGTGATCTAAATCTTGTTCCACAATGCTGCCATTCAGCCAGGCACAACCTATTTTATATTTGTGTATTTGTTTGCTCTTCCCAAGGTGTAGCCCATTGGTGATGTGTAGGGGGTGCACATGGGTGCACATGCTCCCCCTTAGATTGGTGGTGCACCCCCTAAAAGAAGTGCTGCTGATGCTGCTGGCGGCACCTGCGGGCAGTCGCTGCTTGCCACCCTTCTCCCTCACTGCCGACACTGCCAACAGCATCTGCGGGTAGTCACCGACCACTGGTGGGTGTTCACCACCCCCTCCCTCCCACCACCGACAACACCACAGCTGCCTGTGGGAGCTCCCTACTCAGCATCGCCATGCCCCCCACTGCCATCACTGCTGCCACTGCCACTGCTGCCTGTGGGTGGTCACTGTGCACCTCCAGCCTCTAGGGCAAGCATTATTCATGGTGTAGGACTTTGCATTTATCCACATTGAACTTCATCCTGTTAGCACTAGCTGTTTTCCAGTTTGTCAAGGACTGCACTCCTTCTGTCTGGATTACACTCTTTCTGAACTCCAACCTGTTCATAATTATTTCCAGTTCTGTGTCACCTGTAAATTTGCTCAAGAAACTTCCTATGCCAGCATCAAAATTGTTAATAAACACATTGAACAGCACCAGGCCCAGGACAGATGCCTGTGACACTCCACGCAAAACCTCTTGCCATTCTGACATAAACCTGTTAATGATTACCTCTGCTTGTAGCTATTTAGCCAGTCTATTCACCTTGTAGTAATTTTATCTAACCCACATTTCTCCAGTTTGTTTAGAAGGTCTGCCTTGCTGAAGTCCAGATACACTATATCCACAGCATTCCCTTCATCCACCCAAGCAGTTACTCTGTGAAAGGAGGAGATCAACTTTGTTTCACACAATTTGCTTTTCATAAATACATGCTGACTGCTTGTGATCAGCTTCTTCTTCTCCAGATGCTTGCCAATGGCATTCCTTATGATATGCTCCAGTATCTTCCTAGGTATTAAGGTGAAATTAATTGGTCCATAATTCCCTGTGTCCTCCATTTTGCCTTTTGTAAATAGGGGAAGGATATTGGCCCTTTTCCTGTCCTCTGGCACCTGGCCTATCTCCCATGACTTCATGAAAATCATTGACAAGGGCTCCGAGATCTCTTCTACCAATTCCTTCAGTACCCTGGGGTGAAATTAATTTGGGCTTTCTGACCTGAACATATTCAGATCCAAGAAAAGCTCTCTGAGGCCACGTCTAGATGAGCAGGGGCATGTATTTGCTTGGCATAAATAGTAATGGCACAAATTTGTGCCACTACTTTGTGCCACAGTACATGCCCATGCCCATGTACGTTCTTGCTGGACACATTGTCCTGCTATGGCCCAGCTGCCTATTCCCAGCTCCTCCTAGCTCCCAGCTGGGTTCCATATGCTATGGAGGGAGCTGGCTGTGGCACTGGGTACCTCAGCATGGAGCCAGCTCCTGCACTGAGGCACCCTGTGCCCACCCAGCACATGGAGATGGGGGAGTGAGCAGCCCTTGGGCATGCTGCAGAGTGCTCAAGCTGAGGCATGCTGTGCCCCAGCCAGTTGGGGAGCAGCACATGGAAATGGGGGAACAGGCAGGCCTAGGCTGGCGCTCCCCCAGCTCCACATGCCTCAGTATGAGGGCTCCACAGCAGAGCCCCTGTGCTGAGGCATGCTGAGACAGGGAAGCAGACAGACCAGACCTGCTTGCTCCCCTATCTCAAGGCACCCCAACCAGCTTCTGGGAGTCTTTTTGTAAAGCTTCCCAGTAGTAAATTTTGCCCCTGCAATGTAAACTGGCAGTGCTGCACATGGTTTAATATGCAACACGTTTGATTCGTGGCACCACAAAGAGGTTTGTGGCACCACAAACCACATGTGCTTGCAGGTGTGGACATGGCCTGGCTATCTCTTTTATTATCGTCTCTGTCAGCTTGTTTCCTTCCTTATACAGATAATCCTTATTAGGTATTTGGCTGCAGTTTAATTTTTTTGTAAAGACTGAGGCAAAGTAGCTGTTGAGTAGATTCACCTTCTTTGATCAGGAATTCTCTCTACCTTGTTAACAGAGGACACATAGCTTCCCTGGTCTTTCTTTTTCTGGCTGTGAGCAGACTGTGTCCTTCTACCTTGTACTTATAGGGGCAATACTGACTTCATCTCTCTCTCCCACTTGTCTGTCACACCTTGATGGAAACTAGATGTTCAGGAGGAGGGATGTTCCTGATGTGTCGGTCAGTTTGCCTCAGTTGCCAAACTTCAGCAGGGCTCCACTTCCCCTATACCCTACCCCTTTCCTCTCAGGTTGATGGTCACTATTCTACATTGAATCGTGAGTGGAGAATATCCTGGTCTCTCTTTCTGGTTTGTAAAACACACCACATCAATATCCCACTTTATGCTGTCCTGGGTGATATATAACCAGACTCATTAAATCAAGCATCACTTTGATGAATTCATTCACAATTTTTCAAAGGTGAGACCCAGGGCTCCTGGCCTTGACCTCATTAATTGCCTCTTTTAGGGAACTAGGTAGAGCTTCTCTCCCAATTCTAAATGAAATATTCAAGGAGGTTTCTCTTTTTCTCCCTCCCCTCTCTTCCAGTATCTGTCTTTTGTCTGGAGGAATTAACCTGAAAAGAGGGCTTCTTTTCCTTGGCCCTTGATTCCCTCTTTTTCTTTCCCTTGGATTCCTTCTCCTTTCCAGGGTTTGTTCTGATGCAACTGCTGGTCTCTGCTCAGTTCTCTCCTCACCAGCAGAATGTGAATAACCCCTTTCTTTATTCCAGGTGCCCCCGGTTTCTTTTGAGGTCCCTAGTCCTCCCAGCAGACCAGTTCCCTTGCTTTCTTTCTCTCTCTCTTTCTCGACTGCTGTACACCAACTGTTCCCCATCGGCATGCTGCCCACTGAGCCCATGATCGGGGCTTCTGTAGAGGACACATGCCATCCCTCCCCCTGCTCACATTTACTTACATTTCAGGAAGAGTAGTGATAGTTCTGGCTTGTGGCCCCTCCAGGTCCTGGTGGCTATGAGGGTCCAGCATGTGGAGACTTCTTCTTCAGGGTTTCTCCCCTTCAGCAATCCTTTGTGGGGTTTCCTACCTCCAAGGTGCTTTGGGTTCTTCTCAGACTATAGCAATGCTTGTATAAAAAAACAAAGCACCTTGAGCTCTCCTTGGTGTCCTTTCTTTAAACTCCCCACTTCTCATTATGGGCCAGTCAGGGCGAGTTCCCCAGAGCATGTGTTCTCATGCTCCCAGGATTGTTGGCAAATGCTGGAGCTGCGCCACATAGCCAGACCCAGATAGGTGAATCCCCATCAGGCATGGCCGTGAGTATGGCAGGGGCTGGGACCCTGTTCCTGCCACACTGGCCAACATACTTATAGAACCTCCTCTTGTTGTCCTTGACCTCCTTTGCCAGGTGCAGCTCATTCTTTATCTTCACCTTCCTGATCTGGCCCAGAAGGTTCTTGCTATTTCTTGGTACATTGCTCTGGTGACCTGCCCATTCTTCTATTACCTATATGCTTTCCTTTTGCGCTTGAGGCATTATAGAAGTTCTTTGTGCAGTCACATTCTTGCCATTCGTCTTGTGTTTCTATCATGTTGGGGTCGTTTCTTGTTGGGCTTCTAATACTTAGAAGCTCCCAGTCTTTCTGGGTGCTTTTATTTTTCGTTCTATTCTCCCATGACACCATTCCTATTAACTCCTTGAGTCAGGTGAAATCTGCTTTTTTTGAGATCTAGCACTCTAATTTTGCTGACCTCGTGCTTTTTTTGTCTCAGGCTGTGGAATTCTATCATATGGTGATTGAATTGTTTGTAAAGAATTTTCAAGAAAGATTTGCTGAAGAAATGCATCTATTTTGAAATTCTTGCAGAGATAAAATGGCAAAATCCAGTGTATGAATTATTCATTACAAATGATGTACTCAGCTACTCAGGGAGAAGCCAACATTGACTTCTAAGAGCAAGCTCTGAGACACAACAATTAAATATAAATTGATTTTAATCTTTCCAAAAGGTTATTTATTTTAGTATATTTCTACAAATTATATTGGAGATAAGGCCCCTGTTAAACTTTAAATACACTCAGGATTCACTTGTTTTCCCAAAATAGCTATATCTGTACAAATAAACTGCTGCCATTAGCCTAATGCAAGTAAAGGTAGATACAAAACAGTGTCTAAAGGGATCTAGCTTGTTTTAACCTTTACAGAACCAGATTTGTGTGATGCAGAAGATTAAAAGTATTTTGGTTCCACCTAGACATTTTGAGAAAAGTGGTACAATTTCCCATACAGTTCCCATTACAGGAAATAAAAGAATGTCCCCATTCTGTATGCCAGGGCCCCATCCTTAGTTAGCTCCGAGTTTTGCAAAGGTTCCTTTATTTTTATCCATTACACTTTGATTTCCCAAACCACAGGTATCTGAAACTTGTTATACTAAACAGATAAGTGTCTTCTTCTGTCTGTTAAATGTATTGAATTCTAGTGATCAAAATTATTCAGATTTGATGAGAATTATAATAGGTTAGACTTACCCGTACTTACTAATTGGGTGATAGGTTGTAAAACCTGGATTTTATTTAATGGCCTTGTCTCATGCTCTCTGGAGTTCCCTGGAATCTTGGAACTGAAGAATATGCTATACCATTGCAATCCAGCAGGAGCTTTCTGGTAAGGTTTGGAATGAATGTTGCTGGAGTTCAAAAAAAGTGAAATGCATTTGTACCTAAAGTAAATATTTAAAGATGCTTTGGGAAGGTCTTTTGTCAGGCCTTTTTCATTCTGCAAAATAGGGCTGGAGAGGACCACAGGAGTCTCTTGACTGCCCAGTGACATGGCTCGGAGCACTTCCAGCCGGGTCATGAGGTGCTACAGGGATTTGAAAGCAGGGCTGAAGGGTCTGGGGGTACAGGTGGTGTTCTTTTCCATCCTCCCAGTCTCAGGGTATGGGCTGAGGAGGGAGAAGAGGATCCAAGTAGTGAACTAAAGACTGCGGCACTGGTGTCATCGGGAAGGCTTTGGCTTCCATGACCATAGCCTGCTCTTTGGTGAGAGAGGCAGAGAGCTGCTGGGAAGAGATGGCCTCCACCTCTCTCCCCTGGAGAGGAGGCTTTTCTCAGCCAGACTGGTTGAGTTGCTCCACCAGGCTTTAAACTAAGCCGGGGACAGGGGAATACCACCACTGCTGGGCCACTGAGCAACTCTTGTAAAGCCAGCAGGCCAAGGTACTTAAGGGAGCCCACCCCTGCCCCAGCACTGGTACAATCTGTGGGCAAGGCAAGAGCCCCCAAGGGTACACTTGCCTGCCTATACACAAATGCCAGGAGCTTGGGGAATAAGCAGGAGGAACTCGTCCTCCTGCTTAACACAAATAATTATGATGTCATAGGGATAACGGAGACCTGGTGGGACTCCACCCATGACTGGACCATGGGTATAGAAGGCTATACCTTGTACAGGAGAGATCGAGTAGATAAAAGAGGCGGGGGTGTAGCTCTCTATGTTAAAGAAAGCTACACGTCCCTGCAAGCTGATATTGGCAACCAGGGTGGACAATTGGAGACCCTCTGAGTTAAAATCTGTGGGGAACACGGCACAGGGGACACAACATTGGGAGTCTACTACAGACCTCCCACCCAAAGTCAAGAGCTTGACCAGGAGTTTGCCTGGGAACTGGCTGAGGCTGCATGCTCCAGTAACATGGTTGTCATGGGTAACTTCAATTACCAGGACATCTCATGGAAGGATCACTCAGCAAAAACTGAGTGGTCACAAAGCTTCCTATCATGCGTGGATGACCTCTCCCTGACTCAAGAAGTCTACGGGCCAACGAAAGGTAAAGCGCTGCTTGACCTGGTACTGGCTACTGGGGATGACCTAATCGGCGACCTAGTGATCGATGGGAAGCTGGGTGACAGCGACCATGAGCTGATCACCTCCACCATCCACCATAAAGCCGGCAAGTCAGTCAGCAATGCTGCAGTCCTTGACTTCAGGAAAGCTGACTTTGATAAGCTCAGGAGGCTTGTCAGTGAGGCCAGTGAGGATCATGACCCCAGGGGGAGGGGAGTCCAGGAAAAGCTGTTGCTCCTCAGGGAGCAAAACTCAATGCACAAGCTAATTTGATTCCATCTTGGAAGAAAGGCAGCAGGAGGGCATAGCAGCCTCCCTGGCTCTCCAGGGATCTAGCAGACCTCCTGAGGCTAAAAAGAAAGGCCTACAAAGGGTGGAGGATGGGATTCACCTCCAAGGAGGAATATTCTGTTCTGGTCCAGTCCTGTAGGGAGCAAACCAGGAAGCCAAGGCTGCAACTGAACTCCAACTAGCTTTGAGCATCAAGGACAATAAAAAGTCCTTTTCCAGATATGTGGGGAGCCAGAGGAAAAGCAAGAGCAACATTGGACCCCTGCTGAACCAGATGGGACAGCTGACAACTGATGCCCAGGAAAAAGTCAACCTATTAAATGGGTACTTTGCATCAGTCTTTCATCAGTCCCATGGGACACCCATGCTTGATACAGGACAAGAAATTCTGGGTGAGGGAGATCCCCTGCCCTCCATCAATGCTGACCTCATAAAGAAACACCTTGAGAGGTTGGATACCTTCAAGTCAGCTGGCCCTGACAATCTACAACCCAGGGTACTCAAGTAGCTGGCAAGCATCATAGCTCAGCCTTGGGCACAGAACTTTGAGAACTCCTGGCATTCTGGTGTAGCGCCCGAAGACTGGAAGAAGGCTAATGTGATGCCTGTTTTCAAGAAAGGGAGGAAAGTGGATCCGGCTAAGTGTAGGCCCATCAGCCTGACTTCTATCCTGGGGAAGATCTTTAAAAAGTTTATTAAAGAAGCCATCCTTAATGGACTGGCCGACACCAACATCCTGAGGGATAGCCAGCATGGGCTTGTTACGGGTAGGTCTTGCTTGACCAATCTCATTTCCTTCTATGACCACATGACCTCTCACCTGGACAAGGGAGAAGAGATTGATGTCATATATCTAGACTTCAAAAAGCCTTTGATCTGGTATCCCATGATCACCTCTTGGCAAAACTGTCCAATTGTGGCGTTGGGTCCACCACGATCTGCTGGCTGGGAAATTGGCTCTGTGGTCAGACCCAGAGGGTGGTAATTGACAGAAGTCAATCATCATGGTGCCCTATGACCAGTAGGGTCCCCCAAGGCTCTGTCCTGGACCCATATTGTTCAACGTCTTCATTAATGATGTGGACATTGGAGTCAGAAGCGGACTGGCCAAGTTTGTCGATGACAGAAAACTTTTGGCAAAGCATCTACACCAGAAGATAGGAGGGTGATCCAGGTTGACCTGGACAGGCTTAGCAGATGGGCAGTTGAGAACCTGATGGTGTTTAACACTGAAAAATGCAAGGTTCTCCACCTTGGGAGGAAAAACCTGCAGCATCCTTATAGGCTTGGGGGTCATCATTGACCACAAGATGAACATGAGCCTGCAATTCAATGCTGCAGCTAGTAAAGCAACCAAAATGCTGGCTTGCATCCATAGATGCTTCTCAAGCAAATCCTGGGACATCATTCTCCCCTTGTCTTCAGCCTTGGTGAGGCCGCAGCTGGAGTACTGCGTCCAGTTTTGGGCCCCACAATTCAAAATGATGTGGAGAAGCTTGAGAGAGTCCAGAGAAGAGCCAGGCACATGATCAAAGGTCAGGAAAACAGACCTTACGACAGGCTGAGATCTATGAGGCTCTTTAGCCTGGAAAAGTGCAGGCTCTGGGGTGATCTGTTGGCCACCTATAAGTTTATCAGGGGGGACCACCAGTATCTGGGGGAATGTTTGTTCACCAGAGCGCCCCAAGGGATTACAAGGACGAATGGTTATAAACTCCTGCAAGACCATTTCAGGCTGGACATAAGGAAGAACTTATTTACTGTCCGAGCCCCCAAGGTCTGAAATAGCTTGCCACCGGAAGTGGTTCAAGCACCCACTCAGAACGCCTTCAAAAGACATCTGGATGTTTATCTTGCTGGGATCCTATGACCCCAGCCGACTTTCTGCCTTTCGGGCGGGGGGCTGGACTTGATGATCTTCCAAGGTCCCTTCCAGGCCTAATGTCTATGAAATCTATGAGTGGTTTTCAAACTGAACTTGGGCTAGTTTTGTACTTAGCAGGCAGTGGCACCAAAACTCTCACTAGCTGTTATCATTAGTTTCCAGCTCGAAATGACAAAGAATTTATGAGATCAAATGATCTCAGCTGTTAAGAAAATTTGGCGACACTTAAATTGGAAGGAGACTAGATACTGTCTCCTTTTTGGATATGGTCCTACAAAAAACAAGGGTGGGTTTATAAATTAGGAATTCTAATCCAACTTTTCTCCTAGAAATTCAAAGAGTTTCCAATTGGAAATTATATCACAAAGTTTTGCCTGGCTCTGCATAGCCTTCAGTTCAGTATAAAAATAATCTTAAAATAAAATGGTCAGGGTCATTCAACAGATACCATAAAAATTATTGGAATGTGGTAATTTACATTTGCAGATCTCTATTAAATCCATTTTCGTAAATCACCTTGTCAGTTATCTTTATGTGTTCAGATAAGTTGAGCAGACACATACTCTCTCTCTCTGTCTTTACACATGCAGCAGCAGGAGGAGGAGGAGCAGATCACTGTATTTGCAGCAAGAGGTTGGAGCTAACAGGAAAATAAACTAAGCCAGGAACTGGGTCCAGCATACAAATGGAGAGAAGGAATTTCAAATCCTGAACTACCAGTAATGCAGGCTTCCAGAAGTTCTTCCAGCACCATACTGACCTCTCTTTTTCTGCTCTTTTCTCAAGCGTCCGTCCCCCACTTGCATGCCAACCTTCAGAGAGAATTTTTGTCATTTGATTTGATCATACTAGTCATTACTGAAAAAGTTAATAGAAAAACATTTAAAAAGTAGCAGCCACAGAGGAATAAATCCCATATGCCTCACTGCCTAGCATAGTACAAAATGTACTCACGTCTGCACATTACAACACTGCATTAAACCAAAGGGAAACTACTGTATAACACACGTATAATAAAAAAAAACCCTGTATATTAAATACAGGGCCTTATTTATAAAGTAAAAAATAAATCAGCATCCATTCAAAAACAGAACCTCTTTCAGGGTCTCTCTGAATCATTGGGATAAGTTTGATTCATTCAGCAATGCATCTTCCAACACATTACAGCGAGAAAAGATTTAGTTTTAAGCTTCTTCTGGCCATTTGAAAACCAGTATCTAGCCACTGAGCTCTGTTTCTAATATTATGGAGCAGTATATTCTACTACTGGCTCTAATTTTTAGCCCAAATATGAGCCTCATTTTTTCTCTGGAGAAAAATGGAGCATAATCTGGTTAAATGCTTTTTTAAAAGCCTTGAAATTCTAATTTCCCCATCAGTCATGGCTATTTTAAGCACTTTGTTTCCTGCAGAGGGGATTTCACAAGATATTAGCTCTTTCATTGATTTAGAATTTTGTGATGTTCATTCCTGTCCAGCTGTAATCTTCTGAATATATAGTGTAATATAAAAGCTCTGCTATCCAGTACAAAATAGACATTCAACATTCACATAATGGAATTCCTTTACTTCAGTCACTTTAACTTGGTTTGGATCAGGACCATTTAATTCATTAACACCTTGTGTTAGTTATGAAGGAAAAACAAAAGTTCCATATACTACAGTTTATTTTTGTGTGTGTGTGTGCTGTATTTTAATCAGTAATCAGTAATGCACAACTCTGTTTTTTTAAGGTTGTGTACCTGTAATACTGTAATTATTAGTCAGTGTCTGCAAGTATTCTGGCCAACATCCGAAAATATACATTTTGTTGTTCATGAAAGATTTCAGCTTTCCTTGCTAATTGACAAGCTGGAAAGAAATTTTAGTAACTCTTTAATCTGTTGTTCAGATTAATATATAGTAGTCCGTAGTTGTAACAGTCTGTGAGTCCTTTGGTTATCCAACCAACAGAAATATGATAGCTGACATGCAAAGACCCTGACATGAGATACTACCTTAAGAATCAGGGTAAGTGTTGTCTCTGAAGCCATGTCAATCTTTTTTCTTGGCAACTGCCAAAAGGGATGTTTGTTGTGTTTCTCTAATATAAACATTAACTTACAAGAACTGGATTGAGCTCACAAATTCAGGTCATATAAAGTATAAATAGTCATTAAATAATAACATTCCATCCCTAAACACTTAAATCTCATTTTCTGTTCAAGGCTTCCAGTCTAATGTTTTTCTTTTTCCAAAATGGAGCTCTTGGTTTTCCTTAAGAGCATTTTCTTTTTCCTTTTTCTTTTTATCTGAAATGAATTTACAGGTAAACCTCTCTTAATTATCTTTTTTATGAATTGTAGTCATTTTTTTCTTATTTGACATATTCAGGAACTAATCTGAACTGTTTATTCATGTTTGTTCATAGACTTATTTGCCCCAGAAGTTTGCACATGGATTATTTGCAAATTGAGCAGTGTAATTTATTTATGTGTGTGGTCATCTACAGTAAGTCATATGGTTTATTTCCTGTGCTGTGATTGAATGTTGGAAACAAGAATGATGGTGAATGATGAATAGGAAATTGATCTTAGGAAAATGAATTTTGTTCGTGTGCCAATATGGCTATTTATAAGAATAACAGTAGCTCCTACACAAGTTCTGTACAAACAGAAATCAGTTATTTGAATGGTCACAGAGGAGCAAACAGAAAAATAAGTGAAGAGGATGAAACTGAATAGTAAAGTCAGCTTTGTTCCTTTGAAATTATACACATTTTGCTAATGAATCCAAGCTGGAACGGCAAAATACACTGAGCTAATACTTCTGATTTTTTTTGACATAGCAAGAGACCTGAAGTTGATTACTTTTTTCCCACCACTTTGAAATTCAGTTAATCTCCAGAATGGAAAACTGACCTGGAGAAGCAGTGAAATGATAGGATAGCATACCATTCATTACTGAGGGCTGAGAACAAAAGCATAGGTAGTAGAAAAGGAGGGAAATTTTTGTTAGTTTACTTAAAATCCTTTATCTAATAGCCACATAATTTCAATTACTATTATGTTAGAAAAAAGGTATTATTAAATGCAGTTATTTCAGGTGGAAATAACTTATTTTGGCAGGGAATATCAGAATTTATAAGATAAAAACAGGAGTAATGAATTAAATATTTTTAAAAAGAACATTCAGGCATTTCTAAAAATCACAAAATACTAAAAAGGGCATAAAGCCCAGTTTCAAAACAGAAGGTGCAATCTGCCACTCCAAAGCTAGAATTTTACCTCAAATCCTTTGTAGAGCACTTACGTCATGTCTACATGTCACCCTGTGGTGACGTAGCAATGTGTCACGTTGCCCTATAGCACACAATGATGATGTAGGTATCACATATGTCTATACATGATCACCAGCTATGTCACTGTAGCAGCACACTCCCTGGGTGTAGTCTACCGCTATGGTGATATAGCAGCCAAATTTACCCATGCACCACCTGTACTTCACTGTGCTTTATTATTATTTGGCTTGAAATATCCCTTCCAGAAAGAAGTACTAAAGTATGGGGATGTAGCAACGTCGCCCTATGGTTACATGTAGATGCTCCCTTAAGTGTAAATGCAGAATGATTTATTTTAATGGATACATCCTCCATCAAGTTTACATTTTTAAGAGTGAATTACTTCCTAGTCTATTACATCCCTTACCTCTAACTTATGTGATTCATAGATGTTAGGGGCTAGAATCATCTAAGACATAAATGGATGAAAAACATGATTTACTACCAGAATTAAAATATCAGATGAAATTCATCAAGTAGAAAGTCCTGCACTTGAGACAAAATAATTAAGGGTGCCTGTACATGCACTCTAATTAGCATGCATGCATTGGAGCAGACTCAATAAATCAAGTCCACTTGAGGGAGAGGGGCCACTTTCCCCCCATGCTGAGCAATAGCTTTGTCCTGCACTGCAACTGCTGAGCCTGGGTGAGCAAGCCCAAAGCAGGCATAGGGCACACAGTGTCAGGGCTGTGCAGCGTGGATGCCCACCACTACCACAGGGCTTGGGCCAGTGGCAGCAGCAGCCAGAAGGAGCCACCTGCCACCTGGGCTGCCTAGAAAGGTAGTCCAGTTGCAGAGCCACCCCAGCCCCACTGCATGCCCAGAGGCAGCAGGATGTGCCATGGCTGGACTGTGCCTGAGCCAGGGGACCAAGGGACCCACTGCAAGCCAGACAAACACTCTGTGAGCCAGATCCAGCCAATGGAATGCATTTTTCCCACCCCTGATTTATAGGCATTGAAAAAGTTATTAACATTCTTGATTAATGTCATGCTGTTTGGAGTCACTCTCTTAGTTATAGGTTAACAGCAGAATAATATTTAATGCTGATTTTATTGCTTCATTTATGTAGGTGCCTGTTTAACTAGACCTAGAAACAGTACATTAAAACAAGGATACATAGTAGACTGCTTGCAGGCTGCCAGGGCAATCCCAGTAGCCATAATTATTCATTATTCACTTATTCACTTAAATGGAAAAGTAGTTGATAAGCAAAACGAGTCCTTTGATTCCTTAACCTATAGATAGAGTTGCATGTTCAGTCCAGCTTCCATCTTTCAAATATGCTCTCAGACAATTTAAAGCCTGTCTTATACTTCTTAGTTGTATTTGCATCACTTGCCCAAAAAATAAAGGACAAAAACAAATAGAATTATCCTGTTTTGTTTTATTGCCTGATGCTTCATTTTGTTCTTTTATATTATCATACAGTATGTCCTGTTTTAATTTCGTCTGAACTGGTAAAATGGATAATCTTACTGTGTGTTTTTAGCAAAAATTATAAATAGGGACCTACTCAAATTGTAATTTCATGGATTTCATGGAAATCATGAAATCGAACCATGTCTGTAGAAATGCAGGGGAAAAAAACTTACAAAAAATAAAATGCTGGCTCTTCAGTGGGAGCCAGCCGTCCTTGTGTCTGAGCAGCCCACCAAAAGAAGTGGGTACAGAGGCTGCCAGCACAAAGGGAAGCAAGCAACAAGGCTGCTAGCCCTTTCCGTTGCTGCTGATTGGCTGAGAGAGCTGCCTGTCTTGTGTCTCTGCCCCTCTCCACCAATCATGGCAAGGGGCAAGGCCACATAATGGATAGCCCGCTCAGCCAATCAGTGGTGAGGGTTGGGGCCACCAGGGCCCCTCAGCCTATCAGGGGCATAGGGGGGGCTTCTATGTGATAAGCCCATGAAAATGTTAACTGGATCTGTGATCTGTCTACAAAATCAGCCACCTGCTTCCTCGATTTGGGTATGTCCCTAATTATAAATTAAATAAAAGTTATTTTATTATATATAATTTTGATTGCTCATTTTATTGCATAGTTTTGGCAAAGGCTGTCAAACTATTAGTACAATGATATTAATAGTGCATTATCTGCATAAAGCAAGGTAGGGACAGGATCATTCAATAGCATAAGTGTGAGGAATTGATTCCCTGTTAGCACATGTTTTAGATAATGTCTAAATATATCAAGAAGTAGTGGGGACAGCAGACATTCTTGTATCCCTGTTTTAATCAGAAAACTGCTAAACAGGACACAGCTGATCCTGGAACACACCATGGATTCCATTTTAGAGTAGAAAGCAACAACTAATTGTAGGAGAGCAGTTGTTGCCTGCTTCTTCCATAACTGTAATTGGTCTATGGAGTAAAAAGCTTCCTTTAGATCTATGAAGGTCCTTGCCCTTAGTCCCCACCCTTCTTCCCCCTGTGCTGTGCCTAAATCCCCTCCAGTGCCTACCCCACTGCTGCTTGCCCCACAGTCTACCCCTTGAAGCCTCTGCCTCCTATCTGCTTCCCACAGCTTCTGCCCGTCCCAACAGCCTCTGTCCCTTCTCTCTCCCACAGTCTCTTCCCCCTTCCTCCCCACCATTTCTGTCAGACATGGTTCTGGCTCCATTTCCTCCTGGTCATGGAGCAAATGGAAGCGCAGCCCCTCCCCCAACCCAAAACAGTGTCCAGGGACTGGAGCTGTGCTGCTGTTGATTGGCTGGGTAAGGGATGGAGTTTTCATGTGCTGTCTGCTCACGAATGAATAGAGCTGGAGCCAGAACCAGAACCAGTGCCAGAACCGAAGCTGTGACTAACAGTAAGGGGAGGGGGGAAAGGGATAGACACTGCAGAGGCAGTGGGGGTGGGCAGAGGCTACAGAGGGCAGGTAGAAGGGAGGTTAGGCAGCTGCTTTGGTTCTGACTCTGGCTCCAACCAGGGGCAGAGTCAGATCTGCAACAACAAGTGCCATAGGAAGTGTGTGTGGGGGGGGTGAGTGGGGTGACTGCCCCAGGCACCAAAGCAAAGGGGTGCCAACAGATACTGAACACAGGATGGAGCCATGAACAGCTAGTTTGGAAGACAGGGGTGCATGAACAGGAGAAAGGCAGCTCCTGCCACTGCATGCACTCCTGGGCAAGCGTAGTGCGGTGTGTGCCTCCCTGATCTGTGCACACGGTGAGGGCAGGCGCGAAACCTTTTTGCTACTGAACTGGGAACAGTCACTAACTTCCCCGCACACTACTTTGTACTTAAATCCAAGATGAAGGACTTTTTCCCCATGCCAAATGAGGAAGAAAACCTTGTCTTGGTTTCAAGTAAATATGGTATAATATATTCATTCCAATGCTTAGGATAAATCCTGTGTAAAATAATATTTTTTTGTCATAACTGGTTAATACCAGTGGATGAATTCAGAAGATTTCTGAGGTAAGAAAATCAGGACCAGGGGCTTCTCCATTACTCAGTAGGGATATATATATTCTTACTTGAGATTCAGAGTGAAATCTGCTTGTGACTCAACACACGTTTCTTGCACCCAGCGTCCATCATTTCCTGTACCAGTGGCAAGTGGGTTATTAAACCTACTTTGAAGAAACAAAATTCACATTCCTTCAGAAATCAGGGATTAAAATTTAACTTGTTGGGCATATCTACATGAGACACTTTGAGTGCACTAAGCTAATTCTACTGTGCATTAGTGTGGCAGGCAAAACCTGTGCTAATGCACAGTAGAATTAGTCTACTGCGCATTAGCATCACCAAAAAGAGCTTGCAGTCCTTCCCACAGCCTCATTGGACACTATTTCTTATTTCTATCTCTTATTTAATATATAGTTTATTTTAATTGTCTTGATTTGTTGGAAACAAATAGGGTTGTTTTTGCACTTGTATTCCTCCAAGGGTTCTAATAAAATGTCTTTAGCTTTAAAGGAGTCCTCACCACATCATGGATTATGTCACTAGCACCTAGTGCCTGCAAAACCATTCTCTTTTAAGAAAGCATTTTCCAGCTGATGGACAACCATTCATATTGAGTAATTGGTTTTTCAGGGGTTTTTTTCTTTAAGAATTTGAGATACGTTCCTACTCAGCAAGACTTCCATTTATCTCTCAGGTTGTTGTTTTGAGGGATTTGTGTATATGTTTGTTGTTGTTGTTGTTTTGCATAATTTAGAGACTGATATTTCTGCTTAGACTTTTCATTATGTCACTGTGGGGGTTTTTTACATTTCATTTTCAAACAAAAAATTCAAAACCTGCTGCATTTACTGTCCTTTTTTTGCAGCTGCTTTTTAACCACAGAGTACCTTTCATTTTTCTGCTTTAAGAATTTCAGCTTCATTTGACTGCTGTATTTCCAGCTTCTTGAATGACTATCTCTGTGTCTCTTTCAGTCCTGTTATGTATACATTACTACACTGAACTAACCCCTTAAACTAGTCTCTCTCATCAAGCAATACTTCTTCCAAGATGCCCATGAAGAATCATCTAATTAATGGCTAGACTGAGGGGAAGATACAGATAGATGGTACTTATTCGGTTTATCTAAGAATTGTGAATTGATATATTTCATAGTTTCATGGTTAGTAGGGTTGGAAGTGACCTGAGCAGATCGAGTCCGACCCCTCTGCCATGGCAGAAAAGAGTACTGGGGTCAAACAACCCCAGCAAGGTGTTCATCCAGCATCCTCTTAAAGACCCCCAGGGTAGGAGCCAGCACCATGTCTCTTGGAAGTTGGTTCCAGATCCTAGCTGCCCTGACAGTGAAAGTAGCGCCTCCTGATAACTAGCCTAAATCTACCCTCTGCCAGCTTGTGACCGTTATTTCCTGTCACTCCTGGTAGTGCTCGGGGGAACAGGGACTTCCCCAGTGCCTGCTGGTCCCCCCAACTAGTCTGTAACAGGCCACTAGATCCCCCCTCAGCCTTCTCTTATGGAGGCTGAATAGGTTCAGGTCCCGTAGCCTCTCCTACTTGTAGGGCCTGCACTGCTGCCCCCTGATCATGCGAGTGGCCCTCCTCTGGACCCTCTCCATGTTGTCCACATCCCTCCTGAAGTGTGGCGCCCAGAACTG
>NW_017728918.1:64126880-64127926 GCF_001723895.1 Crocodylus porosus | reverse complement strand
AGGTGCGGCTGCCCACTGCTAGTCCCAGGGCTGGTCAACAGCTCATAGATAGGAGACGGACAACAAAACAAAACTGTAACACGTCGGGTTCATGACGCCGGTTCAAGGGACAAATGGATGGTTGAAGGTAGAAGCCAAGGTCAAAAAGCCAGGTAAACAAGGAAGCCGAAGTTGAAGTTGTAGCAATAAGGATGATCTGGAACTGAAGTCAAGGTGAAAGCCGTAAACAGTCCAGTAACAAGAGGAATCAGTCCAAGGAAACGTAACAGAGTAGATCGCTGTATGAAGTATGGAAAAAACTGGGGGATCGGACCCCAGCCTCTCAATCTGCCTCACAGTCCCTGCCCAGGCAGCCTCTGCTTGCAGACAGAGCACAGTCTCTCCAAACTCTCACACCAACGATCACCACAACCTCCAAACACCCACACACACCACAACCCACACCGAGGGAGGGGCTCCCTAGTCTTTTATAAAAATTTGGTGGTGGCCAATCAAAATGCTCTCCGCAGAGCAATTTCTAGTCTGATTACCTCATGTCAAGTTCTGACTGAGCATGCATTTAGTCAGGAGCTGACACGATCTGAGCATGCGTCTGTGGGGAAAGTAGGTCAGTAATTATTGACAGGCCAACAGGTCACCCAGGGGGCACGCACTGGGTGAGCTTTGGAATTTTCCACTCACAGAGTCAAATGTGTATGTCAGTTCCGGCACTTTTGTGTTGTCAGCATACATTTAAGATTTTCCCATGACACTCACTAACCCTTGGCTTATGTGCACCTCTTCTGGGATCTAAGTGGCGCCCAGACGGGGGGTGGCTGTTCCGGTCCCTGCTCAGGAAAATGGAGGCAAAGAAATCATTAAATAGGTTAGCTTTGTCGTCTGGTGTAATGACCAAATTTCCCATCGTGTCTTGCAGGGGCCCCACATTACCCAGAACCTTTGTTTTGCCCCCTATGTATTTAAAAAAAGGACTTCTTGTTGTCCTTGATCCAGGAAGCTAGTCCCAGTTCCATCTCTGCCTTGGCCTTCCTGACTGCCCCCCTGCA
>NW_017728918.1:64116529-64126655 GCF_001723895.1 Crocodylus porosus | reverse complement strand
AGGATCATCTCCTTAAGGAGCGACCACTCTTCTTGGACACCTGGCTCCCCTCCCCTCCGGGACCTCAGTGCTTCCCCAACTATTCTCCTTAGCTCATTGAAGTCCGCCCTCCTGAAATCTAGGGCCACTGCCTTGCTGTAGGCCTTTGCCACCTTGCGCTGGATGGTGAATTCCAGCAGGCGATGATTGCTGTCGCCCAGGTGGTCAAGCACCTGTAGCCCCCTCACCAGATCATCGCCGGTGGGCAGCACCAGGTCCAACAAGGCATCTCTCCTAGTGGGGCTGTGCACCTCCTGGTTTAGATGGAGGCCCTGCATTTGGACTAGGAACCTACATAAGCGGTCAGACCTGGCTGACTGCTCTTCCCAGCAGATGTCTGGAAAGTTCAGGTCACCCATGATGACCACGTCCTTTGACCTAACTACTTCCGTGAGCTGACTTCCTTGTATTCTAACCCAGAGCACTTCAGAGTGCCCCTCCTCTGACTCTTTGCTAATTGATGAAGATGTGTATTCCTCTTTAATGTATGGCACCATGCCCCCACCTTTCCTCCCCATCCTATCCCTTCTGTACAGTCTATAGCCCTTGATAGTCACCGCCCTGTCATGCATTGGGTCCCACCACATTTCAGTGAGTCCCACTATGTCTGGATTGGTGTCAGCTAGCAGGATGGTAAGTTCCTCTTGCTTGTTTCCCATACTACCAGCATTTGTGTAGAGGCATTTGAGGCCTCCTGAGGATGTGTGCCCTGGCCCCCTACTTTCAGCATTGCCCTGGCCCCTGTTGCTTACCTGCATATATGTTCCACTCATCGGTCTAGGGTGGGCTGTACTTGTTGGTGTTGCTTCATTTGGCAGTCCAAGGCTTCCTCTGTTGTTGTTTTCCGCTTCCCGCAATGAGCCTAGTTTAAAGCCCGCTGGAGGAGATCCACCAACGTAGAAGAAAACACACTTTCCTTTAGGGGAAAGGTGGAGGTCATCCCATCTGAGCATGTCTTTTGTCATGATGTGTGGATCGTTGTGAAGGAAGCCAAAGCCCGCCTTGAGACATTCCCGAAGCTGCCAGTTGGTCTCTGCGATGTACATCACATGCTGTCCGCTCACTGGTAGGACAGAAGAGAAAACCACCTGTGCACCTACCTCCTTCAGCACACCCCCCAGAGCATGGTAGTCCACCATCAGGTGATCAGGGCTTCTCCTGGCCGCATCATTAGTTCCCACATGGATTAGATACATGGGGTAGTAGTCAGTGGGCTGGATCACAGCCTGGATCATCCTCTTTACATCCTGAATCTTTGCTCTGGGTAGGCAGTAGACCTCGCATGTTGAGGGGTCCTGGTGACAGATGGGGCCCTCTGTACCTCTTAGGATGGAATATTTGAGTGTACCTTTCACTCTACAGCCTCTGTATGCCACTTATTTTACTAGAATATAAACTAATCTGGCACAGTGCAGCTGTAGAGCTCCTGTTTGCAGCTTCTGAGTGTTACTTGTAATATAAATAACAAAAATAGTCCCATGTCCTTAATTTATACAAAATTCAATTTAGAAATTGGCTCAACCATATAAGGGACAGTGCACTGTTTAACCCCTGGTCATTTATATACATACTTTTTCATTCACCAATGTACCAGAGATCCACCAATTCTGATCAGACTTGATTAATCGAGTGTGCTCTGCATGTGAACTGGTGCGCACTGTGCTGAGCTGCATGTAGTTGTATAAGTGATAAATGCACATCGGCACACAAAAAATGGTGGAAGTGTACTTCTGAACTAAAGTACCTCTGATTTGCTTTAGTTCAAAAGCATGCCACCTCCATTTTCTCAGCTGACGTGCATCTCGCCACTTATACAACTGCAAGCATCACAGCAAGAGGTACATTTCAAAGCACCCAGCTCTGTGGTGCTTATATATGTAAAAATGCCCCCAGTTCCTGAGGTGGGATTTAAGAGCAGTCATCACCCTGAAGGATCAAGCCTGTTAGCAGCTAAAACTAAGGATTTGTTTTTAAGGATGTTAGATTAGAACTTATCAAGATGAGATCACTAAAAAGTGTATGAAATGAGTCAATACTGTGATAATATTTTTCCATTCTCCTAACTAGTAAGTGGGGCACTACTAATTCAAGTGTGTTTGCAGACATCAGATTGGAATGCATTAGCTCCATGAAATGAGGATCTTCCTGATCACAGCTGAGTCACAGCAACTCTGTGTCCTTGAATTTTTTTTTTTATTAATGGAAACAGTATAATAATGTTAAGTACAGAAACCTGGTTGAACTTCCCATACTTCTCTCTGACAGATTCTAAACTTACAAGTTATATGAGTTACAGTGACAGCATGCAACTTGTTCCTGTTTGTGGAACATAAAATAATCTTTTATAATTATCAATTGACCCTTGGAAGTAAGTGAACAACTGGAAGTAAAAAATTGATAAAGAAAAATTTACACAACTAAAAATCACATAATGTATACTAATGAGGGAACAACTATCAGTTTATGGTGAAGCCTAACATAATTGAAAGTAAAATTAAATCATCAAGGCAGGTCTACTCCCTAGGGACAGAAGTTACAAATAAGATGGCTTAAGTGATCAGAAACTGGTTTAAACCTGTAACAGAACAAAAGCTCAGTGTACATAAACCAGTTTCAAAATGGATAAAATTGGTTTAAGATAAACCTGGTTGAATGTAGTATCAGACTAACTGATTTGGGTCAAACCAGTTTATGAAACTTCTGTCCCAGATCCCTTCCTGGTTCATGTTAAATCAGAGTCCCCCAGCATCCCAGCATGCTTTTGAGCCCTGGAAGGGCTGGACTGTGCTGTCTGCTCCAGAGAGCAGGGCTGGCTCTGCGCTCTGCTCCCTAGCCAGAGCAGTGAGGACTGGCTCACTGGCCTTGCCAGGCAATCCCAGCTTATGTCTGAAGCCAAGGAGGTGGGTTAAACTGCCCTTCTGCTGAGTATGGAGCTGTCCTGCCCTGCTTATTTAGTGCTGGCTGCAACGACAAATCCCAGAGACATCTGGAAGCAGGAAGAGGAAGTGATGAGCAACCCTGCAGGGTCCTGCTTCTGTGAGTCTGGACTGCAAATCCCAGAGACTTTAAGGGCAGCAGGAAGAGGAACTGAACACACAGCCCATGCTGCCTATGTGCCAGAATGCCATGCTTTAGTGTCGCTCTGGCTTCTGGCTTGAGTCAAAGTGGGTATGTGGCTGCATTTCCTGAATCAAAAGTGAGTGTCTATTCATTTTTTTATTGGTCTAACTGCAGCTTAGACTAACCTGCAAAAACTGAATCAAGTCATTCTTGGGCTTTTGACTGTCTGTACTTAGCCCTTGTCGTTAGCAACTATTCTTGGGATGGATGTGTACACAGAGAGCCACATCTGGATATCTTTAGGATGACAAGCATTTTACTTCCTGAGTAATCTCTACTGAAATCAGTGGGACTGCCTGCACAGTACAGAGTTACTCACTAAAAAATCTGACCTGTGGAGGGGAATTTCATATCTGCAGCACTGAACACTCTTTCTTTAAGTTTTATATAATATGTAGCACTTGCATGATACCCTACATATAGGTGATTTTCACTCCAGAAGGGGTAAGGAAAAATCTAGATGTGGAGGTACACTTCAAGGAAAACAAAAAAAGGGCACCAGATGAAAATAAGAATGAGAACTTATTTAGTGACTTTAACTTTTAGATATTCTAGTATACTTTAACCAACAGTGGACTTTTGGCTGCAAGGCAAACCATGAGGAGAGGCTGAGGGGCTTGGGTTCTGGAACCTAAAAAAGAGAAGGCTGAGAGGGGAGTTGGTGGCAGCTTACTGCTACATGACAGGAGTACATCAAGAGGTTGGTGAACAACTGTTCACCAGGGCACCCTTGGGGAAGACCAGGAGTGATAGATACAAACTCCTGGAAGAATGCTTCAGGCTCAATTCTAGGAAAAACTGCTTCACAGTCATGGTGGCTAGTAGGGCTGTGTGAATTTTCAATGGATGTTTCATTTTGAAGTTGTTTTGACGTGTTTCAAGCTCAAAACAGTGAAACTGAAACAAAACAAAAGACTTTGAAACAGCTTCAAAACGAGACAAGGGCACTTGAAACATTTAAAAAGTTTTGAAACATTTCAAGTTTTGAAGCTGGGCTTTCTTGCAGCAAAACAAAAACTAAGGAGAGGGAGGGGGAAGAGGGGGGAAAGGTGGGGAAGGAGTACTTTCATTATTGACTGTGTAGCTGGCCAGTGACAGTGATCCTTCCTTGAGGTCCCTTCCAATCCCAGTGCTCTTGGGGAGGGATGGAAAAACTGCATAAAAAGCATTCGCAGGCTTTGTGGCCTCAGCAGGGGCTACCATGCCTGCTGTTTGCACCCCCTGTGCCTTCACTTTTACAAGTGACACGAGTTTTGCTCTCAACAGTTTAAGGTGCAGTTTCTTAGAAACCCCTGTACCTATCTCTGTGAAACTTGACAGTCTTTCTGGCTTCAATGGAGGCTACTATCCCTGATGTTTTCATTTGAATTAGGAAAGAAATTACAAAGTTATAAGCATTTTTGTGATTCCTCATTATAGCCTATGGGCAAAACATTGAAACAAGTCAAAACAGCGTTGAAACAGTAAAACAGTTTTGATGAAATGGAGCAGTGCTTTGAAACAGCAAAATGAAACACTGTCCCTTGAAAATGGTGAAATGGAAGTCAAAATGAAATGATGCTGTTTCACACAGCCCTAGAGTATAGATTGTGGAACAAACTTCTTCCAGAGATGGTACAATTACCTACCCTGGAAATCTTCAAGAGGAGACTGAGCAGTCACCTCACTGGGGTCACCTGACACCCAGTTATCTTTCCTGCCAGATGCAGGGGGGCTGGACCCGATGATCTTGTGGGTCACTTCCAGCCACTAACAATCTATGGATCTATGAAACTATTCTAAGGTTTAATTGAAAATAATGTGTGGCTACAGTACATGTGTGAGACTCATAAGCAGGGATCGTGGTTATCCCTGATAAAAAAGTTAGAAATCCTCTAATAAAAAACCCCAAATCTGCAATTCAAATGAGACACCACTGTAAAAGTATATAGGTATCAATTAAACACAATGCTTTATTGACATATTTACAATTTTAAAGCAATTTGGAAGCCTACCAGTGCTTCAATAACTATAGTAAAATAAGTTCCAAGTATCTATAAATTGTGGTATTTGATTTGGGGTTTTTTATTGTAGAAAATCAGAGTTCCCTCTGCCCCCTTAGCTCACCGATATTCAGGTCTAGACCCCTCACTCCCAGGCCACAGCTCCCCAGCCCTGCTGGTGCCCCTCACTCCCCACCCACAGCTCCCTGGGCCCTATTAGTGCCCCACACTCCCCACCCACACTCCAACATCCCTGCCAGTGGCCCTCACCCCACATCCACAGCTCCTTTACCTGGGTCCATAGCCCCCCTGCCCCCTGCAGCAGCACCTGAGCCCTGGCTGCCACCTGCAGGGGGTGGCAGCTTCTGAGGCCCAAAGAAGTATGCAGTTCCCTCTCCCCCATGGGCTGCATGGCTGGAGTGGAACCCATGGGGAACTACTTGCAGGCTGCCCACTGCAGGCTTGGGTGGTGGGGGGCTGGATCCCTGCCTTGGCACACACTCCCAGGGGAAGCGCATGTGTAGGGCAGGGGTGGGGGCAGGTGTGAGCTGCCCACTGCAGGCTGAGGCTCCCTACCCTGCTTCCCTCACCCAGATCCTGTGCACTCCGGTAGGTGGGACCTGGTGTGATAGGGACCTGGTGTGCCAGTGTTCAGAGAGCTCTTTGAAAAAGAGCTAAGTGGTGTGTTTCTCTGTTAAAATGAAAAGTCTGTGTTTTTCTTCAGGAAAAGGGTAAATCCATTACTTTTTTTTTTCCATTTTTCTGTGTGAAATGGAAAACCTGGATCCCTGCTCACAAACAATTAAAGGAAGCCTGGCACAATTCTTTCTACCAAAGGAAAGCAATTGTTTATTGATATTGGCTTTTCTTCATCAGAAAGAATCAGATTAAAGAATACTTGAGACGCATAAGCCTCTTGTTGCAGGGAGGGTCATGCACTATATATGCCTAGCACTGTGTGTCCCTGACCCTATTTTTTCAACATTGTCTCAGGTAGAAGTTTATCTGGACTTACGTGCGGGAAGTTTAGTCTAGTTTTATTATCTAGGCTATCCATGTTTCAGGTTCTCAGAAAGAATGTCCACCCTACATTTCAAATGGTTTCCTTCCACTCTTACTTCAGTTTAAAAAATGATGAACTATTCCCTTTCTTTCACAGATAATCCACCTCCTTTACCTTCTTGGGTTCAGCTGTCTCTGGTGCTGCTGGGTCACAGAAACTAAATATGCTGGTTCTTCTCTAAGTTCCTGCTAGAGCCTGGCTGTCCCCTGAGAATTACACTGAAAATTTCACCGACATCATCACTTCACACCCTATCACCTCAGGGACAGAGTATATGCAGATTGTAGTAAGTATAGTAAGTATTCAAGACAGCATTGAAAGGGTGTTGCAAACTAGTATATGTGAAAAGCTAAAATATCTTCATGAAAACTGTGTCATGTCTCTTTATAAGTTTCTTTTCTTTTTTCTGTTGAAAATGTAAATTAACATATCCTTTAAATGTAGTTAAGGGATATGACAGATTGGACAAACATAAAGCAAATCAATACCAAGAGCACTGATTGACAACTACAAAATACAGATGGTGAAATATTGCAAAATCACTAGGTACTGTAATTAAATTGTATTGTAGGAGTTCCGAACAATCAAAAGTAATATACGTGTTCAGAGGAGTGGGAGTATCTATATGCATTCTATAGATATAAAAGCCTTAGTCTGTCTGTCTGTCTGTCCGTAATGCTTTATTAACACTCTGATTTGTTGTCTTGGCAGCTAGAGTGCTCCAAGAGCGTTCTGGACAGGAGGTGGGGTTAAGGACAGGCAGCAGCGTGGTGGAGTGCCACCATGATGGCAGGAACAGAGAGGGTGGAGCAGGGGGGGTGAGTCCATCAGCACTAGCCTTGCGTCCCCCACTCCCCGCTCCCCTGGAGGCAGTGTTGGCCAAGGGGGGTGGAGGGTACAGCGGGGCAAGCTTCCCTCCCCCCCATTCCTGGGAGGCAGCAGCTGTGTGGGGTGCTGGGTGGCAGCACTCCCCCCGCCCCCCCCCGGTCATTCCTGATGGGCATTTGGCTAGTATATGGGGGCGGGGGTGTACTATATATCTTCATTTAGATACCCCAACTCATCTGAACACATATATTACTTTGGAATGCTCAGAACTCCTACAATACAACGTATCTGGTGATTTTGCAATATTTCACAATCTGTTTGTATTTTGTAGTTTTCAGCTCTTGATGCTGATAGTTAAGGGATAAGTTAATCTACATTTCCAACAAAGAAGAAAAGAAATTTATGAAAAGACATGACAAAGTTATCATGAAGATTTTTCAGCTTTTCGCATGTACTAGTTACATGTGAAATATATATACATGCAAACAAAGAATATTGATTGGCCACACTTAAACTATGAAGAAAAATCAAACATCGCAAAAGACAAACCAAACACAATTATTTTGATTCATAAGTGTATTTAAAATTATCACTGTCCTCCTATATCATCATAAACTGCTGATGTGTATGAAGTAAACAAAGTTCAGAGTTACCAAGTAGAGAGAATGCAATTCTTTAGTTGCAGTTTATTTCCATTCATGAATGAAGCATTCTTTCAGATGCTCATTAAAAAGCACAGCTGTGCAAAGTACATAGCTGGAAGGACTTTGTTTGGCACAGGAGGCTTAGTATATGCACTTGTTAAAAACATATGCCTAAAATGTAGCATAGCCACATTCTGAACAGGTTTCTTTTCTACTTTTTAGATAGGATTACTAAGCCTCCGCCACACTTTCAGCTCCATCCTCATAGGTTTTCCCGTGAAAAATGGCATCTTCTGTGGCCTGCAGAAATTTGGAAATCTGTAACAGATTTTTATGAAAAGTAACACTGCCTTAATTATACCCAAGACTCAGAATGCCTTGGGGATAAGTGGGCAGAGGAATAAACTAGGAATTTCATTTTCATCCTTCCACCTAGAAGTCTTTGTTTTGATGTGAAACAAGGTTTGGCTGAAGCTCAGTTCCACAGGTGGTTGACAGCCATTTTTATTTATGATCAGACCTGCTGGCTGATATTTGTGTTAGGCGCATCTATATGTTGCTATATGGTGATGCTGCTACAGAACTGTGCTTTAGTACTTCCTTTTGATGGCTAGTGTGCTGTGCGCATGGTGCACCCTTAGATTTTGCTGCTAAGTAGTTGTAGTGGTGCACTATACCGAGGGAGCATGCTGCTATGGTGACGTAGCTGGCAATCATGTGTAGACACACACAATCATGATGTTGCTGAGCCCCAGGCAGGCATACATGGAACTGAGCCTTAGACTATTTCTGAACAGCAGAACAAACCGTTGCAGAAAAAGAGCAGGCCCCTCCTCTGTTCTATAGAGCCATCCATAGAGAAATACACTTTCCTAAGCTTCAGATTGTCATCCATAAAGATGGAAAGATAAGCAGTCTGTTCTCAATACAGGAGAACAACAGAGACTTTTTAAAATAGTCATTTTGAAGGAAAGATCAACATTTCTAGTGAAACACAGAAGTTAGGAAAAAGCTATTGAAGCCTCCTGGGGGGATTCACAAATGCTTTCAAAAGAAACCCAAACTTAGTATCAATGACCTCAAAGGACCTTTCAAATACTTTTATTTTCTGATATATGAATACATTTCTGTTGCTAATTCTTTATGAATTACTTAAGTGTTGCTACTTTAAAACTTTAAAGAACTTCTCTTTAATAAAACTGAATAGAGGTAGGAAACAAATTGCAGAAAAATGTGGTTCTTAGTAAAGATAGGCAATTATGTTCTACAAATATTACTATATTTACTCAACTCCAAGATGAGGTCCCTCCCCTCAGTTAGCATGGCAGGGGGTGGACAGAATGGGACAGGGGGTGCAGGCTTGGACACAGTGGGACAAAGGGTGGGGGAGCAGGCAAAGAGGGCAAAAAACAGGAAAGCAAACTTGACTCAACTCACCACAGCAGTGCAGGGATGAATTTAAGGCTAATTAGATTAGTTAAGGCTAAATAACACTAATTATATTCTATACCTGGAGAATTATAACACATTTATTATTTTCCATGTATAGAATTTAACTATTGGGGAAGTTTTCTTAATTTTGAAGACACCTGGAATTGGGTGAATATGGTAATTTGCTGAAGAATGACGTTTTAGGGAGACTAAATATTTTCATAGATTCCATAGACATTAGGGCTGGAAGGGACCTCAGGAGATCATCGAGTCCAGCCCCCTGCCTAAAGGGCAGGAAGTCAGCTGGGGTCATAGGATCCCAGCAAGATAAGCATCCAAAATAAATAAAATAAATACTAATTCATGTTCAGAGACTAAAATCATTTTATTACTTGTCTTTTTCTCTTCATCTTTGCTTTTTACCTCTCTTTTCTCACTTTTATATTGTTTTAAAGTTGATCTGTTAAATGGATTAATTTCAAAACTTGCAGTTTCGGTAATGTTTGCACATTTAAATCTCATTTGTAACTGGAAGATAAAAATTTTATTTTGTTCTAGTTTTTATTTGTCTGCCCTGACTCCACTTATTTTGATCTTTTCAAGATAGTTTCATAGTTTCATAGTTGGTAGGTTCGGAAGGGATCTGAGCAGATTATCAAGTCCAACCCCCTGCCATGTCAGGAAAGAGTACTGGGGTCAAACGACCCCAGCAAGGTGTTTGTCTAACCTCCTCTTAAAGGCCCCCAGGGTAGGAGCCAGCACCACTTCTCTTGGAAGTTGGTTCCAGATCCTAGCTGCCCTGACAGTGACGTAGTGCCTCCTGATATCTAGTCTGAATTTACCCTCTGCCAGCTTGTGTCAATTATTTCTAGTCGCTCCTGGAAGTGCTCAGGGGAACAGGGACTCCCCCAATGCCTGCTGGTCTCCTTTGACTAGTTTGTAACAGGCCACTATATCCCCCCTCAGCCTTCTCTTGTGGAGGCTGAACAGGTTCAGGTCCCGCAGCCTGTCCTCATAGG
>NW_017728918.1:64114301-64116349 GCF_001723895.1 Crocodylus porosus | reverse complement strand
GTGTTGAATCCCATCCTATTCTCATCCACTCACCCCTGTAACCTGTCTAGGTCTGACTGCAGCCTATTCCTCCCTTCTAGCGTGCCCATGTCTTCCCACATCTTAGTGTCAGCAAATTTGGACAGGGTGCTTTTTACTCCCTCTTCCAAGTCACTGATGAAGATGTTGAACAGTGCGGGCCTGAGGACTGAGCCCTGAGGGACCCCACTGTCCTCCTCCTGGTATTTACTGTTTATGTAAGTCAGGTGGATCTTGATATATAAAGTAACTAGGCTTAGTTATGTTAAATTATTTTCCTGAAAATCAGTCAAAGACACCTACTCTGATTGACAGAGACAAAATAAAACACATTATAGAATTATGAAGAACCAAAAAAGTCAGAAAAAATGTAGAAAAAATGCACTCACCATATTTTATATGAAGTACTTCATTTCCTGAACACTGGCATCTCCTTTTTCCAAGAAAAAAATACTGTGCTTCCCCAAATCTAAGATGACTTTGAATTTAAAATGACCTGCCCAATAATGAAATTCTGTACATAGAAAATTTATAAATTTGTTATTATTTTCCATATATAAAACCTAATGATTGGAGCGTCATCCTATACACTGGTGCAGTGGGGCAAGCAGCAGTTGAGGGGCAGGCAGGGGCAGGGGCAGGCAGCAGGAGAGTCAAATGGCCTGACCCCTGCCTCTTGGCCCCTGCCATTTGTCCTTCCCCACTATTTGCCCACCTGGTGACTGCCCCACACCCTGACATCTGCCTTCCCCCATGATGCCTGTTCCTCTGTCACTTGCCCCCCTTCCACCTGCCTCCCCCCATGCCTCTGATCCCTCCTGTTCCTGACCTCCCTCCCACTTCTGACCTCCCCTTGATGCCTACACCTCTTGGCATCTGCTCTTCTCCCCCCTCACTTCCCCATCCCACTGCCATGAGGGTCTCACTGAGATATAGGCAGCAGGGCCTGAGAATAGGCCTTGAGAGGCAACTAGGGGTTCATCAGGGTAGGGGCACAGGGAGCACTTATACAGGATGAGTGGCACTTTTGGCAGCCAATCCAGCTGCAGAGAACTGGGGCAATTGCATTAGCCACAGATCTGGGGCAGATGTGGTAGCTCAGGTGTTTGGCCCAGCCATGTGTGGTCGATCAGAGGCCCTGACAGTCTTCCCCCTCAGTGCCTGCCCCATCTGTCTAACCTCCACTGCAACCTCTTCCCCTTTACCACCTGTCTCTCTACCCACCCCCACAAATGCCACCACTTACCCTCTAGCTCTGCCTCTGGCTGCAGAGGCAGTAGGGGAGATGGTGGGCAGGCAGCAGTGGTGGGGGGAGTGACGACAGGCAGCGACTGTGGCTTCTGCAGCAGGTGCTTATCCCCCTGGTCCATGTTGCACTCAAATCCAAGATGAGGGGCTCTTCCCCTCATGTTTAGTGAGAAAAAAAAACTTCACTGATTTTGAGTAAACACAGTATTCTGCCATCAGATCACACCTGTTAAATATAATGCAACTTAGTTTAGGTGTTAGAGGTGGGGTCAAAATTAGATTTAGAATGGAAAACTTATTTCAACCATAAATTTGGAGAGATAGCCTAATAATATAGTCTTAAACTTAGAAGAATTATTTTTTTTCCTCTGCCTGACTCTGTAAGAACTATATATACTGTATCTTATGTTTTTTGGTTTGGCTGGTTTCCCAGCACGTAGCTGGCATTTACATGGAATGTATTTTATTTGAGCAATGGATTATCAGAGGCGTAACTGACAATGCTGTGCAAGTGTTCATGGTAATAATATCTGTTGAGAACTAATTGGCAAAAGTTTCAATTTTCATCAGGCAAATAAAACTTCTGGATCTAGAAGTCCAAATGTCTTTACAGCTTTTAAAGCTGTAATTTCAGTTCTTTTTATCCTATTAAAAGTGTGGCATGTTTATTCTCAAACACAATATCCTTCTCTTCCCTGTAAGTGTATAAAATGAGGGATACACATTGTTAGCACGTCCACGCAGAGTACCCCCTAAGCCTCTTGATTCTTTCCTGCCACGAC
>NW_017728918.1:64092940-64114201 GCF_001723895.1 Crocodylus porosus | reverse complement strand
GCAACTAGGGGTTCATCAGGGTAGGGGCACAGGGAGCACTTATACAGGATGAGTGGCACTTTTGGCAGCCAATCCAGCTGCAGAGAACTGGGGCAATTGCATTAGCCACAGATCTGGGGCAGATGTGGTAGCTCAGGTGTTTGGCCCAGCCATGTGTGGTCGATCAGAGGCCCTGACAGTCTTCCCCCTCAGTGCCTGCCCCATCTGTCTAACCTCCACTGCAACCTCTTCCCCTTTACCACCTGTCTCTCTACCCACCCCCACAAATGCCACCACTTACCCTCTAGCTCTGCCTCTGGCTGCAGAGGCAGTAGGGGAGATGGTGGGCAGGCAGCAGTGGTGGGGGGAGTGACGACAGGCAGCGACTGTGGCTTCTGCAGCAGGTGCTTATCCCCCTGGTCCATGTTGCACTCAAATCCAAGATGAGGGGCTCTTCCCCTCATGTTTAGTGAGAAAAAAAAACTTCACTGATTTTGAGTAAACACAGTATTCTGCCATCAGATCACACCTGTTAAATATAATGCAACTTAGTTTAGGTGTTAGAGGTGGGGTCAAAATTAGATTTAGAATGGAAAACTTATTTCAACCATAAATTTGGAGAGATAGCCTAATAATATAGTCTTAAACTTAGAAGAATTATTTTTTTTCCTCTGCCTGACTCTGTAAGAACTATATATACTGTATCTTATGTTTTTTGGTTTGGCTGGTTTCCCAGCACGTAGCTGGCATTTACATGGAATGTATTTTATTTGAGCAATGGATTATC
Source organism: Crocodylus porosus (assembly GCF_001723895.1). Classification (NCBI taxonomy): domain Eukaryota; kingdom Metazoa; phylum Chordata; order Crocodylia; family Crocodylidae; genus Crocodylus; species Crocodylus porosus. Next base: position 64,113,435 of record NW_017728918.1, on the reverse strand, counting down.
AGAGGCGTAACTGACAATGCTGTGCAAGTGTTCATGGTAATAATATCTGTTGAGAACTAATTGGCAAAAGTTTCAATTTTCATCAGGCAAATAAACCTTCTGGATCTAGAAGTCAAAATGTCTTTACAGCTTTTAAAGCTGTAATTTCAGTTCTTTTTATCCTATTAAAAGTGTGGCATGTTTATTCTCAAACACAATATCCTTCTCTTCCCTGTAAGTGTATAAAATGAGGGATACACATTGTTAGCACGTCCACGCAGAGTACCCCCTAAGCCTCTTGATTCTTTCCTGCCACGACATGGATCTCAATAGAAATATGGAGGAAAGAGATGTTATTTGAGTGAGTACCCATGGGAAGTACCAGGGTATAATACAGGTGCTTTTATTAAGCTCTTTTCTTTCTATTATTTACAGGAACCCCCCTTTGAAGGAGGAAGCAGTCCGACAAACCGATCTCGGGGATCCCCTAAGCCTCCCAGCTGATCCCTGTCCACTTATACAACAGGGAAGTACCACGCGAAGTCCCAGTATCCATCACTAATTATCTCATCGGTGGCTCATTTGCACCGCCTTTACCATTCCCTTGCCATGTCTTTCACCAGAGTGGGGCCTGCTGCATGCTAGGGGCCTCTTGCCCCTGACCCCCTTCTCTTCAAGTGTGGGGTGCCAGATCCCTGCCTCCTCAGGGCCGGGTCGAGCAGTCCCTGCTCCCCTTTTCTCCCAAGTACCTTTGCCGCGTCCTGGCCCAGAGCCCCGGCTTTTCCTGCATTGCAGCTCCGCCTCTCTCTGACTCACTGTCACCCGCGTGGACTCCACGTACATAGAAAGGAGGCAGCCGGTCCTGGGACTCCTTCATTGTCCTTGTAGGGACTCTCATGTCTAGGATCCACTCTTGGGATCCTTCATAGCCTCATCCTCCATGGCATCTCCGTAGACTGCGGTGCCTGAAGGCAATTTCTCCCCTGCCTTCTCTCCCTCTTATCCTTCAGGCCCAGGCCTCATTGGCTCTCCGGGGGTGGGGCCCACCTCCTGACCCCGAGTAGTAATTGTCTTCAGCTGTCCATGTCCTTCTAGTAACAGGGTTTCAGCTGGGGCCCTGTTACACACATATATAAATATGAAGGATCAAGAAAGAAGATCACGTGACAAGTGGAGATGATGATAAATCCTTTATTTCTCTGTTTCCTTCTTCCCCTTTCACTTTTTTCTCTTATCTACTTTTCCCCTAATTTTCCTTTGTCCTTTTGCTCCTTTCTTTTCTCTCAACATATCTCATCTGTTTCATTACCAATATTTTCCTTTCTTTTCTTTTCCTTATTTTCTCCTATTTGCCATTCTTTACCTTATTCCTACCTTCTTTTTTCTCTTTGAACTTCTCAGCTTCCCTATCCCTTCTCTCACTCCATTCTCTTTTCTCCCTGTAAAAAGGCAAGATACACATATCTATGTTCATTTTTCCCCCTACACATACCTCCACCCTTCTAAGTTTTTCAGCCTTGCCTACTTAGATTCTAAACTTCTCCAGGTAGGGTTTTCCTCTACTCTGGGTGTGAGCAAAATGTAATGGTCTGTGGTTTCACTTTTGGTTCACAGATGCAACAGTGATACATAATAATAAATTTAGCTTTGATAATTTAACGTGGTAAAAATTAGGTCTCTCTCCAGAATTACCTATTCTCACCAAGTTAGGTTAAGTACAAGAAAGTTATTTAAATTGCCAACAGTAAAAAGAGGCCATTGGTTTATACTATCTACATTAATATACTTTTCACATTGCAGAATAAAATTTCAAAGAAATAAAAAGTGTTTTGCAGCCCCATTGCTCACCTACCAGCATTCTTGATAAGTAAATGTATTCAGGAACATTAGCCTTTGCTACTTAATGATCTTCTGAGGCTGTAGCTAATGTGAATAGAATTATCAATTAAAGAATGGACTTTATACAAGTTGTCTGAAAGGTCTTAGTTAACACAAGAGTAAAGTCAATTGAGAGAGGAAAATAAAATAAATGTTATGGTACAAATGTCATAAAAAGCAATCAACTCATAAAGAGTTAAGACTTTATGATTGTTTTTCCATTGGTTATAGACCTAGGTATTTTATACCCTCTGAGCTGCATTAAACTTCAAACAGTAAAGCTCAGTCAGCTTTGAGTAGGAATGGAAATTTGTTTGAATTTCCTTGGGGTTTGATAGCTAAACATTTTAGGACCACATCCGTTGACTACAACCAACATCCTGTGATGGGTTACTTAACTCTGTAATGCTAAATGTAAATTTTATAGTATGCAGAACATTTAAAATGTAGTTCTCAGTTATACCAGAGTAAATCTGCTGTAACCCCTTTGATCATAATAACACTAATCAAAATTTACCTCAGTGTAATGAGGCTTGCAACAGATTCCATCATAATTTGCATTATGTATATATAACTATAAATGATATAAAAACAACCATACTTTGTATAAGGTCTGGAATTCGAAAAAACTGCATTATTTCAGTTTTAATCCTACCTTATTTCTTGTTTCCAAGTAAGGTTATTATAAATTAGTCTGGCTCGCAAAGCTGCATATATTACACAACCCACCACTGTTGGCTTGATGAGATGACCATAGAACCATAACTATTTAACAACATATTTTTCCCTAGTTTCCACTGATAATAGACCTGGGATCTAATCCCCTTTTTTTGAGTTTTGCCATTTCAATTTTTATTCTGTCACAATACAGATAAGTAACTTTACCACTGCATTTTAAAGTCCTGAGGTTTGTTAGCAATCTCAGTTACAACAATGCAAATTAAATGTATCTTCATTCAAGCGTATGGACTGATACCAGTCTTAAACATCACAGTCAGGCCCCTGATAGTTTAGCTTGAAGTTTAGGTGGTGTCATTAAAATGTTCTAAATATTGTAAAATACAGGCTCCACTACAATGTGACATGCCTGATGCAGTACTATAGTAACATCATTTTCCTGCATGAGAAACTGACATGCTTTAACCAACCCAATGAGCTTTCATTGGTATAAATTTGCCTAGGAGAGCTTGCCTTTATATCTATGCTAATATAACCATTCTATTTAAAAACACTTTCTGATGTAAGCAAAGCTTACATGCAAGATATTAACACTACAGGGTCTCAATAACTTTTAGGGTCTCAATTCTGCAATGCTCAATACTTGGAATATGTGAATACTATATTCTACCAGCACTGAAAGAGAAAATGAAGTTTCCCTAGAGTACTCTGTTATGATTCAAATATTGCCTTTCCTTTGTGTTGCAGTGACTAATATTTTTGTGGGAAATGACAATACTCATTTCAGCAGACAATGATGTTGCTCACTAAAGCTACAGTAAAAGAAAAGAGTTTCAGTCCTTTTCCCATATACTGGCAGTTCCCATTTGTTACTGGAATAAAACAAATGTATCTAGATACTTTTATCTGAATAACTTAACATATTATTGCACACCATTTGTTTGTACCATGCTATTTCAAGTTTTGATGCTGTTTTTCTGACTCTTGGGAGTAGTTTCATTGACTATGGCAGGTTTATTGTGTAAAACAGGTGAGTAGGAGTCTTTCCCTTTGGGTGTTTGAAGGGCAAAATATACTCAAGCTTTGGCAGCTGCATTGAAGTTGATGGAATCACATAGTGGTAAATAAAGCCTGTATTGGGTCAAACACTCTGTAACTAGGACTACACGCTGACTGAAATGTGATGTAATCTGACAAACTCATCTTTTTGATAAAAGAGCTATAAATCCCCTGTCTATGACCACCGTGGAAGTACAGACTAAGACCGGCTTTTCCTGAACCCCTTCTCTACTTTCCTTTCTGCTGCAATCAAAAAAATACTGAGTCAGTATGTTTAGAGATAAACTCTTGGCTAATCAGTGTGTCCTATTGTTGTTCTGCAGTGAGCTTTCACATATTTTGCACCTCTGCTTGCAGCTAAACAGGAAACACTCCATGTGGTAAATAAATAAATAAAGCCATTGCACTGAAGCCTTTAAGGCTCTGAAAGGCAAATGAAACATAAATTCATACATTCTAAGGCCGGGGCAGGCATTGTAACCAGCTGTTCTGACTGCGTGTATAACACAGGCCAGGGTACTCTCTTGAATGAATTCTGTCTGAACTAGCATATCTCTTTTAGCAACAACATCAAATCTTAGCTTAAAAATTGCCATCTATGAATAATCCACTGCAATTATTGGTAAATGTTTCAACTATAATTACTCACATTTTTAACAATGTGGGCCTCCTTTCTCATCTGAATTCGCCTTGCTTCAACTTCCAGGCATTAGATCTTTCTGTACATGTCTATACAAAATGTTAAATAGCATAAGGCCAAGAACAGATCTCGCTGGCCCACATCACAGATCATTCCCTGTTAAAATTACCCTTTGAGACCCACCAATTACCCAAATATTAGTGAATGTAATGTATGCCATACTAAATATTGGTAAACAAAATGTCATTTTGGGCCAAGTGAAGTGCTTGGTGTAATATTACACAAACTTGTAATATTACCAGAAATATTATACATTCAGTGAAGATACACTTTTGTGTAATGTTATCTTGATTGGCATTAAGTATATATTTTTGCCTTAATATTTTACTGCTCATATCTCTGAAAGTCCATTCAATAATTTGGTCTATAATTTTGTTGCATGTTGACAGGTCTTCTCATTTACACAAAGTTAGCATTTTATACATAATGTTGGCACAAACTTAGTTTGTTCCCAGTGTTCTGGAGTTTTCCCGCCATGCTAATACATATTGGAAATCAATATTAATGGTTCCAGAGTAAGAAACGGCAAGCAGCAGGCCACTTCAGTGGAGCTCTCTGTAAGCAGCACTACCACTGCTTCTTCTCCCTATGGTGTTCCTCGCTCCCCACTCACTACTAAATTGCCACATACATTGAGTCTTCGTGAATCCAACTGCTTGATTGACCAGATCTGGTCCGTGAGCTCTAGGTTGCTGACCTCTACTCCAGAGAGCTCCTTGGCCAGTTCTTTAGAACTCTGCATACAAGACATCTAGTCCTCCTGATTTAAATGTATCTAACTGCCTTAACTTCCATGTAATATACACTTTATTTAAAATTTCAGTGCAAAATATTTAATCATAATTCAGCAATATAGAAGAAAGCCAACTGATACTAATAAAAACCAAACCAAAATCTTTCTTCATTTTTTTTAAGTAATACTTTTTCATTCTTGACAAATTGTCTCATTTCCATGTAGCAATGGACCCATAACATTGCCAGGATTCTTTTTGTTCCTAATATAACTGGTAAAGCAGTAGCAAATGGCATGAATCAAGGAAGTAAAAAAATAAAACCTGCAGAAGAAGCCCCATAATCTTGGTTTTCTGTCAACTTAGGTGTTTTGAGAGTTTGAATGCCTATCATGTCCTACACATTCATGCACTAAATTATGCAGTAGCTTCTAAATAATAAACACAGAAATTCTGATTTGCAGTTTCTAAGTTATTTGCAGATAAAGAAACATACTGAATTGCAAAATACACATTCATTAGTGTGCCAGAACAAATTCCTCCCATATCCTAAGACTTCATTTATAGTTAGCCGGATGAAAACATACTGGCAGGGGAGGGTCTAACAATTATACTCATGTTAATTACCTTTTTTATTTTAAGGATTAACTGAATCCTACTCTACCAAATGAGTTTAGAAATTCTTTCTTGTGCTGTCCTATCAGCTGTCATGGAGTGCAGACTGAATTCAGAGTGAAACTGCTGGTAATAACTTTCTCCATAGATCACAGGTTTTTTCTCTTCTGAGAACTGCTTACTGTTGATCTTAATTATTTACCATAAAAGACAGAATCAAAGTCTTTGATACCGGTTTTTAGTTTCTAAGCACAGAAGAATGAAGCTGTACTTCAAGTTAGCAGTAGGGAAACCTGAAAAACTGAAAGATGTGACACAGCATTGAGAAACAACAACTTCTTTGTATCTACTAACTTGACCATGCAATGTTGCCTATTTGTAGAACTCTTTTCCTCAGCGTGCCTTTCTGGGATGACGCTTTTCCTTGGACAGAAGCAGTCATTTTAAAGCAACCAGGACTGAGTTGGCTGATAACTTCCCCCCAGCCTGTTAGTGCTCTTAACTCCTGATATGTTGTTCTTCTTTTTTTCTCCATTTCCTTAACAGTTTCTTGAGACACTTTATTTGAATAAAGCTCAAAACATGTAAGCATTTACTAAATATGAGCTCCCTCATAGTGTATGTAGTCTTACCTTAGATTAGCAGTTCCCAATTTTTTGAATCAAGAGACCAGTGTCAGCTATCAAATTTTTTGTGGACCATTATGTAGTTTTATCATTAAACTTTTAATCAAAGGAGGGTACAATACTGTTTGATCTACAGGCTACTTGCCATGGCCTATGATACACCAATATCAGAAAGATTAAGAATGAAAAACAATAGACGGGCCTAAAACCAAACCGGTATTGGCTTCCCCATGGCAGCAAATCAATGGCATTTTCTTCACAACCCTAGGACTAACAGCTCCATTGTAACAGTAATCAGAAACATAAATTATAGACACAATGGAGAATGGAATGACGAAGTAATAAAAATTAATTATTAACTTTTCACATATATCCGGGACAAACAAATAATGGGCCTGATTCTGCCATACCTAATTTATCAAGTAGGTCTATTAACATCTGTGGGGATGTTCTCCATAAAAAAGGTACTCCTTACTGTGAGTAAGGGAGACAAAATTAGGACCTTGGTGTTCAGGAAATGCTTTTAATGGCCTCATTGATATCTTAAGAAATGGCTTAACTAAGGCTTTCCATTTCCAGATTAGGCCTGCACAATATTGGATTTGGGTTTTTTTGAAAAGCCAGTAAATCCTGAAAATCCATTGTTTTTACAGTCTGCCAGAGAAGAATACCCACATGTACAGCAGACTTTGTGTTAATTGTTCTCTTTAAAATCTACTATTTTTTTCATTCCTGTTTGGGTTAATTAAATGTAATGTTGTGTTATAAGCACAATAGCATAAATCATTCTGCACTTCCGTGTTTTTAAAAAGGTTGTGATCATCAGCAGTTTTACTACAGTAGGACAACAGAACTGTGCTAATCTTGGTGTTTTATAGACATTCTTTATAAAGACAACACTGACACATCAATTGACCATGTTAAGTACACTGTGACTAAAGCTTGTTGGAGGGATAATTTTTGCCATGGTAACTGCATATAAGATAGGTTATTTCTATTGCAGTGACATTTAATTTGGCATGTATTTTGCTTAACTTCTGGTCTACTGGTCCTATCCCTTCCTTTTATCAAGAAATCAACAAGTGTGTACCTCATGGGATGCTTGTTGATAGCCATTGAAAATCAATTTTCATGATGAGGGGGTTTTACTTGTTTTATATGGCCTGCAGTATTTGCCTTCAAAAGGTCAGCACCTTGCAATCCTTAGTGTAGGAAAAAGGATTTCTTTTCAGCAGCCAAAGCAGCAGGACAAAATGCTGTTTCATCACAATTCCTTTTTAAAGGAGCAATAAGCTAAGCAGCAGAACAGGTTGCTGGAGATATCTTGCCCTGCTCCCATTCCACTCTGTGTGGCTTAGTAAAATAAAAAAGGATTTCCCCTTATATGTTCATTGTATCACAAATAATTATAGACATGATATAAAGCTGATTCAATACTAAGGTCAGGATGACCACAAGTGTAATGTAGCACAAGATTTTTTGCATATACAGTAGAACCTCGACTTACACATATATTGCATTCCTCGCATATAGCGAATTCGTACAACTTGAGGTGAATTTTCCCATAGGAAATAATAGAAAAAATGAGGGGTTGCATTCCTTGGACCTCATATTTATGACAACAAAGGCACCAAATACAACCTTTTTCAACCAATACTTTATTTATTATGTTACAAAAACGTATTTTAAACTTATTTATTCATTTACATTATAAGTAAAATAATAAAAGAATACAAAATGGACATGCAACAATCTTCAATCCATCCATTAAATGGGAACCGAGTCTTCATCCAGGCTGAACACGTCAAAAGATGGCAGTGATATCTCTCCCCCAGAAGTGGCTGGCTCTCCCGCAGAAGTGGAGGGCTGAGAGTCAGTTGATTGCATGGAGGAAGTACTGTCCCACTCCCTGAAGAACTTGTCCAAGAAAGACTGCACCGAGCAGCGCCGCTTCTCCCTGTAAAGCTCCATGTAGCAGGCTTTGGCTTCCTTCATCAGCTTGGCAACCTTAGCACTTCTTTCATGACTAAGGTAATTTTCATCAAAGAAGGCTAGGTAACAATCCAAAAGTTTGAACACATCAGACATGCTTTTAATCATAACTCAGAGGGAGGGCCTTTCATTTTCTTCCATGGGCTCTTCCTTTTCATGTTGCTCCTTATCCAGCTCAAGAAGATCCTTGTCAGAGAGCTCCTCCCTATGGGAATTGAGCAGCTCAGCCATGTTTTCCTCATCAACCTGCTCAAAGCCTACACCCTTAGCCATCTCAGCGATCTCATTCCTTGCATCACTGATAAATTCATCAGCAGCAAAGCCTCGGAAATCATTCACAACAGCAGGCCAGGTTTTTTTCCAGACACCATTAAGGCACTGCTGCGTAACATAATTCCAGGTGTCTTCAATGCTGCCTATGGCCATCTTGATGTTAAATGCCTTCCAAAATTCTTTGATGTTTGCCTTTGCTTTTGACTCTGTCTCACTGATAAACTTCTTGAAGGTCCTCCATAGGTAATAGCTCTTGAAAGCTTGAATAACACCCTGATCCATGGGCTGGATGAGCGACATCGTGTTCAGTGGCAAGAACAGCACCTTAATGTTCTCACTGAGGTCACCAAGGCTTGGGGGGTGTCCTGGAGCATTATCAAGAAGCAGTAGCATTTTGAAAGACAGATTTTGCCTGTCACAATAAGCCCTCACTTCCAAAAGCAGCAGACAGGAAAAATAATCTTCAAACAATGATCCCCATCCTTTCCAGTTGGCTCTTCAATAAACAGGCAGGTGCCCCTTTGCATAACCCTTAAGCATCCAAGGGTTTTTGGCATGGTAAACCATCAATGGTTTGAGCTTGAAGTCACCAGCTGCGTTTGCTCTGAGCAGCAGCATGCAGTATAATTGCTGTGAGATAGGGACCAATCAAGGCTCCCTTCACAGGTAGAGTTCCCATTTATGCAGTTATAATGTGCATCTTTAAAAAAAAAACAAACTTCATGGTTTTGGGGAAGGAAGATTTCTAAGTCAGCTGACAAAAGTGGCAGGGCCACAAAGACACTGGTAACTCTTATTCATAACGGAATGAAAGTGCAAAATTCACATACTGGAGGGACCATCACCCTAAACATATTTATATCTATCAGTCTATTTATATATATATGCCAATACAGATATCCACACACTTTGAATCTTTACACCATCTTCCTGGTTTATCAGCGACCACTTCCTGTCTGAAACTATGCAGCCCTCAGAGACAGTAGGTCATTGAATAATGAAATGCAAGTAAATGCATCATTAGGGTCAAACTGTAGGAGAACTGAAGAAATATTTCACCAGAAAGAATGTTCAAGACCCAGGTTATGGTAGCCATTCTTTAAAATCTTGTATACATTGAGCATATTCACACTGAGCACTATAACATAATACCATAATTGATCGTTTATAGTACAGTGACACACTAAATGGATATATTATTACAGGTCTTATTAAATAATATTACCATCCATGCTAATATGTGATAACAGAACCTGTGAGAAGAACTTAGGCACATCCAGTGAATGATCAAGATCCATACTGGTCTGGTGGAGGAGTAGATAATGATAATATTTTGAGATAATGTTTGTGATAACATCAAATATTTGTGATAATATATTTATATTTTGTTCCATTCAGCAAGTTACAATTATTTCAGCTTCCATCTTTTTCTCCTGTCAGTCAGAGGTTCTTATGAAATTACATTTTATTTCATGATGTGGTGTTCTTTTCTGTGTGTACATATCTGTGAATTTTTTTTTGGTCTGCTAAGTTTAATGAAATTATATTCTCATCTGTACAAACAGTGGGTGAAGTAGGAGCTTTCTGACTGACTGAAAAAGTGGTAATTGTTTCCTACTGAAAAGGTAAAGAACCTGACAAAGAATGGAAAACCTCAAATGACACATTCTTTCTAAAGCCACTCTTCTATTTAAAACAATATGTACTGTATATTCTCCTTCTATAGTCACAAGGCACACAGTAACAGGAAAGATCAATGAGAAAACTTCCCTTGAGCTGAATATCTAATGTCTCTATCTGGTTATTATAAATAAAAATGTCATAAATGTCTTTATTTACACTTCCATAATTTTAATAATCACGGTTTGTTTGTCGATGCCAGGAATGAAAGCAGAGCTATTTCTTTAACTTATTCAATTATATTAAGTACAGAGAATAGTATTGTAGGTAGTGGAATAAGCAGGTACCAGCAAAATCCCATAGAGCTCCACACCCTCTGCTTTCATGATCAACACCCCTCCTCCTCCACCCTGCTTCTCCAGCACTTGACAGCATCTCTTGCCCAGGACACTGAAATAAACATTTCAGAGCAAACATTCTCATGGTGGAAGAGCATTTTGATCATTTTCCAAAATAGAGGTTTCTGAAATCCAAAAACCATTTATTTTTGTTCTAATACTAAAAGAAAACGTAATTAGAAATGCCAGTACTGCAACACCAGCATTTAATTATCTTTGCTCCCTCATATGTCTATGCACTTTTCCTGCCTCTCAGTGAATGCCAAACAAAGGGGTTTCTTCCTACAAACTCTTCTACAGATTCTAATCCACAAAAGAGGGGAATGTTAAGCAACTCATTTTCTCTTACAGCAACTTCTGGAATCATACACTAGAGAAATATTGTCCTATGGCTAAAGCACTAAAGTTGGACTCAGGAGACCTAATTTCTACTTCTGGCCCTGACAATGATGTGCTGTATTACCTTGGTCAGGTCATTTCACTTCAGTGTCCCATACATTCCTATGTGGAGGCCTTTCTGATCTTATTGATGATAATTACTATTTAAGAGAAAATTCTAAGAACAATAACTAGTATTCATATCATCATCATCCTCTTGCCTCCCAAATTCTTCAAATCCTACTGCAATTACTCTCTTTCAGGAATGCTCCTTGTTTTTCTTTCTGAAAAGCGAAGCTGGGGCTGTTTAGAATGACAATGACAAAGAGAGGATATGCCTGCATTCTTGCTTGTCTAGAATACCATATTTCTCACATTAAGATTATTAAAAAAAAATTCCAGATATTTATGTCAACCTAAGGGATTTTGCAGGGCACTAGAGTGGAATGCACTCTTCTCCATTATATCAGCCTCATACTGAAATTTTTCTACCATGCAAAGCATCAAAGAGGAAGCTTTCTTTTGTTTTCCTTTTTCCAGGAATTAAGAAACAACTTCAAAAAGCCAGTCTTAGACTTGCACACTTTTAAAAATTATATTTTGAAAGCTAATAATTATTATTGGGTGGTATAAGTGGTCATTCTTTATTCCTTTTTATTATAAACCCCTCCTTCCACTCCCAGACAAAATATATGACATTGATCGAGACCAGCTGCTCCTGAATCTCTTGGAGTTTTGTAACATGTTATCAAACCCTTTGAACACAGCTGGCAAACAGGCGCTCATCACAGCATGCATGACAGCCGCATCCTATTTGGCTTTATGTTGTGAATAGGTAAGGCAATCACTGGGGGAAAGTTGGTGTTGTGGGGCACTTAGGTGCCCGCTCCTATTAGAGCAGAGATTGCCTGGGGAGGGCCAGATAAGAGCCCAGGTGCAGGTTGCCATGACAACTGGCTAATGAGGGAATTGGCCACACCTGCACCTGGTCAGCTGGCCAGAAGAGGCAGGGCCCTGGGCACATATAAACCCTAGGGCTGGGACCAGGCAGCCAGCAGCTGAAAGGGAAGGAGCCTTCAGGAAGGAAAGGCTCAGAGATGCTACAGCCATGGGATATGCTACCCTTAGGGCTAATAGGGCACCAGGAGCCCATAAGGTACCCTTGCCTATGGGCACCCAGTATTAAAGGAGGAGTTTTATTCTTTTAAAGGGGTAGAGCATGCCTTGCACTTTGTTATGTTATAGCCCAGGGGCTTGTGTTTCATTGCTGTTGCTTGTTTGTTGTCTGATAACACTAGTGGTTTGGGTGAAGCTATTTGGGGAAAGGGGAGGCCCACTACAGCATGGGGACCCTGGCATCAGAGAGGGTGCAGAGACAGGGCTGCAGAGAGCCCAGCACAAATAAGGGGCTGAATTATGATGAGGCCTAAGCAAGACAATGCTAATACCATCTGTGAGGCTTGGGACATGGTAAAAGGATGGTTGGAGCCATGCATGTAGCCCATAAGGCTGAAAGACTTAAGCACCATACACCATAATGTGGTATGCCAAGGGGTCTATGAACCACAGGTTCAGTAAGATCTAGTCAGACTATGTCTAAACCCAAAGATCAAGGGCAGCCTCCCTATATCAATGATACCAACAAGATGTGGCAGGATAGAGAGGACACCTGTAGGGCAAGACTGGCACTGTTAAAGAGCTTAGGGGTAACACGGCCACTCCTAGGGACTCCACCCTGCTACAGTTGGCTAAACTGTGTAGATGCTGTATCAAAAAATCCTCCTATTCAGATGCCTTGTATGTATTGCCCATGCATTCAACACATAGGCTCGAAGTTATCAAGATGCATGTTTTAAAATTTTTGTCCCATAAAGAAACAGTAACAGTGAGCATATCTACATGCACATTAATGCACCTTTGCTCCTGAGCATTAAGTTTAGTCCCTCTAATATGAGGTACGACATAAATGCATAGTAGCTGGTGCTAATGTGCAGTAGCAAAGGCACATGGACCAATTCTACTGTGCATTAGCACAGTTTTTGCCATGAAAAGCTAATGAGTAGTAGGATTAGTCTAGTGCGCATTAAACATCTTATGTATATACACCCAGTATAAATGAAATCAGTTACCTGGACAAGGTCTGCTTTGAATTAATCAAGCTACAGGAATAAATCTTTAGTAGTAAGTGTCTTGTATATAGCATTACTTTATCTTTCAAGATGTATTAAAGAATACAATACATTATCAGAATATTATCACACAAAAGCTGAAAGTGATCATCAGATTTTGTTGAACATTCAGACCTTGATCTGAGATTGCTGGACAGGTTGATGGGGCTGTTAACTTTGTTTGCGTTTTTTTTTGTTTTGTTTTGTTTTTTTACTGCTGCCCATCACTGGCATTTATGTGACTTTGCAATGGAGGAGAGCACTTGCCATGTAATATGAACAGCAAAGTCCCAAGCTCAAAGCTTCTTAGAATCTCTGCTCCTCTTTTAGCCAGATGGGTGAGACCACTGCTGCCATGAGCAGCTCCTTCTGCTTTAAGATTTTGCCTTGTTCATGGAGCATAATAAAACTCTAGTTTTATTAGAAAATACTAGTTTTATTAGTTTTACACCTGCTTGTAGTGGCTCACAGTGGAAACAGCAGAGTTCTTCCAAATTCCTGTGTGATCTGTGGTTTTTTTGAGCCACCCAAAATAGGGAGACTCACAGGGCTGCAAGGTTAACAACACTGTTAATTTGATGTAATAGAGACAATTTAATTGGAAGGCAAAGAGAACTAGCAGTATATTGTCTTGCTAGACTGACTCTGAACAACACTTGTGAAAAATTCTGCACTGCAATAAATGGGCTGCATATGCTCCATGGCAAAGCTGCTGTATGATCTAAGCTATGATGTGATTTCTTGATCGCATTTTCCAAGCTGTTAAACCAAAGAGGAAATGTACATATCACTTAAGATGTGGAATTTGAACATATGGTTCTCACAAAGATTAAAACAGTTACTATTTGATCATGGCTGAATAGATTGCGTGATAGCCAATTCTCAATGATAGATAACTAGAGCACATAATCTGCTACCATGCTTGACTCTAGGGCCTAGATTCTTCAACACAGTTGGGTGTATCACTCCCATTGAACTTGATTGGTACCCAGCTGAATCACATGAGCTTACAGGAATTCTGAGAGAGAGAGTTCCCATAATGCAATCCTGGCCTTGGTAGAGGGGGTAAAGAATCCTTCTGTGGGTATGTTCAGGTGAGCAAGCACTGATTGATCTAAAGGATAGACAAGGGGAATTTAAATTAAGCATAGCAAAATCTAAACCACGAACAGTATCACTATGGGGGTTAGTAGGAAGAAATCTATAAAGTACTTGAATTATAGACAGGTACAGAATACTATTTAGCTATTCTACCATGTTGACTATATAAGAGCAATAACTTATTTTGCTCCATAACCAACCACACTCACAATGAAGGATGGAAAGCTATCATTTTCTTCTATATAAATAGGAATTGCCTACTATTGTTCCTAATGAATATTGTATTATCTGGTTTTATGATATCCTATCACAGGGGCAGTTGAGCTGCAAATTAATGCTACACCATCCCCAAGTACCACTTTGATCCTTTTCCCCTGCCTAATCTGCTCTCAGTTCTGTGCTTCCTGCCCCATCTGCTTCTCTTCTTTCTGTATGCTGGTCCCTCCCCTGTCTGCCATGTGTCACACACAGAGGCTACACCTGCCACTTCTGGAATCCAGGCAATAAGTTGGCCCCCTCCCGTATCAAATGTTTATTACATCCAACATAAAAGTACAGAACCGAATTTCATTAAAGTCAACATATAGCCACTGTTTTGCAGGTCCTCTATGAAGCTCAGAGTGAGATACATTCACAATAAGAAAAGTAATGCTATATTGAATAAGTGTTTGACAGAGATCTATTAAACCTGCAAGGGCTATGTCTTTACCAGTTCCTATGTTATTGCAATCAATTAGGGCAAATAGCCAGGTTGGGTTTGTTTGGGGTTTTTTTCATTTATTTAAAATGTCACTAGAAGTCACTGACTTATTGTATTTGCATATGGAGAAAGCATAATCCTGGAACATATATAAGCTTAGTAAAATGTACGCCTTGTCAACTTAATTCTGTTTATAAATGTAATGTAAGTAATGTGCTAATCTCTTCTTCCTTATTTGCTGTGTTACATAATCCTTCCTTTCTTTTAAACCCTGCACTTTAATCTGATTTTCTGCAGTTCCTTTACCAAAGGATAAAGACAATTATTTCTGTTTTGCCATCTGAAGCCCTTCAGCTAGCAAAACAATCACTTGAATTCTAACTTATTTAGCATAACTGTTGACACAAGATTTAGCAATGATAAAGTTTTTTTGTCAGAAGTCCCAGGGTTCATGGAAAGTACATAGAGAGAGATTTACTGCCTTATTAAAATCCTTGGGAGGCTAAAAAATTAGGATGTACATACCATCTTCAACAGGAAAGGAGATCCTTTTATCTTGCAGAGAATGTAAGGTGAGAGGTTTCCACAGAATATTGCTCAACATTGGCCTGCTTCTGTTTCCAGTGAAGTCAATGATAAAATGCACAGGAGAAAGTTAACATTAAGAGCTAGATCTACGAAATACTTAGACGCCTAATATAAAAATTAGCTCCTCAAACTCCTCTTCATCTGACGCTTAATCCCAAAAGTGCACTGATTCTCTAGGTATCTAAGTTTCCACCAACAGAACTGCTTAAGTGCCTAAATGTCAACTTCTGACTATACCCAGAACCACCTAAATCCTAACAGTGAAGAGCAGTTGGGGTGCCTATTAACATGCAAGTCCCAGTGGGATTCACCTGTAGGGCTCAATTTGTTAGCTTACCCCTAATGATCCGAACTGGAGGGCTTGCCCACACCATGCTGTGCTCGGGGGTGGGGACTGGCATGGCTGAGTGGCAGGGAACAGCAGGGCAGTAGACTAGGTCTGGAGCATCAGACCTGCCTGCGACATGAGCTGGATTGATCCAGCCTGCGATGCTAGGTTTTTTTGTTTGTTTGTTTGTTTTTTACTGCTGTCTTTTATAATATAGTAATTAGAGTACAGTACTCGCACCTGAGCACTCTATTCTTTTCAAAACGCATATAATTCTTAAAACTAACTAAAATTTAAATATTCACTGAAGCCAGGATTTGAAATCCGGTTTCTTCCTCCCACGTGAGTATTCAAACCTGAATATTTAATTATTTATTCTGCAAAGTGGAATAGCTTCAACAGGAGGGACACGGCTAACCTTACACTGGGACACCTGACCAGGAGACGGTTCATGAGTGTCAGTTCCATGTAGAGGAAGGCAGTGTGGTGGCAGCCTGGAGGGCTTGTTTATATGGCCAACCTGCCTGCCCAGGACCATCACTGAAGAAACAAGCCCTATTTACTCGCTCCTACTCCACATTCACCTGAGTATGGTAACTGAGACTGGCAGATCACTTAAAGATTAGAAAGGTCTTTGGTGGCTCAAAGCACATGCCTCAGTGTTATTCTCAGCCTCCCCAAAGGTAGAAAGCTTGTATGGCATTGGGCCATTCAGAGATACTCTAGGCTTCTACCCTGCCTACCTGCTGGGACAGGAGTGAGTAGCAGAGATTATTTCTTTAGCAGTGGTCTCAGGCAGGAAACATGCTGTAGATAAACTGACTCCATTTCTGAGACAAGAAGAAGGTAGGACTCATTGGCACCTGAGAGACTAACATTGCCACCAATTTTACTTTGCCAAATGTTAGAAGTGGATGGGCAGAAAGGTGGGGGGGAAGGCTTGTACAAAGGAAGGGGAGGCTACTAGGAGAAGCAGTTGGGGGATTTCAACAACATCCTTCACCTCAGCCTTTCCTACCAGATGTCAGAACGTTGGACAGTCAAGCTTTCTTTCAATACTATTCTTAGGTGTCTAATGCCCTTGGCAGCCTGAGTGCCCAAGTCAGGACTGAAAACTCCAGAGGCAGCAAGAGGCTCAAAGGCTGTCTACTGCAATGCTCAGTGTGGAAGCATGTATGTCTTTTTGTGGACTACTAGCCCAAAGTAACTAAAAAGCTGCAGTTAAAGCCAATGA
Source organism: Crocodylus porosus (assembly GCF_001723895.1). Classification (NCBI taxonomy): domain Eukaryota; kingdom Metazoa; phylum Chordata; order Crocodylia; family Crocodylidae; genus Crocodylus; species Crocodylus porosus. Next base: position 64,096,389 of record NW_017728918.1, on the reverse strand, counting down.
ATAAAAGCACATTACACTGTCCCATTCACAAATAAAGTGGCTTTTACCTCTGAATGACAGAGTCAACATAGGGTTTTAACAGTCTTTTAACTAATAGACTTGAACTTTACACTGTTAAGTTGTTTTCATTTTACTTAATGGCCCCCACTTGATATTAGACATGTTAAATAGGAACAGAGTTATACCAGTGCTGAGCACTTTAAGATGGGTACCACCAGAAACCTGACAGGGGACAAAATTATTCTAATATTAATTCTACCCACAAGCTTCATCTGATGCTAGCTCTATTTCAAGTATTATCTCATGAGAATTCCTAATCACTTGGATAAGATGGGTAATATTGTGTCACTTTAGTTTGTATCACTTCAGATTTCATGTTCCATCATGAAATCTATAATGGTACTATATCCCCAGAAAGACTGCCATAAGCTACTAATGCATTCATAGCTGAACTTTCTGGAGAAAACACTGCAGACCTTCTGTTGTGATCAGTCACACATTCAGGTTTAATGCTGTTTCTTGCCTGCACAGCTCTGACTTGGCACTAGAAGGCTGGCAAGCAGGCATCAGGGCCAGCCAGTCCTATCCTGCAAAACCTGTGGCCACAGGGGACCCTGAAGCTAAGGGGCCTGTTGTGTCTGGCTGCTTAGCACCCCTCCCCCCCACTGCTGGTGCCACCGATGCTGGCTTCTTCAGCCACTCTGCCCCCCACTGCTGATGTTGGCAACACTGCTAATTCTGGCTTCTTTGGTCGCTCACCACCCCCTGCCCCCACCACCGCCACTGCAGCCAGCTTCTTCGGCCACTCGCAACCTCCCCACTGATGCCGCCAGCTTCTTTGGCCACTCACCACAGCCTCTCCCTCTGCCGCTGCCACCACGGACTTCTTCACAGCAGGGGCCCCCAAAAAATTGTGGGCCGGCCCTGCCAGGGCATAGCTAGGCAACCAGATATCTAAATTCTATCCCTGCTCTGGGTGGTGGGGAGCCTGGGCGCAACGCGTTCTAGGATGCTGGAGGACTACAAATTGCTCACTTTATCTCCGTGGAGCAGACTGAAATTATCCTAACACAAGCTAGGTAGCATCTCCCAGAGTTTGATCTTTCAGATGCTCAGAGGCCACTTGGCACAATTTAATGAACTTAAATGTGCAGACACTCTTGTATTAAGAGCCCTTAGTATGGTCTAAGTGTAACGTGTAACTTCACTCAAACATTGTCATGGAAAAATATATATAGTCAGGCACAAGTAATTTGCCTAACTGGTTCTGAACCATTCTTGGAAATGAGACAGAGCCTGAAGTGTCAATAGAAGTAGGAAACCAAAATTGGAAACTTTTACCAAACTAATAAAAAAGGACCCCGCCTTTGAATTGAAACCTTCCATTATTTTGCTCATCTCTGAGCTCTTTTTCCATATAATTCTAATTTAATCTCTAGTCTATATCACCAGCAATACAAGCAAGCTAGTGTGTTACACCTGCTGTTACTCTTGATAATATAGCCATTTCACTGCTTTCCTTGGCATTTCCTGCCCTTCATGTGCTGCACTTGATCTTGAAGAGAAACATGATGAGCATTAGAAAGTCATTTGTCACATGCACGCTCACAAAGACCTTTTTAAAGCTATTTTTAAAGTGTTAACTTTTTAAGGGTGTTTTTTTTTTTAGCTATGTTAATCATAACATAAACATTTACATTCCACACAACTCATACAAACATAGTCCTTCAGTATATTACATGGAGACAAAATACGTTTCTGATGCAAGTTGTACATGGCCAGCATATGCATTATAAATTGATGTAGTTAGAAATCTGCAAAGTGCTGAATGCAGAGTTTAAACTGCAACTTCATGCTTCAGAGGGTGCTTGAGAAGTTGTCTTCTTAAGTGGCTTCTGCACTTTGTACTTTTGGTGTATGTGAGATGATTTCAGATGTTATAAGAAATTTCTTAACTCTCTCCAATGAGGTAGCTATTGCACAAAGTCAAAGGACAAGCCCTTTTCATAGGAATGCTGTAAAATCCATGGTGCTAGATGACAGCAACATAATTTTTGTTAAGACTTTTAACTGTATGGCATGACAAATTTCCAGGTGACTTTTGGAGATAGACCACTGTTATCAGACTGAATCATACTTAGTTGACTGAGACTGTCAGGTAATCTTCCTGCAGATGACATGTTCACTATGATGGGCATATTTTAATTATTTTGTCGCTTTTTAATGTTCCACAATCAAAGTTGACATGATTAAGAATAGTTTTTATCTAGTGGGAAGCAGATTTTAATCAACTTATATCAGTGGTGCTAAACATGAGCAAGATCCAGGTGGTGGAGCCAAGGTTGTGGTGCACACACACATACATCTAGCCCACAGCCCTCTTTACAGGTTCAAAAACCAGGCAGTGGCCACTACTTTGCTGCCAAATTTCCAGACCCACAGGGAGTGTAATGGACCAGATAATATGGTCCTGTTGCAGCACATAGGATAATATCGATGTCATATATTTGGACTTGAATAAAGCCTTTGACCTGGTGTCCCATGATCTCTTCATGGGAAAATTGGGCAACTGTGGCCTCCACTACTCCACATGCTGATGGCTGGGGAACTGGCTCTGAGGTCAGACCGAGAGAGTGGTAATTGACAGAACCAAATCAACATGGCATTCAGTGACTGTAGGCGTCTCCCAAAGGCTCCGATCTTGGACCTGTACTATTTAATGTCTTCATAAATGATCTGGACACTGGTATCAAAAGCAGACTGGCCAAGGTGACTGACACAAAACTTTGGGAAAGAGTGTCCACACTTGAAGATAGGCTGGTGATCCAGGCCAACCTCAATATCCTTGCAAGGTGGGCAGATGAAAACCTGATGGCATTCAATACAGAGCAAGGTGCTCCACCTTGGGAATAAAAACCCACATCACACTTACAAGCTCGGCAATGTTACACTCGCTAGCACCATGACCAAAAGAGACTTGGGGGTCACAATTGACCACAAGATGAACATGAGCCACCAATGCAATACCGCAGCTGGCAAAACAAACAACACTCTGGCTTGCATCTACCAATGTATCTTGAGCAAGACCCAGGATGTCACCCTCCCACTATACTTGGCCTTAGTGAGGCCACAGCGGGAGTACTGCATCCAATTCTGGGCTCTACAATTCAGAAAGGATGTGGAGAAGCTTGAAAGAGTCTGGAGGAGAGCCATGTGCATGATCAGAGGGCAAGAGAAAAGGCCTTATGAAGAGAGGCTGTGAGCTATGGAACTCTTCAGCCTGGAGAAGCACAGGCTCAGGGGTGACTTCATAGATTTCATAGACATTAGGGCTGGAAGGGACCTCAGAAGATCATTGAGTCTAGCCCCCCACCCAAAGGGCAGGAAGTCAGCCGGGGTCATAGGATCCCAGCAAGATAAGCATCCAATTTACTTCTGAAGGTGTTCAA
>NW_017728918.1:64079303-64091920 GCF_001723895.1 Crocodylus porosus | reverse complement strand
GCGTCAGCCAGTCCATTAAGGATGGCTTCTTTAATAAACTTTTCTAACATCTTCCCTGGGCAGCCTATAAGTACATAAGGGATGTGCATCAGTATCTGGAAGAAGCACCCCAGGGAATGACAAGGTCCAATAGAGGCAAATTCCTCCAAGATGGTTTTAGGCTGGACATAAGTAAAAACTTTTTTACTGTCCATGCTCCCAAGGCCTGGAACAGACATCCCCCAGAAATGGTGCAAGCACCTACTCTGGATACTTTCAAGAAACATTTGGATGTTTATATTGCTCGGATCCTTTGACCCTAACTGACTTCCTTCCTAGCTGACTGTCCCTTGGGCAGGGGGCTGAACCAGATGATCTTATTAGGTCCCTTCCATCTGTAATGTCTATGAAATCACTGTGTGGCTGGATCTGGATGGGTGGGGTCAGGCTAGTATGTGGCTGGATCCTGCGCAGTAGTATCAAGCTACTGCACAATCAGCATCTCATACAGATGCACCCACAGAGTCTGAAGCTAAGCTCCCAGGAGCCAGGGCAGGTGCAGCTCTTGGGGAAAGTTCCACCCGCTCTTTCCCATTCTGAAGCCATCAGGGGATGAGTTAATAAGCACATAATCCTGAGCCTTGCTCTTCACAATTGCAGCTCTTCAATGCATGTAGGCAGCTGGGCTCCACACCACAACCCCCTGCAGCTGCACAAACAGCAGTACCCTGGCTTGCCTTTAAAAGCAGTACTTTAAGGTGCTGCAGAACCGTATCTCTCTGCAGCCCTCTTCACTACATTCCTGCTATGCTTGTTGCAGTCCCACACTTTATAGCTCTTACTCAGTCATGTTGTTCTCTACTGCTCCCCAGAGCAAGGATTTTTTGTGATATTTACTGGACCAGCTGGAGAGCTATTGAACAATTTTTTTGGCATAAAATGTCCTTCATCAAGTCACCTTGTTCAACAGTTCTCCCAGCAACATCACAAAATATCTTTGACAGAGACTTAAAACTTGACTTTGTTCAACAGTGGCTGAAGAGTGTCATAATGGACTGGCCATGTTGAACATTAACTCAGACATGGAGAAAAATTGTTAGTAAAATGAAGGATGCCATGTCAAGGAGAGAGTTTCTTTTGTGAATTTGAATAGATGTTTATTTCATTCTAATGACTTTATTATTCGCCTAAAACAATTAAGAATCATTTTATTCTTAATACATACGATAGCAAATCAGTGCACATTCCAAAGAAATATTTGTTTTTGCTTTGACCTTAAATTGAATAATATAGCCCTAGACCCCTAGCATATACATCAAGTTTCTAGTCTCTTTTTCACTGGAGAAAAATGTGTTATATGCAATGATGCACCCCTTTTATTGAAAATCTTAGAATCACCCATGTACTCAGGTAGAAAAAAATTTTATATGCCCCTTTGCAGCATCGATGGGTTAGACTACAAAAACAACATCTTCATTTAATTGGACTAATTAAACACTTTTAAAAAGCAATTTTTTAACAACTGCAATGCAATAGTTATGATCAAATTCTCCCAAATCCTGTCCAAAGTTGTGAACCATCTACAGATATCCCAAAGCACATATAGTTTCATAGTTTCTAGGGTCAGAAGGGACTTGAGTAGATTATCTAGTCCAACCCCCTGCCGTGGCAGGAAAGAGTACTGGGGTCAAACGACCCCAGCAAGGTGTACATCTAGCCTCCTCTTAAAGACCCCCAGGGTAGGAGCCAGCACCATTTCTCTTGGAAGTTGGTTCAAGATCCTAACCGCCCAGACCGTGAAGTAGCACCTCCTGATATCTAGCCTAAATCTACACTCTGCCAGCTTGTGAACATTATTCCTGGTCACTCCTGTCAGTGCTTAGGGGAACAGGGACTTCCCCAATGACTGCTGGTCCACCTTGACTAGTTTGTAACAGGCCACTAGATCCCCCCATAGCCTTCTCTTTTGGAGTCTGAACAGGTTCAGGTCCCATAGCCTGTCCTCATAAGGCCTTCCCTGCTGCCCCCTGATCATGCGAGTGGCCCTCCCCTAGACCCTCTACATGTTGTCCAAATCCCTCTTGAAGTGTGGAACCCAGAACTGGACACAGTACTCCAGCTGTGGCCTGACCAGTGCCACATAGTATCTGGCGTATCACCTCCTTGGACCTGCTTGAGATGTATCTGTGGATGCATGACAAGGTACGTTTGGCCTTCCTGACTGCATCCCCACACTGCCAGCCCATGTTCATCTTGGAGTCCAAGATCCTTTTCCGCCTCTGTACTGACAAGAAGGGAGTTCCCCAACCTGTAGGTATGGTGCCAGTTGTTCTTCCCCAGGTGCATCACTTTGCACTTGGTGTTGAATCCCATCCTATTCTCATCTGCCCACCTTTGTAACCTGTCTCAGTCTGATTGCAGCCTGTTCTTTCCTCCTAGCATGCCCACATCCCCCCACATCTTAGTGTCATCAGAAAATTTGAATAGGGTGCTTTTTACCCCCTCCTCCAAGTCACTGATGAAGATGTTGAACAGTGTAGGCTCGAGGACCAAGCCCTGCGGAACCCCACTGCCCACATCTTTCCAGGTCGAAAATGACCCATCCACCATCACTCTCTGGGTGCGGCCCTCCAGCCAGCTGGTGAGCCATTTGACTGTGTAGGTGTCGACACCACAGTCCCCCAGTTTCTTAATGAGAACAGGGTGAGAGACAGTGTCGAAGGCGTTCCAAAAGTCCAGGAAGACTATGTCCACTGCTACCCGTGCATCTAATGATTTGGTGATGTGATTAAGAGAAGGCCACCAGGTTGGTCTGACAGGACCTGCCACTAATGAACCTGTGTTGGTTGCCCCTAAGCCCCTGCTGGCCCCTCGTGGATATGCGCCAGAATAATTTTAAGCTTGCCCAGGATTGAGGTAAGACTAACTGGCCAATTAGTTCCCCAGGTCCTCCTCCCTCCCTTTTTTGAAGATGGGAAGCACATTGACCCTCTTCCAGTCCCCTGGCACCACACCAGAGCACCACGAGTGCTTGTAAAGCCCTGCCAGGGGTCCTGCACTGACCTCAGCCAATTCCCTTAGTACTCTACGGTGGAGATCATCTGGACCAGCTGACTTGAATACATCCAGTCCCTCCAGAAGTTCCCTAACTAGTTCCTCACTAACCCTTGGCCTAGGTATGCCTCCCCTGGGGTCTGTGGGGGGCCCAGCAGCGGGGTGACTGTTCTGGTCCCTGCTTAGGAAGACGGAGGCAAAGAAATCGTTAAATATGTTGGCTTTGTCATCTGGTGTGACAACCAAATTTCCTAACGTGTCCTGCAGGGGCCCCACATTACCTGGAACCTTCTTTTTGCCCCCCTATGTATTTAAAAAAGGACTTCTTATTGTTCTTAATTGGGGAAGCTAGTCCCACTTCCATCTCTGCCTTGGCCTTCCTGACTGCCCCCCTGCATCCCAGAGCAACTGCAGTATAGTTATCCCTGGTGATGTCCCCTCCTGTCCCTTGAGTGTACGCCTCCCTTTTAGCTAGGAGACATTCCTGGATGCTTTTGGTGAGCCATGGGAGCTTGTGTGCCCTCCTGTTCCCTTTGATCCATACTGGGATTACCTCCCTTTGAGCTTGGTGGATCATCTCCTTCAGGAGGAACCACTCTCCTTGGACACCTGGCTCCCCTCCCCTCTGGGACTTCAATGCTTCCCCAACTATTCTTCTTAGTTCATTGAAGTCAACCCTCCTGAAATCTAGGACTGCTCCCTTGCTCCAGGCCTTTGCCACCTTGCGCTGGATGGTGAATTCCAGCAGGCGATGATCACTGTCGCCCAGGTGGTCAAGCACCTGCAGCCCCCTCACCAGGTCATCTCCCATGGCCAGCACCAGGTCCAACAAGGTGTCTACCCTGGTGGGGCTGTGCACCTCCTGGGTTAGATGGAGGTCCTGTATTTTGGCTAAGAACCTACATGAGCCGTCAGATCTGGCTGACTGCTTTTCCCAGCATATGTCCAGGAAGTTCAGGTCCCCCATGACTACCACATCCTTTGCCTTCACTACCTCCATGAGCTGACCTAAGAATTCCTGGTTGAGCTCTTCCCCTTGGTTGGGAGGTCTGTAGTAGACCCCCACTATTAAGTCTCTTTCCCCTCGACTGCCTTGTATTCTAACCCAAACCACTTCAGAGTGCCCTTCCTCTGATTCTTTGTTAATTGATAAGGATGGGTATTCCTCCTTAATATAGAGTGCCACGCCCCCACATTTCCTTCCTGTCGTGTCCCTCCTGTACAGCCTATAGCCCTTGACATTCACCTCCCAGTCATGCATTGAGTCCCACCACATTTCACTGATCCCCATTATGTCCGGGTTTGTGTCAGCTAGCAGGAAGGTGAATTCTTTCTGCTTGTTTCCTGCTGGGGGTCCTCTTTGTAGTAAGATAAAAGACAGGTGAAAGAATTTAGACCCATCTAGTAAATGTTATAAGCTGGCAGGGTGGTTGGGATGTTTGTTTGATCTTTGTTTGGTTTTCAGAGGGTGGGGGGAGCTGTTTAATGTAGTGCCAGGGGAGTTGTGCAATCTGAAGATCAGGGACCACTTACAGGTGTATCTAAAGGAACCACAGCTTCTAATGATATACATCAGGGGTAATACTGTATTTTCCCTTGTACCAAATAACCCCATAAGACATGCACTTTTGGGGGGAAGGCAGAATTAATTTTTAAAAAATCCAGACTTCTGGCTGCATAGTGGAAGAACAGAGCCAAATCTTCAGCTCGCTCACCCTCTCTTTCCTGATAAACCGAAAGCCTAAACCCTAGTTGGGGGCTGAAGTCTGGTCTCCATGGGTGGATCTGTGAGTTTGAAAAGAGCTAAGAAGAGTCTCCATATGAAGTCAGAGAAGACAGCTAATAAATCAACTGACTCCATTAGCTGCCTGAATAGAAATGCCACTGCTGCTACTCCACTTAACACATGCACCCCGTGTGCAGGGGCTGGGTGATTTCTGGAGAAAGGCATGTGTTGTATGTAAATATGATATATATTTTCCAGTCACAGACAAGAGTTATAGCTTTGATGCAACGTGAGCTAGCAGTTGTTAAAATCACATTCATTAATGCCTGTATGTGCTGGTAGAACAACTTCCTGGCATGTGACCCAGCCAATCCATTCCCTGTCTCAAGCTAAAAGATAAACAGTACAATGAAGCTGAGCTTACACTAGCTGGAAAGTTAACTCAGGAGGTGCATTAACATCAGCTTAGCCATGATCTTCCACAGGCTTTTGTTTTTCGTGCTACTTAGAGTTCAGTTTATACAAAAAACAAAATAAAACAAAAAAAATTGATACTGTAATGCCAGCAAAAATAGGCTAAATTTATTAGCTCAGATCAGTAATGATGTTAGAGGATGGATATTCCTTATTCAAACTCCTTATTTCCTTAGGTCTTTAACATAATATAGATGGAATTTGAAAAGCGTTGGAGGGATAAAGCTGGAGGAAAAAAGAGTTTGGAGTCAACAGGATGCTGGTTTTGTGCATAAACAATAGGTGCAGTGGTAGCAAATCTGCTTATGGCGCTCTTAATAAAGAACCAGTTTAGTTCTGGATGCACAAACTCATTTTATGTCAGTATCCTGGATGTAGTGAGACCTGGTGCAAGGAAGATAATATAACTAACAGAAAGTTAAAGGCATAATTGGACAAATTCATGAAAGACATCATGGAAATATTCAGATCATCGGGACTTCTAGATTTGTAGACAAGTCTTTCACAGACCCAAAAGTCATGGGAATAAGAAATGCAGAAACATGAAGAGCTGACCATGGGGATGAAGATGAGAAAATTAAGAAAAGTCATTTTCACAATTTAAGAGCAAGGAATGAGTGACACTACTGACAAGAATAATGCAGAGATGATTGGAACAGCTAATAAAGATGTTTAATGAATACTATGGCCTAATAGACAATGAGACCATAGATACTGTACTGTTTTTTCCCCAAAAAACCATGAAGGAAAAGATTAAATAGATGCTCATTATCCTCTCATAAAGATTTTAGATTATGGATTGTATAGGATGGTTTGGATAGCTATCATCTTGCCTCAAGCAGGGGGTTGTATGTCTCTTCCTATTTCTCTATTATTATACCATCAAAAATTTTGGCATCCATATGTAACTTTAGACAGTAAAGATTCCCTATATAAATATAGAATTCATTGTAGGATATATGAATTCAGTTTACGAGATAAACTGTCCAGCGATTTAAATCTATCTCGTAAATGAAAACACTAGTACAGGGAGTGACTTCATCAGATACTTCTAACGAAGCAGAGGATATATCTGCAGTGCAAGCTTAGCAGATCCAAGGATTCTCAGTGTATATACATTATAAAAGTCAGCCGTTTGTAGGATTTGTTAGAAAACTTCTGGCAACATGTTCTACTCTTTTTTTTTTTTCCTGCTAGGGCTTTTCATGGCCACAGTAAATGAAAGAGGATGTGCTTCTTTGTTCCAGATATTATCTATACTGTGGTTGTTTACACAATTTTCTTTTAAAATTTATTTCAGGTATGGACAGGTCTGTATACCTCTTCTCTCTCAGCAACCTGATCCAAGGCCCACTGATGTTAATGGAAGAAGAACAGGTTTTAGATTAAACAATTTAAGCCTTTGGATAAGCAGCATCACATAAGTAAAATGTCATCCTAATTTATTAACAAGTACATCAAGACTGGAAAGCAACAAGATGAAGAAAGAAAACGATTTCTAGAAAATGGGAAAACAGATTATTTTAAGTAAATGTGTTCTTTTTAATAACTGAGGGAGAACAATCGGAACAAAATCCTAAACTCCATAAAACAGAAACAGAAAAAATGCCACAAAACATTTTAGAACTATTTTGCTTGCTCAAAACATATTATATTGATCAGTATCTGTTAAATATAACACATTTGGTGGTGCTTTACAGTTTGTATTTCAGTTCAATTTTTAAGGAAAAATTATGTTTTAAAGAAGCTTTAAATACATAAGGGGAGAGATTATTTTAAACAAAGTTCTGTTACCCAGGACCACTGTATAAGGCTACCCAAGCAGCAGTAGAATTCTCTGAGAGCAGGATGAGACTGTGCTAGTCTGGATGTGAAACTACCAGGGAGAGTTGGTACAAGATTACAAAACAGTCTACAGCACTTTGTTTTTTCTTTTAGGAACAACTCCAAAAATGACTCGAGGGTTTTGCAAACTAGGAATGTTACTCATTAAAAAAAATTGTTTATGCTCTTGACTCAGTTTGTTTCCACGCTTTGTTAATCCACTAAAATCAAGGAATTACCATTTATGAACAATAACCCTAACACTGGAAAATCTGAATTAAAGGTATATGCTGCTGTTCATTTTTGCTACTCCTACTTTTAACAGAAGAGGTGTCTGGGGTTGTTATGATGCCACCTATTGGCTGTCCCTATCCTGCCTGGCTTTTACTCTTGGCCCCTAGGTCTCGCCTGCTTCCTGCCTGCCCCACCTTGTTACTGGTAATGAGGGGAGGCTGACTTTGAAGGCTGGTGAGTCTATGATGCTCTTTTTCTCTTTCTCCCCATGGTGATTTCCTTAGGTCCTAGTTGCCCTAAGGGCTATATTTTTGGTCTCCTTCTGCCCCAACAGCCATGCCCATGCCTCGCAGGTGTTACCAGTTATCACTGCACCTTGCTTCAGTACACTGTCTAGCCTCATCAGGCCTCCAAGCCCTTGTCAGGGTCTCAGCCTTTCCTGCTTCCCACTTTCTCTAGCTGGGCTCCTTTAGCTTAGACCCATGGCACCAGGTCCCAGCTTATGAGCTCCAGCCCCATTCAGATTCTGGTCCCCTGGCCCTGGTTTTGCTCTTCTTGGGCTCTGGCCCAAGGCTTCTCAGATCCAGGCTGTCTCTAGCTTATGTCCTACCCTGACAGGCTTGTAAACTTTGTGCTCATAAATCACCCCATTGTGGTCTCCTCATTTACCCTTTATAGCCACACGTAGTCCACTAGTCAATTCTAACAAAGGGAAGTTGTTGCTTTAACAAAAACTCCTTCCCGTGTTGGGTAAACTATACATCAAAAGAAAGCAAGCTCTCATTTTAACAAATCTTCTCATTTTGTGTAAGCAGACATCACAAGACAGCAAGCCACCTTGCTACACAGCATCTCCTGAGTTCTCATTATCTGGCCCCTGATGTACTCCGGTGCCTGCCACATGAAAGGCTGTTGTGCCACTGCCCTCCTTGGAGAGCTCCTTCCCCAGCCAATGGCAGAGCTTCACTGCCCACCCCAGCTTTGGGGCACGGCTTGTGGGTCCCGGAGCTTCTCCTCCCTTCCAATTTCCTGCTCAATCCTTAGCCCTGCGGAGGGGCTTTTAATCTCTCAGTTGAAGGGTAGCCAGTAGGGCTGTGCGAAACAGCACCACTTCGTTTTGACTTCTGTTTCTCTATTTCAACGGGACAGTGTTTCGTTCTGAGTTTCATTTCATTTCAAATCACTGTTCCGTTTTGTTTCTTCAAAACTGTTTCGTTGTTTTGACATTACACCCATAGGCTATAATGAGGAAGCACAAAACTGCTTATAACTTTGTCATTTCTTGCCCGATTTGAATGAACACAGCAGGAAGGGTAAGCCCTGCTGAGCCAACAAAGCCTGTCAGGTTTCAAGGAGATAGATGTAGGGGTTTCTGGGAAACTGTACCTCAAGCTGCTGACAAGCAAAACTCGTGACTTGTGACTGTGTGCGCGCGTGTGTGGGTATGTTAAGGCGCAGCTGGTTTCCCATCCCTCCCCCAGAGCACTGGGATTGGAAGGAACGTCAGGGAAGGAACACAGTCACTGGTCACCTACACGTGTCAACATGAGAGCAGTCCTTCCTTGCTCTTTCCCCTCCCTCTCCTTACTTCCTGCTTCCCTGCAAGCAAGCCCAGCTTCAAAACTCTGGCTTTTGACTGCCCTCACTTCGTTTTGAAGGTGCTTTTGAAGGCTTTCATTTTGATTTCACTGTTTCAAACTCAAAAGGAGTTGAAACAGTGTCGAAATGAAACACCTGGCAAAATTTTGCACAGCCTTAGTAGCCGGTGCTTCTGCTGCTCCATCCTCTTAAAGCAATAGGACCCTGGCTGCCTGGTGTGGATCTTTTCAGTCTAGACTGATGGCTTCAATCTCTGTCTCTCTTTCTCTCTCTGGAGTTTTTCTCACTTCTTCCTTTGCTGTCATTGGTCAGAGCTCCCTGCTGTCTGTAGCCTGCTTTTGCCCAGGCATCAAGTTTTTTGATTAAGTCCTCTCCCCCACCTCCTTTGGGTGAGTAACAGGGCTCAGGTCCCCTGTTACATTACTCCTAATGGTTTTAGGAATGGCCCTTTAAAGTAATACCTCTTAAGACTTGATCCATTAAAGTCAATGGCTTCACATCACATTGACTTCTGTAGACTCTGGATCATATACTTACATAATAGGTTTGTGGGTTTGCTAATGTCCTTTTTCCTAACTTTCCTGTGCCTCTCTCTTTGGCTGACCCAAGTTGTCTACAGTTGGGAGAAGGTGAAACAGACTGTCAAGCTGAGAAAACGGTTCAAGTTTCTATTGGCTTGTCAGCCTGTCCCAAAGTAATGACCTTGCTACTGATTCAGCAATTAAAGTGTTTGTTTAGCTCATCTGATAGAGCCGTATGCACTTTAACGTACTTCCCAAGAGTTTTTTTACAATGGCACATGCAAATCTGAATACAGATTTACTGAATACACCTGAAAACAGGAGTGGAATAAACAACTCAGGAAACAAGCTCCTACTTGCTTTTCCATTTCCCTGCCTTACCTGGAACACTGACATTTTTCAAAAAATACCAAAACGTCAAACTCTGTTTGTATACTGTAATACAGCAAAAAATACCTGGTTTCATTTGTGGATAAAATATTTGTTTTCAAGTGCCCATTCAAGATTTCCTAACATCCTCCCTGGTCCTTTACCCCAGAAATCACACACTGAGTAAAGTACAGGCCTTTGACTTCGGTTTTTCTCTTCTTGAACTGAATTGATTGGTCTGTGTTGCAAGAACTGTTTATCTGTGCATTGCCTCCCCTTTATGTCTCATGTTGAATGTGTTATCTGAGTCTGAACAGTATTTGTATTAAACCTGTGAAAAACTAACCATAACTTGGAAGTACATTATTAGTCTGTAGCCATGCAAACCTTCTGTGTAAATCATGGGTTGCTGACATTTGCTGATTCTTCTGTATTTCAAATTTATATGATGATTTGGATTAGTTTCACCAAGGGTAGCAACATCAGAATGGAGATTCAGTGAGTATAGTATGCCTTGATACTTTGGATACCATCCTGTCTTTCCCTGCATCTCAAAGTGGAATTCTTGGAATAATATTTTAGTGTCATTTCCTTAGAGATGTTACACTGATACGTTCCGGAAATAGAGGCAAAATATGGTGTTCTCAGCTGAATTCCATCCCTTGCCAAAAAGTGAAATATTCCACGCTTTACGGGTTGAGACCAACTCTAATCCAGATCCTCAGCTGGTGTAACCAAACATATCTCTATTGACATCCATGGAGTTATGTCAGTTTCTACCAGTTGAGGATTTGGTTCTCAAACACATTTATATTGGGAGCTTTTGATTTTTCCCTCAAGTAGGAAATATATCCAGAATGTATTTCCCACCTGGCTGACCCCAGCACTCTTTCCCGCCCAGGGCAGGGGGTCAGACTCAATGATCTAATAGCTCCCTTCTGACCTTAAAATCTATGAAATCTATTAATTTGGGGGCTTATATAGATGTCAGCAGCAGCAGTCTAAGATTTATGGTTGCTCATGAAAGCATTGGCTTGGACCTTACCAAACTTAATTCCTGCTCAGACAGTACATATTCTTGAAAAGACATGAAAAAATCTAGGCTCTGTTAATTTGCAGGGCATGGGGACAGAAGGATGTATGACAATGAAGAGTGGCTCAAATTCCAGAATAGGCGAGACTCTCATTTATCTGTGCTGACACCACCAAGGTTACCTGCTGCCATAGATATTACTGATACATATAGTAAAACCTAACAGATATCTCCATTTTTATTCTTCAAATAAAAATTCCTCTTTGATAGAAGGGGACAGGATGCATGGAAAAATAGTGGGTTAGTTCTTAGGTAGTTGACATAAGGACACATAGTACTGAGCATCAGCAATTTGAGAACTGGATTAGGCTTCCAACAAATACAAAATGGAAATCTATATTCTACATATCCTCTCTCATGAGTTAACTGCAAGATCCTTTTGAAACAGAATAACCCTTCACTTCATATTGCAAATCACATACAAAGCTAAAGATGTGGTTGAAGAGATATGGTAAAATGATCCTTTCCATGAAATCCAGTATTTTTACATTTGCTACGATGGTGGTTTGCTTATTTTAAGTGGGTTTTAATGGGATTTTTCAGAATAGCTAATGACAAAGAGTTTAAAATGGTCCACTGAAAGGAAAAGGAAGATTTAAGTGAGATAACTAGTGGTGGAAGAACAGAAATTTGAAATTAAGTAGATCTTACAGCAGTGAGAACTGGATAGGGTCAGGTTATTTTCTTTTGGCCTAATTCTTCTTCTATAGGAAATTATCAAGTAACATTGATTTTAATAAGAGAGATTCTTTTTAAATAGTGAAAGACAGTGACTCTTGTTTTTACCAGGAGAGTATCAGTGGGCAAAACCAGTCATTTACAGTTTTGTGTGGTTTTTTTTTTCTTCTGTAGTTGCAACTAATATCTGGAAGCTTTATCTATGTTTTTAGCTATCTGGAGGTAATTTTACAACAAAGTCTTACATGTAGCATTTAGCATTAAAAGGATGAAATGTCTTTTTCAGTCTGTTATTGTATTCACTCTCTATATAACAGAAAATGTTGGGCAACCTTTACCATTGTAATTTTCACCGACTATAATTATATTGTTAGATATCTTATCCTATAATAGTTGATAGTGTTTTGCAGAATATTGATAGAATTTCTCATATCATTTTCAGTCCTGTAAATAAGACCTTTTTTTTTTTTCAATGAAATGTTTCCATGAGTGGTAACCTTTATCTCTTACAATCAGAATAGTACCCAAGAGAGAAATGCATGCATTCCCTGGAATAACGGATGAAAAATTATTCTATTTTATAGTAAAGTGTATACAGTAACGTCAAAATCCTGATTTACTAGCAGATGACGATAGTGTTCTTTCTTTTTTTTTCTATTCAGGATTTGCATTCAAGGTCAGGATATATTATTCAGGTGTGATAATTATTTTACTTTTATTTAGACTTAATGTAAGTCATAAACTGTGACAGCTGTTTCTAAATATTCTGCTTTATTGTCAGTATCCAAGCAGGAAATCTGGGTACCAAGTAAAAGGAGGCAATAGAGAAAGCTTTAATAATATTCTCAAAGAACCTATTCCCAATATCCTTTCTGAGGTGATTATTCAAGAAGCAAGGGGAACAAGCAGGAAGAATTGGACATCCTATTACATTCATGGAATTATGATGCAATAAGGATAACCAAGACCAGGTGGGACAGTTCACATGACTGGAGTATCTTCATGGTACATCTTGTTCAGGAAGGGCAGGGAAAAGTAAAAAGGGAGTAAAAAAAAAAAAAAAAAA
>NW_017728918.1:64072627-64079203 GCF_001723895.1 Crocodylus porosus | reverse complement strand
GTAAGGTAGCTCCCACAGTCTAAATAAAAAGAATATTTTACTGCTAAAAGTATAATACACATGTTAACATTAACCACAGTGGGCACAACATGTTTGGGGGTGCTGGTGAAACAGCAAACACACTTGCCATTCACCGCTGTAAATATGGATTAAAGTCTAGGTAATATGGAGGTGACAATGGAAATCCCAGAGCATTACTCTAGTTCCCTCCAGTAAATTTTCTGCCTATCCTTTAATTACCTTTAATGTGGCACTGTTGTCTGAGTAAAACCTGTCATTGGTTGCAATCCAAATGCTTAAATTAGTATATTAGCAGAGGTACAGGCAGATACAAAATACATATATAATCCATGGTTCTAAAAATTAGCATCCAATCACAACTTTTCACTCTAAAAGCCAAACAAACTCTGAGTAAGCTGGGATAATGCAACTTGACAGGTCACAATGTTAGAAATGGGGGTGTACCTTCCACATATATAAAAGAGATATGCCCTTGGTATGGAACCATCCTATGGTTGTGGTCAGGGTTGGAGCTAAGCCAGGATAAAAGCACCTCTTGCAATGAGTCTTAAATTTCAGCTTTTGAATGAGATTCAGCTGGTCTCATAAACTGTTTTTGTTTGGGATTCATTATCACAAGATGACAATTTGTCTTCATCTGATCCCTAAAACTAAACCTATTAGTAATTTTAATATGAATCTAAAGACAGATACATCCTTGGCCTGTCTGTAGTTGTCATACTAACTCCAGCCTTTTTCTTGAACCAAATTTTAGATATTTTGATCAGCTTGACATTTAAACATACTTGACATTGGGTATTGGCAGGTATACCCAATGTATACTTGACATCAGGTATTGGCTACAGGCAATGCTGGGAACTTTAACTGGGGTGTACCAATGCTCCTGATGGGACCAAACTAGAGGTTCCTGGCTAAAGGGTCTTGCCTCTCTGCTCAGTGTCTGACTGATCACTATATTTGGGGTCAGGAAGGAATTTTACCCCAGAGTCAGATTGGTATGGACTGTGGGGTTTTTTGCCTTTGTCTGTAGCAGGGAGCATGGCCCTCCATCCGTGATCTCTTGAGTGTATATTGACAACATTTCATAGAAGCAGGATTTTGGCTGTTGTGGTTCCTCTGCTTTACCTGTGACAGGATAGGGTGTTGGGAGTCTTTTTGTGTCAGGGTTGATGGTAGTCTTACGTAGAATATAGATTATGGTTGTATGGGATGGTTTTTATAGGGAGAATCCTGCCTCATGCAGAAGTTTGGACTAGATGACTTCAGGAGGTCTCTTCAAGCCCTGCTTCTCTGACTGCATGACTCTGGCATAAAAAAAAATTACCATTCTATTTCACTCTTCTGGATTTTTCAGTGGTAATAATAAAAGTAGGAAAAGTAAGCTAGTAGAACAAAGGAAAATAAATTTCCATTGAACAAGAAAAAAAAACTTAATTCATATTGCATGAAGTCCATGAAAGCCAATCATAACCCTAGTATAGTACTAATGGAATCACTCTAATTCATACTTGGTATGAGACCTTTCTCCTAATTTATTTTGCAGTCTTCATACCATGTGAATGGAACTACTATGATGCTATTAGTATATATTACCAATAGCATTAACAAACTCCCATTTCTGAGGTGTAACTATTGTATACAAGCACCAAAAACTTCTCCAATCAGTGGAACTTTTTTGTTATATAACCTCATTGCTTTAGTTTGAGCAGTTAGGAAAAATATCTGAAAAGTAGGTTATGATGATGAAGAAGGAAAAATTAAATTATTTAAGCCATTAGACAGAAACATTTAGCCATGTGTCAGGTTTCATCCTGAAAAAAATTCACCTTTATAATATTTGGGGAATTATTCCTTTTTATTTGTGGAATCCATTCATCACAGAGTGATGGTGGATAAAGGTAATTATTAATTTATAAAAAGACCTAAATAGTAGTAGATTTCCTCTTAAAGGAAACTAAACTCTAAAAATTAGACCGAACACAAGAACTAATAAAACACTCATAGAAAAATAGGGTTGGAAGGGACCTCAAGAGGTCACTGGCCGCATCTGCATGAGACACACATGCGGCCAATTGTTAAGTACTTGCATACACAAGTAGCTGACACTACTGCTCAGCAGCATCACATCATGCTTACTGCCATGTGATACTACTGTATAGTAGTCTTGCGCTACTGCACAGTCAGCATTCCATCTAGATGTTAGACCCCAACTCCGCACGGCGCCCATGGCTAGGGAGACAATGGTCCAATTGCTCGTGAATCCTGGTACTCATTAGCCAGAGCAAGCAGGGAGCAAACACCAGGACACATTGCTCGCAACAGCTTTATTCAGAATGGAGACAGCTTCAGACAAGGGTCCCAAAAAACAACAAACCAGGGACCTGCCCTAAACAATAGTTCTTTCCAACATGTATACACCTCAGTTCATACTTACTAACATTCACCCCACCTATGTCCCTCCTTTGGTTCCACCCATTTCTCCTTGTCACAGGGGCACTGAGGTGCCCTGTTCCTAGGCAGGAATAAGGGCAGCTGCCAATCAAAAGGGCAGCTCAGGTGATGGTTGCTGGGGCAACCGTGCTGATCAGGTGACCAGAAGGGGGCAGGGCCGGGCCTTTATAAGCAGCCCAGGCCAAAGCCTAGCTAGCAGTTCCCTGTTGACAACCGGAGATGCAAGAGCTCTGCAGTAGAGCCAAGCAGAACAGAGGCGAGTGGTGCAGCCTGGTCACCCAGGCGGTTGCATCATGGTAAGGGGGAGAGAACCCTGATTGGAAAGCTTGAAGGTGGGACATAGTGGCCATAAGGGCATGGCACTTAAGTTCTAGCCAGGAAGCTTATTTTCAGTTATAGCCAGTTGGCTCATGGCTTTACGTTTCTTGTTTGTTATTGCTACATACTGGAGGACCGGGTGAGGCTGTAGGGGTGCGAGGAGGCCTTATGGGAGCTCCCCAGTAATCTGGGGGTTCCTGGTGCCCTGTGGGGTACAGTGAATGGTGCTGGGTAGACATAGCTGTTCGCGCCAGTGTGGCGGGGTGTTGACCCCAGCCCTGTGAGGCGATAAGCAGAGAAGCCCAAGTAGGGCGATAGACCCTGATGGTGGTCTAGGGGGCCAGGCACGGCTACAGCCACCTGAGCCCCAACTGTGAGAAGGACTTGAGAAGCCCCGAAAGGGGAATAAGCTTATTAAGAAGCCCGGTGAGGGCTAGGAGTGCTTAAGCATGAAGAGACTGGCCCGATAGGACCCAGTCTGTATGAGAGAAGCCCCAGGAGCGGGTATGTGTACTGAGAGAAGCCCCAGGAGCGGGCACATATTATTGATAGAAACCCCAGTAGGGGTGTGGACTGGAAAGGGTCCCAGAGGGGCTCCACAGTGGTGGGGACCCCGAAGGGTCAAAGGGGCCAGGTAGGGCTCAGGCCACCTGAGTCCAGCTGGGAAGAGTACTGTCAGTAAGCCCGAGAGGGCTAACGGATAGAGGGGCACCGGTTGTGTGACAAGCCCAGGGGCGCCAGAGAAGGGGCGCCAGTTGTGTGACAAGCTCAGGGGTGCTGGGCAGGGCGCAGAAAAGAAAAGGACCTGATAACATCCGGAAGAGCTGCGAGGCTTGGGGCGTGCTGAAGGGGAGGTTGGAGGCACGCATAGCCCATAAGGCTGTGGTGCACCAGGTCACTCCATACGGATTGGGGGACAGTGTAAGCATAGCACAGTGTCCAGGGCGACAGGAGGCAGCCTCCCTTCTAGAACCATATACCAACAAGACGTGGCAGGTGAGTAAGAGGGTGCTGGATCACCTAATTGGCACGGCAGGGGGTGCTAGTAGGATCACGGCCGCTCCTAGGCCCCACCTCGTGACACTCCTCCCATCTCAAGCTCCACCTCTGTTTACCGTTTGCTTCCTTAACATGATATTACCTATGCATTTCATTCATTTACATGCCTCTCTGCTAAGAGTGCATGCGTAAGACTTTGACCCCCATCTTCTTTTGGTCACTTGCAGTTTCTTGTTAGTTCTTGCTGGTTTTCTAGCTGACTTCAGCACCATCTCCAAGGCCATATTTCTGCTTTGTCTCCTGACACTAGCGGGTGGGCTGCATTCTATTTTTTCCCCAACACATCAAGCACTTTGCACCCTATCCTTTTGTTAAGCATTAGCCAAGTGAGTTGCTTTTAATATATATCCTTGTGACTAGCAGCTTTTGCTGAGGTTAGTTTCAATATATCATCCAGCCTTGTGACCAGCAGCTTATGCTGAGGCACAGGAAAAAAATTTATTCAGCTGCACACCCAGCACTCCCCAGATTCCACATTGTTACCCTAGCAGTAGATATAGCCACTGAGTCTACTGTCTTGGTCCAGGAAGGATTATCCCTGTCGAAACCATTCCAAGTATTTGTATAGCTTACACTTAGAAATTTTAAGAGCAGATTCATACATGAGCTTTTAGATTATATTATAATGGTAGTCAGCAATGTGATGTATAACAACTTACTGTGTGGAGTTAAAAGACCTAGTCCTTGCTTTTTACGGCAATACCAATGCTTTGATAATCACCAGCTTTAGTATGAAGCATTACACCTACCATTAGAGGATGAAGTATGAGGAAATTAAAGCTAGAAGGTTCAGTGCAAATGAGGATAGATTTTATATGCCATGTATTTTTTTTCTTTTTGCATTACAAAACCTCTCAATACTGCCACATGTTTCAGTCTGGTTGAATTATCCCTATTTATTTATTGCCTTCTTTTTTAACTCTATTTGTTGTTCTTAATTTTACCACTGTATTTTGGCTATAAGGAATATTGTCATTTAAAACAGCAATGAAATAGAAATCTTGGTCGGAATAGTCTGTTTCCAAGATTTTTTTTTTTTTCAATTCCAGTATAATTCTGTGTTCTTTATTTCCTGAAAATATTGAATGTAGACACACCCTTCTCCTAGGTTGTTGCCAATTATGTCCTCTTTCTTAAAGAAAGTACTATGTGTTTGCCTTCTGGATGCAGTTGGTTTGCCCAGCACCAAAGCTGAAAAGAAAAATGTTTAAAAGGGTGCTTCCTTAAAAAAAGACTGCACACAACAGAATTCCCTGTAGGGTTAGCACCCTAGTTATAAATACCAAAGGCAATGAAAACAACTGAACCTAAATTAAACTATATATAATTAAAGTATTTGCACTATTTATCATTATAGAGCCGTTTCTTTTCTCCACAGCATGATATACCCAACGTAAGGTAGCTCCCACAGTCTAAATAAAAAGAATATTTTACTGCTAAAAGTATAATACACATGTTAACATTAACCACAGTGGGCACAACATGTTTGGGGGTGCTGGTGAAACAGCAAACACACTTGCCATTCACCGCTGTAAATATGGATTAAAGTCTAGGTAATATGGAGGTGACAATGGAAATCCCAGAGCATTACTCTAGTTCCCTCCAGTAAATTTTCTGCCTATCCTTTAATTACTTTTAATGTGGCACTGTTGTCTGAGTAAAACCTGTCATTGGTTGCAATCCAAATGCTTAAATTAATACATTAGCAGAGGTACAGGCAGATACAAAATACATATATAATCCATGGTTCTAAAAATTAGCATCCAATCATAATTTTTCACTCTAAAGAAAAAGCCAAACAAACTCTGCGTAAGCTGGGATAATGCAACTTGACAGGTCACAATGTTAGAAATGGGGGTCTATCTTCCACATATGTATTTGTAATACATGAAAATAACATCGGTCAATGAGTTTGGTGGACTAAGACTAAGGTTGCACTTGATTAATTAGTTACACTAAGCTAGTTGAAAATCTAGTTCTGATTTAGGAGTCAAGCTGAGCTCTTTTGAAAATGTGGTCCCACATAACTACATGCTATAATTGTGATCTACCACATGTAGCTCACACTAGTATAACACCAAGTAATAGTGTGTCAAATAAATATAATAAAATTAATACATGAGATTGACAGATTTTTTTTCATTGGTTATAAGCAAGGCTTTGCTTCAGTTTTCCACTAGTCCTTCTGCTTTACTATTAGATGTTGAAGAGTTATAATGGTGTTAAGAAGTGATTATTTTTGTAGTGCCTAGAACTCAGTTAGTAATATTGTGTTACACAAACTGAAGGGTTATGGAAAATGATAAGCATAAAGTTGGGAACATTTATAAATCTTGTTAGCCATAGTAATCAGATATTACTGGTGTGCAAAGCAGGCCCTATTTGATTCAGATTCATCCTGAATTAGTGATTCAATTAGTTGATTCAGATCACTGTCGCTGATTTGATTCAGCCAAATCTGAATCTGAAGATTCAATGCTGCTTCAGAGAATCAGAGATTCGGACACAGATGCAGCTTTAAAAGTTTTTTCTACATACCTTGAGGTAGCAGGTATGGCTCGTGATTGCTGTGAAGTTGGGGCAGATGCAGCATCCCACAGGAGTGGCGGGGCCCTTCACATGTTCAGTGGCAAACCCAGAAGTGGACTGGAAGTATTTCCAGTCCATGTCTCGGTCTTCTGGGGAGCACGTGGCAATCAGCTGCAGGGGGACCCTGCGTGTGTTTCC
>NW_017728918.1:64032036-64072527 GCF_001723895.1 Crocodylus porosus | reverse complement strand
CCCCCGGAGGCACCAGTCACTGAGCCAGGGGGCATTGGGGGTGGGGGGGCAGCACACTTCCCAATGGACCTGGAAGCAGACCAGAAGTGCTTCTGGTCCAGTTCCAGGTCTGCTGCTGAGCATGCTGGGGAGCCCTCCATGCTTCTGTGGGACACTGTGTGCCCCAGCATTGCAGCACTCACTGCTACATACAGGTATGTAGAAAAAACATTTAAAGCTGTCTCTGTCTGACTCTCCAAATCTTTCTGAATCTCTCTGAATTGATTCAGAGGTTTCCAATTCAATTTCGAGAGATTAAAGGGTCCTCTGACTTGGTTGGATTCAGAGATTCAGCCACCAAATCAGGCCAAATCTCCACCAAATCAAATCAGAGACCGAAGCTTTGCACAGCCCTATCAGATATGGTTGCCAGTCTAGTAGAGCAATTGTATATTTCTGGTGCTATAAGCTAATTTTTAATAAAATCTAAAAATGCTTGGCATAGGGTGCTAAACTTAAAGTCAGAGTTTGTTCATTATTTCTGGCTAACAGGTTGTTTCTCCATTTCCAGCAGCCACACTTTCCATAAACAATATTTTAAAGATGAACTGTATTAAGTATGCATTTTATAGGATCTTGGCAATATTTCATAATTTTAGGGGTACCTTTCTAAGATGGCACATGAAGTGCATGCACCAAAAGTTGTTATAGGCAGGGATTTTCCCTGCATGTTTATGTCTTTCTCAAACTACTCCTTAGTTGGAAGACAGTAAAAAGTGCCTTATTTAGCTTCTGTCCCTACACCCATGTTGAGTTACACAAGTTCCCTCAGTAATTAAATGTCCTCATGATGAATTGTGTTGGTGCATCCAACTGAAATATCAGCTAGAAGGATTAAGAAGCTTGTTTCATTTCCTTCCATTTGTTAGATTTGCTCCTCCAGTACCTAGCACTAAGTACAGGCATTCAAGAAGCCCACTGTAGAAGTGCTCTAACTTTTGAGCTTTAGTGTATGTGCCCAAGCTAAGGTCAGGAGGAAGCAGAATACAAGTTAGTCCTTGCAGGGGTAGGGGCTTGGAGCCTGATTGCATGGGCTAAGTGCAGCAGGTAGAGGGGCTGTTGCAGGCTACCAATCATGCCCTGGGGGTTCCCAGGACAGCTGAAGACTCCCAAGCAGAGCTGAATAGCTAAGCTGCCTCTCTGGCAGCTGGGGACATCAGAGTCACCAACCTAGATATCACATACACACATGCACACAGAGCCCAAGCATCCTGGGCACACACACACACATGCAGGCACACACACATATAGAACCAAGGTTTCTGGAGTATGACCGGGCTGTTGACTTTCACACAGCCAATGAGGACAATGCCCATCTCTCATGTAATTCCCCATTCTTTGGGATGATGGAAAGCAGGTGCTATGTTTCTGGGGTCCCTGAATTTGTCATTGGTGACATTATTGCCCCCCTAATCCCCATTGGAGGCCCAGCCTACCTTCTCCTGCCCTGACTTATGAGGCTCTATGGGGAGCAGCTGGGCTGCTGGAATGAGCACTTCAACTTCAGACCAGGCCTGGCACCATGGGCATGTTCAGTGCAGGCACCCTGCATACCATGGGCATGTGTGTGGCCTTGAACCCACAGAGTGGCAGACTGTCCATATCTGCAAAGCCCTGGCCAACTGTCTCCTCAATGTCATGGAATGGGAGCCCTCCCCATATTAATAGGGCCAGACGGCTTCAAGTGTCCATGCCCTGGCACCAGGCCAGGGGTCTTTTGCCATGGGCTCCTATGGCCCCATGTCATGGGCAGTGCTTCCCACAACCCAGACTGCCTAAGCACCATCCCCCTTCTCCTCTCCCTCCCCAGTGCAGGGGAATGCATCCCAAAGAAGAGACTTGCCTCATTTTAAACAGACGTTTAGTGTATTTAATAAAGAAAACATTGCAAAGTTGCCTGCTTTAGAACCTGGAACCTTCTTCTCAGTTAACACTGAGAGAGTGGGGAGAGTCCCTGTCTGCACCAAAAGATCATGCCATTGAGGGGGGGAGCAGGTGAGCAGTCATGGGGGGGGCTTAATTTAATAAACATGAAACCTTGGGGTGCCAGGGGAAATACTGCACATTAAAACACTGCCCCTCAGTTTAATTAAATGTTGCAGTTGCCAAACATCTTGTGTGCATAATAAAGAAAAACTATGGAATGTTGTCTGCTCGAAAACTTGGACCAGAGCCCAGGAGGCTGCTATTTCCTGCATCAGGACCCAAGCTCACAGTGACCTGGCCCAGTGGGCTGGGGAAACATCCCAACACTCCCCATTCTCTTTGGAGCCCTGTGCCTAGGCCAGTGGCCACCAGCAGCTGGGCAGAGTAATTTGGCTCTGGAGGGTGTGCTAAGCGAATGGTTGCCCTGGCATTGGGTTTTGGACCTGGACCGCCTCCCCTTCCACACTGTTGCTCTCCAGAGCAGGCCTCACTAGACACCTTTCTGGCTCCTTGGACCATGGATCAGTGACTCCCATCTGCCATATCTCCAGTTCTGCCCCCTCCCTCCCCCCAGCATCCCCCAATCAATGCATGGTGTGGAGCATTCCCCACAGCCACCATACAGGGCCCCCACCATGGGACTCTTGAGCATGTCACACTAGGTTGCAATCCCTGGAGTGGGACTTTCCATGTGAGACAGGGAAGTAGTAGTTTGTCTCACAACTCTGGCCCAGGAGGGCAATAGTCTCCGCATGAGAGGTGGTGCTGACACCACACAAGTGTTTTTTAGTTGAATCCCAAGAGGTACGGGAAGTCTTTGACCCTGTGCATAAACTCCTTATCCTGGTGCTGCAACTCAGCTCCATTGCAGTGCATGCAACCTGCCTCAGAGTAGCTGACCATCCATAGACCTCATGCTTGGACCTTATCAGTGCATTCCTGTCCCTGATCGCTGATTTCAGTGCCAAGGCACCACAGGTGTAAACAGTTGCCAACCTGTCAATCCAACCTCCCACATCAATGCCCCCCTCTGGTTCTCATGTTGCTGGAGGCATCTATGGGCACGTTTCTGACACACTGCAGGTGCCTGGTTGACCATCCTGGATCCAGCATCTTGGGCTCCATGACCAGGCATCCCAAGCACAAATGTGTAATCTGCAGACATGGGACATATAGTGAGTTCACTCTCTGCACCCTTTCCCCTGCCTGGGGTCAGAAGCTGCACAGCTGCTCACAACTTGGCACTGGTCTTAACATGAAATACCTGCATTCCACATCTCAGCTGAGAAAAGCCACATGACTGGACTCCATCTCCCTGGTGTTGGAGCTGAGAGGGCTGGGAAATCCCAAGCATCAGGGTCTGGAGGCATAAGCCTTCTCTGGGTCTCCAGGAGAAGAGGGAAGAAGGTGGATTTGCTAGGAGTGTGGGTTTGCTAGGGAAAATTCCCATTTCCTACTGTGCCTTACCTGCAGCAGTGCTCATTCATAGCTGCTATGCAACAGGACCAGAGAATCTCCAGGGAAGATGCACAGATTTGCGTTTTAATTACACCTCAACTGAAGGGCTCAAAAAAGGCTTTAATTTTTTATTGGGGTCTGTTTGGGTTAGGGTTTGTCAGGTGGGTTCAAGTAAACACACTGGTCTTTGACAGATATGCCCCCAACACAATAGGGCACCTTGCCTGGTGCCTCAGCTATGTTCTAGGCCAGTCACAGAGGGGTGGGGGTGGAGGTGTTGTCTGAGAGGCACAAGGTCAGTAAGGAGCATCAGTAAATCGGTATCATCAGTCTTCCACATAAACCATTGTGAAGACAAACCATGCTAAATGTCTGAGTGGGCAACCACATCTTTCCCTATGAGCATACCCCTAATTACCAAAGAGTCACATTAGACCATTTCCTTACCTGTAAACATCACATTCAGACAGTCTGCAGTGAAGTCTCTTCATGAGTAGCTGCCTTAAGATGTTTAGCCAGGACATGGGGTGTCAACTTCAAAGTGCTCAGAACCCCGCACTTGCTATGGTATATGCTCCACCAGATTACTGTGCTTCTATATGGTCTAGAAGTTGTAGCACTAAAAAACTCGACACAGTACTTACCAGTGTGAAGAGACTCCGAAGAGACTGCACAACTTACACACACACACACACACACACACACTTAAATGCACACACATGTATTCTGTGCACTCTAAGGCATTAGGCCAAGTGACATAAGACAGACCCTAACTGCTCCCCAGCTACCAGGTTTCTGGGCCTGTGGAGAGGCCAACAGGATAGGTAATATGACCTTGTGTGTTGAGTTAAATTTAGATAAGAGGTGGGGTGAACAGAAATGAAATGATCATTCAGAGTAACCTGGTCTGAAATCTAGTCCTGCAGCATTTTATACCAACACAAACCAGTCCCCCACCGGGCATGACCTTGACAGAGAAGCGTGGATCAAGCTGAATAGACTGAGATCTCGCTACAGATGCTTCATGCTTCAAACAACATTGTACAAGATAAACATCTTGGACAGGCTCCTGTGTGAATGTGGTGTTCTCACTCAGCACAGCACTTAAACAAAAGCTGCAATCTTTACAAATGCCCAGATGGGGTAGATGGAACTTGTACACTGACTAATAATACAGGACTCATGGCTAGCTGGGGGGAACAAGTGTTGGGGGTTGGAAATGAGCTTCTCTGACTCTTGTCAGTGACAGCCCAGGGGGTGAGGATAGAGCACCCTGAGGGATGCTGCAGTACTCTATGAGATATCAGCAGAATGCAGCCTGCCATAGGTACGGATGGGATGTGGTACAGATGTTCGTTACAGTGCTGTAACCTTCAGCTCTGATATCATATCTATCCACAGTTATCTTAGAGCAGGATCTGCCATTTTTACAGTGCTCTATGAGTCCTGACCCATAGAATTCAGTTATGACTGTCTAGTGCTTTCTACACACCTACTGTGAAATAAGTGTAAGTTCTGTACCTGACCCAGGAGACTAGTTCTATTCTGAACATTTTGCAGAAAATGAAGGGCTTGGGTCCTAAGTAACCATTTTAATTGATATGCATGCATAGAAGAAAAATAAGTTGCAATGTGCGTCTGTCCAATTAACACAGAACACATTCATAGAAAGACTGAGAAATATGAAATGATAAAAAACTTTATTAATGCATTTTCAGATATGATCTTATGTAGGTATTCAATGACAACTTATATTCTACTTACCTGAGCACCAAGGGAATGGAATTATTGCAAATCTGCATGTTAACAGGGAATAGAATTAGGAACCCTCTGCAGACACACATATTAATAGCTATCTCTTTAGCCAGTTTCTAGACAAGGCTGGAAGAGCAAGAAACTAATTCCACTTAGCATCTTGTATAGCCATGATGCCTACATAGTGCAGGGGGTGTGAAGAATTATTGTTCCAGCTTTTAAGTAGTATGCAGTAAGTTTACATGGCTATGAACAACAACCTAAGATATAAGTTAGTGAAGAATCAGACACTGGTGCTGTATCTCTTGTGTCTTCATACTCCTCATACTGTACAAATGCATCTGGCGAAGGCTTGGGAATAATTTCAAGATGCTATCAATTCCATATGCTATTTTAAAAAACAGCACATGGAAAGGAAAGAGAGCAGAAAATGATATTTTGTAAAGAAAAATATCACAAGCATATTTAATTCTTGCATCACAAACACATTGATGAAAGCAGTATTTTGGCTAAAAATTAAAGCAGGATATTCTCAACAGTACAACGCTTGAACATAAGCCATTGTCTATGGTTAACATTCCTCAGCACCTGCATGCTTGATCTACACAACTATGTGCTGCTTATTAGTCAATTCGAAACTATTCTAATCACAGTACCTGATGCAGATACCTGATGCAGATCACCTGTGCTAATTAACTAGGAGGCATTTACATGCTCTTTGTTAAATCTATGTTCATTAGAAAATGTCCCCCCACCCTCCCCTGTCTTTCTGCTAGTGCTCCATGTGCAATTAGTTTGTATTCTCTGTGGTTGCTAGCTTGAAAATCTCAGTAGGCTGGAAGTGTTTCTTAATGTGTGACAGCAGACTGAAGAAAACTGAAATATTCCTGTAATCAGTTTCCCTTATGAAGGCACCACAAAAAGGTTTTTGTCTACTATTACTGCTTATAGTGTGCAAAACTCTGAAACCCAGCAATTCTATAATATTATTTTTCATTTTTGTGTTTGTAATACATGCCTGTCAAAGGACTAAAACTTTACATTCAAGCTCCTTTTTGGGGTTTTCCTATCACGAGCCTGCACTCCATTGAAGAAATATCAAGTCCAAATGAACTGAAGTGGATTAATGTTCTTTCAACATTACAGTGTGGAGGATTTGATAAAAGACTGTGTCTATAGCATGTACAGTATGTTTGTAATCACAGAGAAAGAAAAAGCCTCTCCAAAAGGAACATGACAGGTCATGAGATTTTTGTTTGTTTTTTGTTTTATTAAACACAAATTCCAACTATCCAAGGCGATTTTCTCCAGATTAGTGACATTTACTGGACTTTGAATACCACACAGAATATACTGGTTTTAATATCCTCTTTTTTAAATTCCAGTTGGGGAAGGGATGCATTCTTTAATTTTTTTGAATAGCAACAACAAGGAAACATTTGTCTTTGATTATAGTATAGAAGATGCAAACCAGACCTGTAGTGATCTTCTTCTACAGATGCTGTTTATATATCCTCTGTATTTTCAGTCTATCTTTAGCACATCCCTGCTTCTATTGCTTTCAGACAGTTTTTGCCTAGTTTGCAGTGAGGAATAAGAACATTTCTTCCTATGTGTGGCTGTATAGAGTTGTGACATGCAAGAGGCATTATACCCATCTGGAACATAGAATATGGAGCTAAGATTAGAACACAGAATAAGGAGCTTAGCTTGCCACCTGAATGTTGTTTAGCATACGAGTCATATCCTTGATTATATTTTTCCACATAGGTCAGTCGGCTTTTCTTTCATTTAGTCACTGCCAATCAGTGGCTTCAGCACAAACATCCTTAAGATCCTCCCCAACATACAGGAAATGGACTTTGGCAGTATTACTAGGAAGCAAAAGGGAAATGGTACAGTGAAAATCTTTTATGTTAAAAAGGATTATCAGTTCCCTTGAGCTAGATTTCTTGTTTTTGCTCAAGGACAGATGGCAGCCACACTTGGAATTTGGAATATATCACTTTTGTAAAAATGAGCATCAGATTGTTCACAAGCTAGGAAAAAAAAAACCTGTAGGTTCCAAGACAGTCATCCAGCAGAGAAAGACTTTATGCATACTGTCAGCAAACATTGTGAAACAGCTTACATGAACTAAAAACATACTGTATGGCATGTGAATGTAAACAAAATTTTAAAAGATCAAATGTTTGTTGCAATTTGGTTTCAGAATGGGCATTATTTAATCCAGTATTCTGGCTTTCACAGACTAAATGTTTAGCTCTTTCTTCTCATCCAGTATCCTTCCATGCATGCATGAATTTCCATTGTATAAACACACCAGTCTCTCCCTCTTGCCCAGGTAAAGAGGTATCTATCCTAATAGAAACTGCACCTCCACCTACAAGATAGCTAATGATTTAACAGGAATGTCATCAGTTCCCATTAGGTCAGAGCTACCACAATCAGATCCTTTGTCATTTTCCTAACAAACTACTATTTTATTTGAAATGTAGGGGACTCAGATAAGTCTATTACTTTTAATATCAAGTTTTAACAAATTAACAAGTCTCTAACAATTATGAAAAAGAGAAAAGCAATTTCTGGAGAACTTGCTCTAATTTAAGTATTATATATTTCATCTTGCACCCTCCTGGCACTCTTTTAATGAACATTTGGAGATAAACAAATTTGATTCATATCAGTGCTTGAAAAAATAACAAATATAAGTGTAGTTAAGTGACTAGAATTAGTTAATTGTAAACTTGTGCATATAAGAGTTTGCACCAGAAAGACTAGATTTCATATGGGACAAAATTCTATTTGACATAGAAAGACAATAAAGTTCCCCCAAACCTCTGATCTCAGGCACACAGACGATAAAATACAAAAATCTAATAGCAACCCTCCTATGCCCACAGAGACACAGTATTGAAGTGTGTGAATGTAACAAGAAAAAATTACTATTACAACTTGCTCTAGCCAGTATATCTTATGGAAAGAGATGTCAGGGAACACTTATCTTGCATAGACAGGAAAATTGTAATTTTCCCAGACATTTTTAGTTTTGCCAATCTGCAGAATTAAGTCAGCATTGAACTGGTCCTTGTCCTTAAGAAAATCAAAATTCCAAGGCTTCTTCCAGAATTCCTCAATGTATCACACTTTGACCCAAGAAACAGAAGTAATATCATCTAACTATCATATAAAGTTTGAATTTCCATGTTCATAATGAAATTATTTCAGTCACCCACTAATATTAATCTATACAGGAGGAACAAAGGAGATGTAATAATAATAAAACCAGTACTATCAAGTGATCAGAATTAAACAATAAATAAAAATGTGAGGAAAGTGCTATGTGGTCAAAGACATACTATAAGAAACCAAAGTGCCAACAATGATTAATTTAATCATTTTCTGTGCATTGTTCCCACAATTCGAGAACTAGTTGAAAAGTGTGAATTCCAAATGTTACTACAAAAGGGGGATAGCTTTTGGGGAAAAAATGTAATAAAAACTTTGTCTTTGTTTCTAACTGATACTTGCTCAGTTTGCTCACAGTAAAATGTGGAAAAAAATCAGAGAGATTGATTCAATTCTTAATGTTAAATTACCCCATTTCCATAGTCTACTGTCTCCTAAGGTACATAGTCAAAGCTGAAGCCAGAGCTGCAGATATGTACAAACCTTAAGATTGCCTGTCTGGCAACTCTTGTTGAGAATCAGAGTGATGAACCAACCCTGCAGAACAGCCTGAATATGGAAAGCCAGAGAGAAAGAAAATAATGGCAAGAAGAAAAAGAAAAAAGTCAAGTTTCATCTCAAAGAAAAATGAGAGGAAAAGGTCAGCCCAGAATCTAAAGGAAGAAGAGAAAGATCAAGTCAAAGATAAGAAAGCAGTAGAACAAATTTACAGAGAACTACCTGAGTATGCAGCAGAAAATCTTCTCAGTGAATTTGGAGATTCAGTTGTTCTAGTCTGGCTGTCTCCTCATTAAGGCTAAGTACAAACTTTCAAAAAGCCCAAGGCAGAATGGTTGCATGATTTTCTATAAGTAGCCTAGGTTAGATCAGTAGCAAACAGTGCATACGTTTGCCCTCTGGTGGGGGCGTGAGGCATGCAGGCTGCTTCCACTGGCCAAGGCATGTAGGCTAGGGATGCATCTGCATGCCTCCAAGCATGCGCTGTGGGTTTCTCAGGCTGCCAGAGACTATCGAGCACAACTGAAAGGCCAAGCCATTCCATTGGCTGTCGGGCACAGGCAAGCCCAGCCCCACACCCTCCCTCTAACCCTACTACTCCAGGACCCTGTGGCTTTGGGCCAGTAAAGTCTTGCAGGACCCTAGATGCCCATGGCCCAGGTACCTTCTGGCAGTGGCCAAGCTTGGCAGGTTGCAGGGTTGCCTCCGTGCAAGCCCAGTCCTGATGTTCTGCCCCCTGCCACCCTAACACAGCAGGAGGGAGCTTCCCAAACCAGCTGCTGCTCAGGAGGAGAGGGTGCATGCTGGGGTCTAGATGTCAGAGTCCTTGTCTCTGGCCACTGAAATGTGGGGTGCCAGAATTGTGCACACCACAATTCCATAGGGCTGTGCCGGAGCATGGGGGCATGGGGACCCCTGGCTAGGTGTGCAGGAGGCAGGGCTGGGCTTCATGGGACTGTGCCTGAACACAGGGGTTCTCTCAGTGTCAGATGTGTATATACATCATGTGATGCCTCATGACAGGGTGTGAGGGCATGGCCTGGAGTCATGGGTGCCCAGGCCCCAAGACTCAAGGACACATCCACCTCCCTTTCCCTCCCCTCTGCTGCTTGTCTGTGGTTGACAGATGGCTGGAGGCTAGAGGCAAGGCTGGGGAGAGGGTCTGTGCCAGTTCAGCTCTGGGATAGCTCAGAGGTGGGGCCCGCTAGGCACTCATCTGGAGCGGCCATGCATAGGCTAGGTGCTAGTACACCTTTCTGTAAGGAGGAGGTTGCGGGGGGCTGCAAAGGAGGCTGGGGTGCTGGAGGACAGCAATCTATCTGGAATCTATAGGGGATCTGGTTCAGAACTTCAATTCATTGATCTAACCTGAATCGATTAGATTTTACTGCATTTCAATCCAGATCTATCTTAGACTAGGTTCTTCCATTTTAAAATCAGTTTGTGTGTACCAAACTTCTGTACAGTTATGGGTTTAGATCGATTTCCAATCGCTTACACTAGTTTATGTGTAATGTCTGGACCTGGCCCAGAAGTTAAAGTTAATGTATTAACAAAAATATTCTTATTTTGAAAAAGGGGTGAAACTAGAAGACTTCTTGAAGTTCCTTCCAGCCCTATTTTTCTGTGACTATGGCTAAGTAGTGACAGTCAAAAAGCCCAAGTCTGAATGAATTCAGTCTTTGCAGGTTAGTCTAATCTGTGTGGACTGAACCAATAAGCAAATGAACAGACATTTGCTTTTGATGCTGGAAATGCAGCCACATGCCTGCAGTGGCCCAGGACAGAAGCTGGAGGTGGGAGGAGGAGAGAAGCGCTAGAGCAGACATCTTGAGCCGGAGCAGACAGCTTGGGCCAAGACTAGTACACCCACGCTAAGGGGGGGATTTGCAGGGGAGGTGCAAAGCATCCTGGGATGCTGGAGGACTGTGAGTTAACTTGAATATGGAGGGGATCTGGAAGAGAACTTCAAAAAACCAATTTAACCTAAATCAGTTAAATCTGATACTAAATCCATCCAGGTTTATCTTAAACTGGTTTGGGCCATTTTGAAAGCAGTTTATGAAACTGAACTTCTGTTTTGTTACAGATTTGAACCAGTTTCTGATCACTTTACACTGCTTTATTTGTAATTTCTATCCCTAGCCTATAAGCTTTTCAATATTAATACATATTTCTGAATCAACGTAAAGGTACTTAGAGAGTTAACATTACATGTTAGCAGGCATTATTTGTATCTGTTGTTCATATGCATAAGCAGTCTACAGCAGAAGTTTGTAAAGCATCTTTTGAACTTCATGCTTCAGAGCATGAGGACTTGGGGGAAAATAAAAAAGTAAACCAATTTAAAAATAAACAAGTTGCCTCTAAAAAAGAGAAAATGTGAGGCAAGTTCCATCCCAATATAAGTTAAAGATATACATCCCACAAAACATGGAGTAAAATGTAAACCTTAAGATCTCAAGTAGTAAGGTGTTACCAGATACTAACAGCTGAAATCATAACCTCACAAAGACAAACAACAGATTATTTGAAGAGATACATCTTCATCAAATCCAAAATATGTTTTGAGAGATGAGAGCATATGCTGCTAGATTCTCCATTACATAAGTTCCTATAAAATTAGCTTATCAAAGAGCTATAGGATTTTAGGCTAACACCCAAGATGATTAGTTAGACATAATGAACTGATGGTAATGATTAGAAATGGATAAAGAAGGCTATGACCAAGAGTGATTACCCAGCACTCCATGTGTTGTTCAGAGTATAATGAATATGGTATTTAATTTCATGAAATTGTCTTCTCTTACAGTTCAGATTAAAGGCAGACCGACATTTAAATTATGAGTTTGGATTCCTCTGGTTTTCATTCTGGATGTTTTTCTTTATGTTTACTGTGACTTGTTTTGTATTCTGTGCACAATGGGGGGTAGATTTATTTTGAAAACTTATTTCCAAATCTATGCCCAACAATTCTGCATGAGCAGGTGACATCAATCTGTAGTCACTTTTATAAACTAATAATCCAATTATTATAATAAAACCCGTCTTAGTCACCAGAGTTCTTCTCCCCTTCTGGCCAATTTTTCATGCAGTGTGGTGCAAGCTTACCATAGCCATACAGATAAAATACTGCCTGTCTCCTATCCTCAGTTCAGGCCTATTCTATATTCCAGCAACTGTACAACTCATATTTTGTTTAAAGTCAATGCTTTCTTTTATCAAATAGCATCCCCATAATGGGAGAAAAACTCTAAGCAGGCGGTATGCATAGAATTTAAGCAAGCTCTCCAGATGGAGTCTTGAATTTACTACAGGAAAAGAAAGTTTCATAGTTTCATAGTTGGTAGGGTCGGAAGGGACCTGAGCAGATCATCAAGTCCGACCCCCTGCCATGGCAGGAAAGAGTACTGGGGTCAAATGACCCCGGCTAGGTGATTATATAGCCTCCTTTTGAATACCCCCAGGGTAGGAGTGAGCACCACTTCCCTCGGAAGTTGGTTCCAGATCCTAGCCACCCTGACTGTGAAGTAGTGCTGGCTCATGTCTAGCCTGAATCTACTCTCAGTCAACTTATGGCCGTTATTCCTCATTACTCTAGGTAATGCTCGGGGGGAACAGGGACTCTCCCATAACCTGCTGGTCTCCCTGGGCCAGTTTGTGGACAGCCACCAGATCCCCTCTCAGCCTTCTCTTCTGGAGCCTGAACAGGTTCAGGTCCCATAGCCTCTGCGTATATGGCCTGCCTTGCTGCCCCCTGATCATATGAGTGGCCCTCCTCTGGACCCTCTCGATGCTGTCCACATCCCTCCTGAAGTGCAGCACCCAGAACAGGATGCAGTACTCCAACTGTGGCCTGACCAATGTTGCATAGAGGGGGAGGATTACCTCTTTGGCCCTGCTTGTGATGCATCTGTGGATGCATGACAAGGTGCGGTTAGCCTTCCTGACCATGTCCCCACATTGGTGGCTCATGTTCACTTTGGAATCAATAATGACACCAAGATCCTTTTCTGCCTCTGTGCTGACTAGAAGGGACTTCCCCAGCTTGTAGATATGCTGCTGGTTCTTCCTCCCTAGGTGCAGTACCTTGTACTTGTCAGTATTGAAACCCATCCTGTTCTCATCCCTGTAACCTGTTTAGATCTAGTTGCAGCCTGTCCCTCTCCTCCAGTGTGCCCACATCCCCCCACATCTTAGTGTCATCCATGAATTTGAGCAAGGTGCTTTTCACCACTTCATCCAAGTCACTGAGGAAGATGTTGAACAGTGCGGGCCTAAGGACTGAGCCCTGGGGGACCCCACTGCGCACATTCCTCCAGGTCAAAAAAGACTCATCCACCATGACTCTCTGGGTGCAGCCCTCCAGCCAATTTGCAATCCATATGACTGTGTAGGCATTGATGCCACAGTCACCTAACTTTTTAATGAGAATGGGGGGAGAGACGGTGTCAAAGGCCTTCCTAAAGTCCAGAAAGACTATGTCCACTGGGACACCTGCGTCCAAGGATATTGAAACCAGGTTGTAGAAGGCCACCAGGTTGGTCTGACAGGACCTGCCTTGAATTAATCCGTATTGGTTGCCCCTAAGCATGATCTCCCTTGCTGGTCCTTTGCAGATGTGCTCCTGGATAATTTTCTCAAAGAACTTCCCCAGGACTGAGGTAAGACTAACAGGCCTGTAGTTTCCTGGGTCCTCCTTCCTCCCTTTTTTGAAAATGGGGACCATATTGGCCCTTTTCCAGTCCTATGGCACCTCACCAGAGCACCATGAGTGCTTGTAAAGCTGTGCCAGGAGTCCCACAATGACCTCTGCTAAGTCCTTCAGCACTCTGAGGTGGAGATCATCAGGAGCTGCATAAGTAACATAGGCTGCATACACATGTTTAAATGAACAGGGAAAAATTATTCTGGTTTTGTTCTCATGGTAGAAAACCTTACCTGGAGATGCCTGAAGATAGGGTTTGGGGAGTGGGGGGGAGAGAATATGATGCGGAGGGGCAGTGACATGCTGGTGCCCTGCCTCTGTCCATTCTGTTGCCCTTGTCCCTCACTGACAAGCCACACTCCCTCAGCCCTGCTGCTGCCTCTCACTCCAGATCCATTGACCCCAGCACTGCCAGTGCCCCTCACTCCCAAACAGCAGTACCCTGTCCCCCACCCCTTGTTGCTGCCCCTCACTGCCAACCCACAGCCCCCTGGCACTGCCAGTGCCCTGCATACCCAACCCAAAGTCACACATCCCATCCCCTGTACCCCTCACTCCCAATCTGCAGCCCCATGCCCCCCACCCAGGTCTGGCAATGCTCTTCACTCCCTACCCACAGCTTCTGTCCCCCACCAGTGCCCCTCACTCCAGACTCACAGCTCCCTACACCCCTCCCAGACCTGCTAGTGCCCTTCACTCCCAACCCCCACGACCCCAGCCCTGCTGGTGCCTCTCACCCCTGATCTGCAGCCCCTGTCTCCCCCAAACCCTGCTGGTGCTGCCCACTCCCCACCCATTGGCCCCCCTACCCAGTGATGCCCCTCACCCCTGACCACAGCCCCCTGCACTCCAGCCCTGCTGCCCAAGCAGCTCCCATATTGGTCTTTCACTCTCCTTCCCTCCCTTTGCCTGTTTTTTGCAGTTCCTATGCTCTACCACAAAGTGATTGGCTGCCAGGGTCATGTGACCCCTGACAGCCAATCACTTTGCCTGCTGCTCCCAGCTGGCCTAGGAGGGTAGAGGAACAGCAAAAAAATCCAGACTTTTTTCTCTTATTTTAAAAACCCACCCAGACACAGCACAGGGGGCCACAAAAGAGGGCATGTCCAGGAAAAACCGGATGTATGGTAACCCTATCTGAAAAGATATTCTAATGCTGAACCCTTGAAGAATACAGAACTTGCAATGCTGATGCAGTGCAGCCAGGGAGATCATCCAAACATCTCAGCATGTTCTGAAGACTCCATCAGCCTTCCTGGTGACAGCTGGCAGTAGTGCACAGGGCAGCCATGATTGCCTGACCCAGACTGTGTCTCCCTGCAGCACAATGTAGGGATTATGAAGGGGTGTATTCTGCTTCTTGCTTGACTAGACCAACAGTCTATCCCAAGTGAGACATTGTCTCCCAGAGGCTAGGCATGAGAGCAGAGCACCCTGAGATGCTGGTGGACTGTTCTATGGCTTCTCTCAGAAGAAAACATGTTTTCAGTCATGGGACTGATTAAACCCAGGATGTTCTCAGGTTATTTTTACCTGGAGCTGCCATTTTTCCTGTAAGAGAAAATTCCGATACATCTATACACTTACAATTCTCTTGAGAGAGCAGTGACTGTCTCCTGGGAAAGCAGGAAAAAAATCATACTCATAAGGCATTAGGTTATCTTGCCCCTGGGTTGCATTAGATGATTTATCAAAAAGTAAAATACATTTTTTGGTGGACCCACGCTGTTTCAAGGCACCAGGTCTTGTGTTTGCAAGTCCTTTGTAACTGGGACAGTCTCAATTTCAATAGGTCACCTATTCATGTGCTCCTGGCACTCATTAATCGGTATGGACTTTCTTTTATCTCCCTGAATACATGAGTCCTTAGCTTTTATTTGCCTTAGATTTTGGCCCTTCTAACAGAAAAACAAAATCAGGTTACGTGAGAAGAGTGTTATCCAAGACTGACCCAGAAAGCACACAACATTTTCCTGGTAGGGAGATCTGCTAGATAACTAAAGCTGTGAAACAGCTTGTATCTATCATCCTGATCAACTTCCCTGCACAGGATGATAGATTTAAACATATACCTGTATACCTCCACTTTGTCTTCTAATACCCCAGAATGGTGAGGGCCAACCTTTTCTGGCAAGCGTACCATAAATTAGCTCTGCACCCTCACCAAGTGCCAGTCTGATTCCCTTCCTCTGTTTGACCTGTTTCTCTGCTTTCTGCTCCCTGTCCAGTATTTCCAGAGTTACCTGCTGCTCTGCTTTCTGTTCCCTACCCTATATGCTGTTATGCTGCCTGTCCCTTCCCGATCTGCCACACAGACTGGAGGCTCTTGCTGCTTGTTGTACGTGCTGCATGTTAGCTACCCCTACCCTAAAAGTCTTGTTTCTTGTAACCACAGAAAAATTAATGTGTATGGGGCATTATTACAGAACCTACCAATGCAACATTTATTGTCAGTCTCTTTTAATGAATATTTTCCAAGGCAGGCATTTTTTTATACCATGTGCCAGTAATAGTGCCAGTGTATCAAATGTTGCCAGGATAACATCAACATAAGACCACAAGTTTGATGGATGAGCTATGAAAGGAGAATTTATCCAAGCAAGTCTGAGTGGGAAAAAAAATCAAACCTTCTGCCAGGTCATAAACAAACTGGCCTGTACACCAGGCAGCAAAGTACAGCTCTGAAGAGCACTCTAAAGAGCCATTGGCCAAGAGGACAGTAACTTTAATTTCTGAAAACAAGGTTGATTCTGTTGTTAAGAACTCTTTCTCTCTTTCTTTTGCCTTACTAGCAAAATAGCATAGGAGATTGAGC
This sequence comes from Crocodylus porosus, assembly GCF_001723895.1. Classification (NCBI taxonomy): domain Eukaryota; kingdom Metazoa; phylum Chordata; order Crocodylia; family Crocodylidae; genus Crocodylus; species Crocodylus porosus. The sequence continues at coordinate 64,056,139 of NW_017728918.1, read as the reverse complement.
TAGACCCTTTTTCTCCCATTTCAAAAGACATCAAGTAGGAGCTGCCTGAATTCCAGTAGTAGCATCACACCCAGCCCTTGAATTGAATTGCAGAGGGACTTGGGGCCCTCACTCGTTTAATCTAAATGAGTTTAAAGATGCACAGAAGTGAGAGTGGGATGAAATATATGAAGGAACAGCATATCTAGAACAGCCATAGTTCTTTCTGCATATCCAGGCCCAGAATGCAGGAGATGGTTTAGGGCCAAGGCACAGCTGCCAAAGCTACTGCCCACCCTCAGGCCAAATCCATTCACCTAGTGGGTGTTCACCTGTAGGCCAATCAGTTGGCAGGCTGGATCCAGCCTGCAGGCTATATTTTGCTCACCCCTGAGCTAGATAGTGCCTTCTTCTTGACTCGTTGGCACAGATAGGCTTCCCTTTCAGTTTTCTGTATTTGTCCCCGTATAGCACTAAACAATGAGAAGAGGTGAGGATATGAACTTTGTGGCATAAGTAGAATCACAGCAAACTCCAAAAAGCTATTCAAGGACTGGAAGCTGCTCAGCAGTGGCAAGAAAGCTAGAAAACTGAAAAGAAACTTTACAGTGACGGATACAATGGAGAAGGGTACCGTGTTTCTTATGGTATTGATACATATGCAGGATATAGCACATCTATCTTTCAAAACAGCATCTCTTCTTCTCCTTGTTATCTAGAAAGATACATATGCACAAATGCACAGAAGGGAAATTGCTTACAACAATAAATGCTATGAATGACAACGAATGGCAGAAAATGAGAGACAGATTCAAAGAACTGTATTTGGGATATACGCAAGTGAAACCTAGCTGTGCACTGGAAAAACACTAACGCATAACATTTAATAATATCACATTACAAAGAAACTGTATTCCCAAATCCCCTGTCCAGAGGCCTAACGCTATTATCTAAATCCTGTAGTACTAATGCTATTAACTAAATGAAATGGCAAATCTGACTGGCTGCACCCTTCATAACTGACCAGCGTTCTTGAAGACCTGCTGTTTGTTTGTGATAGTAATTGTGATGCTTGGTGATGTGTTGCAGATATGGGAGAAAAATGCATATTGCACGCATGAAATGTCATGAATATACTATAATATATTAATTATTGATGTATGTGGCATGAGAGAAAGTATTCGATTCAGTGCCCCAGGGACTGTGCTCTCTAAACCATCTATACAGAACCATCTATTCTATTCTGAGTCTAGATGATTCTTATACTTCTTCCTTCACTGTTGTACTACAGCACCTTCCAGTGGTGCACTAAGCAATGTGACTAATATGTAGCTCATTCTTTAATCCTCTTTCAGGGGAGAATTGACTACATACTATAACCATTTTTTTTCAATATTTTTTTTCTTTTTAGTTTTGTTATTGATACGCATAGGCTGCTGTGTGTTTATGTTAAATAACAAAGTGAAAGAATTGCCCTTGGCATGTAAATAGAAAGTGCTGAGGTCTGCAGCAGTCCTAAGTTCCTTTTTGGAGTTCCTTCCATGATGGACCCCTGAAAAAGCTCTGCCTCCCTCACAGAGAAGCTTTATCTTTCTGCTATAAAGTCCCATTGTGCTAGAGTCATCTCACATATTCATCCTCTGGCTGTAAGTGATTTTTGGACACTTGGGAACTTTGAAGACAGACACCAAAACCTGGATTTGTTTGATATATTTTTAGAAAATACAGTAGGGAGTGGAGTAGGTTTGATGAATTTGCAGTAGCTTGTTTTACTGAGGAGATAGCTGGCAGCATGCTGTACTAGCTAGAGTTTCCTAAGGGCTGATGGCTTCATGCCCAGCTATATCTCATTGCTTTCATCTAGATGAGACTAAAGGATAGAACTGAGGCCAAAACATCATGTACCAGAAAGGGATAGAGTCTTCAAGACATCCAAAGATGGTGGATAACATTACATGAAATATTAGCATAAGTGAGGTATCCAGGAACATTCCTAAAAAACTAAATTGATATTCTGCAAGCAAGTGATTTCAGCAAAAAGAAAGAGGCTGCCATAGCTTCAGACTCCCCAAAGAGCCACAAAAACCTTGGTCCTGATTTCATTCCGCTTTAAATGGTGGCACGTGAATTGTACAAGTACTTGCCAAGTTAGTGGTAGGGTGGCATGTGGTGAAGCATGACTCCGCTTATATCTAACACTTGACTCCATATCAGCTACCCATTTTTCTAGTGGCAGCATTAGTGGAGGGCCACTCGCATGATCAGGGGGCAGCAGGGCAGGCCCTATGAGGAGAGGTCACGGGACCTGAACCTGTTCAGCCTCCACAAGAGAAGGCTGAGAGGGGATCTGGTGGCCAATGGGAGACCAGCAGGCAATGGGAGAGTCCCTGTTCCCCCGAGCACTACTGGGAGTTACAAGGAATAACAGCCATAAGTTGACCGAGAGTAGATTCAGGCTAGACATCAGGAGGCACTACCTCACAGTCAGGGCAGCTAGGAACTGGAACCAACTTCCAAGGGAAGTGGTGCTTGCTTCTACCCTGGGGGTCTTCAAAAGGAGGCTAGACAATCACCTAGCCAGGGTCATTTGACCCCAGCATCCTTTCCTGCCCAGGGCAGAGGGCCGGACTTGATGATCTGCTTAGGTCCCTTCCAACCCTACCAACTATGAAACTATGAAACTTTTAAATAGGATGGGAGGGAGGGCACTGGGTCTGATATAATTAACTGAAAAAACAGAGCCATGTAACCCCATCCTTTGCATCTGAGACAAAACAGTATGTAAGCCAGTATATGAAAGGGACTTCAAGGAGCTCCTACAGATGGCTCTGGCATGATAAAAGGATAAATCCTCTAAAATAGGGACATCACATCAATTCATAGTTGAGAGGGGTCTTAGAGTAAATGAGAATTTGACCCTAACTAGTTTGGTTCTCATTCCGGAAGTCACCTTTATTTAGGATACGATCTTGAGCATGTGATTAATTACTTTCCTGAATAAAGACTTGTATCTGCATAGTGAAAAAACACTAAAGAATGGATTTCTTAAAATGTTCTCCAGGATGTTTGAGAAAAAACTTGCCCTGCAACACTTTCTAGGATTGATACCTTTCATAATAGGTTTGAGCATAAACATGCAAGTCAGTTACTCTATGAGGATGTGACAAAAGAAGCATCTGGTATAAGAAGTAATAAGTACATAAACCTAAATTTTCTAGGAATAATGCCTATGGGAAGGCTCATAGCTAAAATATTATAAAGTGGCCTAAAATAAAATTTCTGAGGTTATATTTATTTCTACTGTTTATTTCTAGTCTCTAATGCATTCCCATCTTCTTCCTAAACAAATGAAGTCACTTGTGAAGTCTGGCCTTGTGATTTTGGATTCTTTTTTATTTGTGCCAAATTAAAACAATAGATCCTATTTCTCAGCAAGTGCTGACCCTCCTCCTCTTCTGAAAATCAAACTCATTTAAAGCCATTAAAGTAGAGCTGCAGGAACAGTTACAATTGTTTCACTGGCTGCAGTAAGACATTGGAAAAGATTCATGGTCAAAACAAACATTGTTTTTATATATTCACAGCAAAATAGAAAGCAATATTTAAGGGCTGAATAACATATTTTGTTTTCAATTGTCTTTGTTTTGCTTCAGTTTTCTTTTTTAAATTACATTTAAGCAACTTGCTTTTAAAATATTGCTTCAAAATGAGAAGTTGAAATGAAATGTTGGGACTTTTCCACATTTTTAATTTTCTCCCCCTGCTAAAACTATTCATCCAGTTTCACATAATAATAATTTCAAATGATCCAATCCAATTGTTTAGCTTAGAGCAAAAAATCCATTTGCCCAGCACATTTTGCCTATCTTTTGTTTCTGTTCTGGCACCAAAAAACTGAGATGGTCAAATCATTATCGTTCTTGAAAATGTTCCTCCAAATCTACTGTAACTCTATCAGGACCTGTGTATAAAATTGAGTCCCTATTGAGAGGATGCATGTCATACAGATAGTCAGCTGAGCCCAATCACATACCCCACAAGAGTCACTCCAGTATACAGGATAGATTATATGATATATTTACTTATCTTGAGGAGAACCTTAACTCATTTCTTGCAGAGAATATGTGTAGTAAAATACATGTCATCTTGAGTAAGGGTATCACAACCAATCCCTTTGTATGTAATACAGAGCTGTAAGGATATTTATACAAACTAAACAAAATAAAATAGAACAGTCCCTTCCTTGACACTCAGCAATAAAAATACATATGCTTACTTCAGTGGATAAATGTTTATTTTTAATAGTTGATTTAACTCTATAACTTTCTGTAGATGGTTTCATTTGAATTCATATCCAAAATACAACATTTAATATTAACTTAATTCTAGGGACGTCTTTCAATATTACTTTACTCTTCCATCTGACAAGACAAACTTTAACATTTAAAATATTAATTAAATCCCTCAAATTATGTGTCATGGTAATATAATACTTATTTTTGCAAATGAATAAACTGAAGCAAAAAGCAGTCAAAAGTGACTTCTCTAAAATCAGGTAGAATTCACCGTTACAATGGTGTTAAGTCCTGGTAGAAACATACAAGGAACTGATATTTAGGAAGCCATTACCTTGCTATAGAAGCACGTGCTTGCATTATTACTAGCCTGGCACTTTTTAAAGTTTGATGGTTTTGGTAAGGATTGTATCATTCAACTGATTCCCTCCTCTGCTCCCTCCCCACTCTTCTTACATTAATGTGAGGGAGGAAGAAATGAAGGAAAATTAAATTATAAAAAGAAAAATAATTGATGACAAATACTACTCTTAAGCAGTTTACTTTGATGTAAACGATGAGCTGCTGAGTGTGTCAGCACCAGTATTTCATTGATTTGTATGTAATTATCTAGGGAGAAAAAGCTTTTAAGAATGCATAACAACTCCTTTGCATATCTTGTTGGATTTATGCCAGCATAATCTCTAACTTTGCTCACTACCTGCCCAAGGTTTAAAATGTGGCTGTGTCTAAATATCAGCTGCAATTAAGTGTTAAGACCAAGAGCGTCTCAGAAGCCGAGTAAGTAATCAAATAGATTTTACTGTCTATTATCAGTATTTATGGTTCTTTTTATATCTAATCACTCTTAGCCACTGCAAACTAAGCACTTTCCTGTAAATAATATTGCCAGAAATAGTATATATATTTACTTGTCAGTTTATTTATATTATTTGGAGAAAGATTATATTAATAGGAGAAATAAGACTAAATGAAGAAAATAAAACTTTATACTAGCAAATGTCTGGTAGACTGTAGGTGTGTCTGCATGAGACACTGTTCAGTAGCCTAATAACACTGTGCAGTAGCATGCTGGGCAAACCCATGCTAATACACTACTGTGCAGTAGCATTAGACTACTGCTTACTTAGCCTCCATGAAAACCCATGAGCTGGTACTACTGTGCAGTAGGCCTGTGCAAAGTGCCTAGTATTCACTTTGGATTCATATTCATCTGATTCGGGGGACAGTGACTTGATTTCGTGATTTGAATCACTGTCCTGAATCAATTTGGCCAAATCTCCATATCTGTGGCAACCAAATCTCTGAACTGAACAGGCCCCATTCCCTGCCAACTCTCCCAGCACTGCTAAGGACTGCACCAGCCTCCCGACTATTTTCAAAAAAAGCCCTGTACTCACTGGCTGCTGCCAGGTGGTGGTGGGGGGTGATACCTGCTGCCCTCCATTGCCCCACTCTGTGTGGGGGGGGCCTGAGCCCCCAGAAGTCCCAACGGCTTTTTTTTTTTTAAGACCTGGGAGCTGGGGCCAAGCAAGGCAACCACGGGGAGGGGGGGGGCTGGGAGAGTTGGGTGGGAGCTGGGGCTGGGCAGGACAGCCATGGGGATGGGCGTTAGGAGAGTGGGCAGGGATCGGGGGGCACTTAGGTGGGCTGGGGGAGCAGGCAGGGAATGGGGCCTGGAGGGGGTCCCCCCATGGTTGCCTCCCCCTCTTCCAGCCTGCCCCCCTACTTACTGGCATGGTCAGTGGCGAGTGGGGACTGCCCAAATCTGTGAAATGCTCCGAATCTTTTCTGAATTGATTTGGAGAGCTTCAAATCAATTTGGACTTTTCTTATTGGTCTCCTGATTTGATTTGGATTCAGAGATTTGGCCACCAAATAAGGCAAATCTCCTCTGAATTGAATCAGCACCCAAAGCTTCACACAGCCCTACTACGGAGTAGTGCCAGTCACTGCACATTGATTTAGTACTTGGTTATACAACTACTAAAGAATGCACAGTAACTATGGGGCATTAATGAATGTGTAGAAGCACCCAGTAGAAGAGATTCTGGATGGCAGTGATGGAAGTCTCCATGGCTAAGACCTGTGCAATTTAAGTTGAGAAAATACTTTAAAAGGAAACCTGAACTAAAAAAAGGAAATAGACCTAATAAGTCTTTTCATGACTCACTTTTATGATTCTCAGACCTCTCTTTCATAGATAAATTTAATTCCTCTGTGAACATTTTCAGACTGGATGGTTGCATTGTTTGATATTAAGGCAAAGAGTGTTTACTAGGTTTATGCTAGATGTGCTACTGATAATGTAAATTAACTTGATGATAGTTTAGTTTAAAATCACTTCAGAGTTCTCTCTTAAATTAATACCGCATAATGGATAAACTAAGCAATGAGCATGAGCTCATTTATAGCAGTGGTTCTCAATCTTTCTAGATAAAAGACAGACCTTGGAAAATGCCAACTGTCAGCTTGTACTTTATTTTTTGACCACAGAAAAATAATAGAGCAATTATTGTATTCCAAAGAACACAGAAGGACCACAACATATCTGAATGTTCTTGACATTATGGATTCCTATTTGCAATCTCTGGGTTTATTTTATAAAACATGCATAAATGTTTGCACACCTAATCACACTCATGTAGCACCCACAGAAGTCATTCATGGCACTGTGGTTATGAATAACTGCTTTACTGGCTTCAACCTGTCCATGGTTATTTGTGTAACGATTGAAAATAAAATACAAGAGCTGTCCAGAATGGCTGGATGGGCACTCCCACCCTACTGTTCATACTGCTTTTACATTTGGAAGTGGTTTTTGGAAAATATTAGTATGTTGCTAAATGAAACGTTCACAAACAGATAAATAAAAGGGATCAAGAATAATGCTTCAATCATGGTACAACTTCTTGAATAAGTCAAGTAACATAGTAAGTCATAATTTGTCTCTAGGTAAATGACAACTCCAAGAACAAGGGCAGCATCTACAGAACATGCTTTCTAAGGGGCCTTAGTCATGTTTTCCTTTGAACTGCTCAAAAGTTGCTCAGTTTCAGTGCTACCTGGAGTTTGGATCAGTCACACCTTAAGGTTAAAAACTTTTTCTGATTGTCCCCTACCTGCACAGCTGTGACTTGCCACTAGAGGGCTGGCAAGCAGGGCCCTGATTAGGAACTACAGCTGTGAGTTGCCACTGTAGGTCTCATGAGCCAGGACAGGCTCTAATTGGGGCAGAAGGAGGGGAGGAAAAGATGGGTTAAGGGAGGTGGGAATTTGAAGCTGGGAGGTGGAGAGTTAATGGGATGGAGGTAGGTAATGCAATAGGAGTCAGAAAGGAAATGGGGGTGGGGAAAGGGAGTGAAATGAAGGAAGTCAGCCACTGACAGATAAAATAAAAAGTGCAAAAATAGGGAAAAAAATTAAAAGGAAATAAAGAGGAAGTACATTAAAGTTGGTGCCATGTTTTAATGAATTGGGATTTGGGATTGGTGTGTGGGCAGTGCTGGTCAAGTTTTCCAGGGTGGCTGGGAGGTGGAATGGCGAAAGAAGGCATGTTTAGAGGAGCCTTGGAGTCTGTGCCCTGGAAAGGAAGCCCTAGCTCATGGGGACCTGATCTGCCCCCCTATCTTCCCCCCACCAACCCCTATACCCCACTCCTGGACTTGTCAGTGCTCTGCAACCTGGCTAGCTGGCACGTGTTGTGCAAGCTGTTTGCACAGGGTTGCACCCCTGGGATGGGAAGGTCATAACCCCGGGGGTTGGAAGAGTGCCAAAACCACACTCTGGATAGTAAAGTTCAGGGGGTGGAAAGTTTGTCCATACAGAGCAGGAGGGTAGGGGACAGTACACTGCATCCTGGGATGCTGGAGGACTGCAACATGGGTGTTTTATCTGTGGGGAATGGCCACATATTAATGGTACATGAGCTGGGAAAAGTAGATCAGAGATAAATTTGCCTTGGAGTGGCATAACTTTAAGCCACCTAAAGTATCCTTAAAACTAGTCTCGGGTGTTGCTGTGTGAACAGTCAAGGGATTTTAGGGTGGCTCCAAGAGCCACCTAAAATGAATATGTAATGAGGCCCCAATTGTCCACATATTAATGTTAGGACTTTTGTCATCCAAGACAGGGTTTATAGGCCCCTTTCAGGCTGAATGAAGTTAAACATACTTATCCTAATACAAGTTATCCATTGATTATGTAATACACAATGCATAAACAGGTCTGGCAGAAAGGACTGGAACCCAGAAGCCCCCTTCAAGATTGACTGCCCTAACCACAAAACTGTAGAGTTAGGCTCTGTATTGTTTGCCTCATGGACTTTTAATGCACTTTGCATTACATAATGATTACCTAAGCAACAGTGCTGCCCAAGGGCCAGAACCTAGGGTTCCCTTCTTTCAGAAGTAGTGGCCACCTAAGTGTATTAATGAGTCACTTGCTTTCCTTTCAGTCCCCTGACTTCTGTTCTTGACTGCCCAGTGATCCAGCTTCAGCTAGAGAACAGGAGGATACCACCAACCTTGCCCAACATGTCTGGTGGTTAGGACACTGTCCTGGGAAGTAGAAGGTGTTTGTTCAAAGTCAGAGTAAGGTGAGTCTACAATAAATATCTCCCACTTCCTAACCAAGATCTTTCTCCATGAATCCAACAGGGAAAAGGTAAGCATCACAACCTCAGCGCCTACATTCAGCATCAAACAACATTTGGGGACCTGTGTGGAAAGTATACAAGAGGGGTGGGTTCTCTCCTGGAAGGTGGGAGATGTAAGCCAAGGAAATAATTCAGCTCTTTTCCTGAATGACTGCTATAAGCACTAGGCTTTTACATAAAAAAACTCAACCTTTCTCCCAGCAGAAATGTAATGCTTGTATGTGGCCTCAATCGGCCTTAGACTTTTTGGCACTTGTATGTCTGTCCCAAGCTTGAGGTTTGCCTGTTAACAACAACATCTCTCCTGAAATCATTGATGGCTGATAAGCATTATAGTGATTGGTTAAAAACAAAACATAAAAACAAGAATTTAGCATTTTTCCTGCTTTCCCATGACTCACTTTTAGTGTTGATACCCTAAGCTTTCAGTCCAGAGATGGCACTGACATCTTACTCCTTTTGGACTTCAAGATGCAGAGAATGATCCACTGACAGCAACAGAAAAGAGATCATTAATACCAATGATTAAGGCTCTGAATACTGATTTTCAAGTTCTCTATTGTGTGACTAATCTGGAACATTGCATCTGAGTCTCTTCACAGCTTTGGTTAGTTCAAATGCTAATATAAATCTGATTCTGAACTTTGTGGCCTTGCCCTGCCTGCAATTTCTATAAAGATTCTCATTTCCAGAAGTAATTCTTTCCTTGACAGTGTCTGGTTAGAATTAATTATGATTTGAGGTCAGGAAATGTTGCCTAATTAGAAATATTTTTCCAATATAGTGGGGCAGCAGATAAAAGGGAAAGAGTTTGATAATTTTAAATGGGAACAGGTATAAGGAATATTACCTGCTTATCTATTCTTTTTACTGAACGTTATCCATTTAGCATTAGGGTTTTTTAAGTCAGAACTACTTTTCTATGGGACCCTACATCCCTCTGTGCAAAGTTGTGTCAGTGGGGATAATACTGTGAAAATTAGATGAGGAGTCTTTGCCAAGAAAAATGAGCTGCACCAGTAAAAACTATATCCTGTGCCACTGTTTTTGTCAAGGTAAGCTCATGCCAGAATGGAAAATCTGCTGTACATGTAAGGTGCTTAAATTATTTCTTCCTATCTTATATATGCATTCTGTATATTTTTTTTATGATTCTATAATAACTCTTGTGTTACCAATATGCTACCACTGTATTTCACATTTCATTTAATTTACCAAGACTTCATGTAACTGAGTGAAATATATCTGCTTAAGTGATATAAGATCTATCCTACAAAGTCATTTCAGTCATTTCCTGTCACACCATTTGCAAAAAGAAACCCTTTCTCTTATAAATATGTAAATTTTAAGATCCCTTCTTGTCTGCAAGACCGCAGCATCTTATCTTACCAAAATTGCATTCCCTGTAATCTGTTCAGACATCCCCAGAGAGGACTGAGGAGGAGTTTGTTTACATTAATCAATCAGCTAGAAATAAACATAAATACTGTAAGGAAAAACATTTAATTGATCATAATACTTTTCGTTAAGGCCACAGTTATTCCCTTTTAGATAAGCTTTGGCAGATTTACTCCCAGCTACAGCAGGCCATTGGAGAATTAATGTATACTTGTTTAACATTTAGGTATTTTATGAATACTGAAGAACCAGGAAATTGGAAAATGTGTCTCAAAGCTTAAAATTATCTCTCCCTGTAGCAATTACTTAAGGAAATAAAAATTTGATTTTTATTCACAAAGAGTTTGTGTTTCTAATGATAATTACAACATCACTTGACCAAAGAGTATTAGGTTGCTTCCTATCTTTGCACAAACCCAAATCGTATTACTAATCCAACAAGCACAGAAAAACCACAATGTTCCAATTTACAGATAAAAAACCTACTGTGTTTAGAGCACATTTAGCCATTTTATTCTATTTTTCCACCTATTCAAAAAGTTAAATATTGGCCAGAACTCTATGTTGATATTATGGAAGCTAGTACGTATTCTGCAAGTATCCTAAGTTAATGGACTGAAATATCACAGGCCCCTGTTTTTTCTTATCACAGGTTGATAAGATATGTATTCATATATTGCATATTCAGATAAATTACCCAAGTATGACTGGCTGGTATTACAAGTATTACATTGGGTGCTACAGAAAAATCCCCTCAGCCCACGCTACATATTTTCTTGTTATGTTTTTTCCCAAGTCTACTCTGTAATAGGAATTGCTGCAGGTATAGTGTAAGAAAAAACCAACATGAAAAGAGAAACATAAAAATGGCTTTTAACTGCATTGCAGATTTTCTGTCTACTTGACACCCCTCATCCTCATCTAAATCTCCTCTGTAAATCAAACAAGTTGTATGCAACATGTTCTGTTCTTTCAGTGTTATAAAAAATTGTGTAAATGCTCTGGCCAGCTCATGTCAACATAGATGGATATCACAACAACAGTGTTCTCATTCTGTTCCTAATGTAGCATAAAGACATTGGCTATTGTTTAAATTGCTAAAGCAACAAATGGTTGTATTTGGGCTGGATCAGTAGGCTCCAACCTTTTTATGGTGCAGATCACTTTTTGGAAGTAAAGGGTACCCCCAGTTGTTCTCTGTGGGCCAGTAAGGATGGCAGTTTGGAGCATGACTCAGATCAGGAGCACTTATGTGGCAGAGGGAGTCTTTCTTATGAGTACTCATGAGCCTTTCTAGATAAGTACAGACAGTCAAAAAGCCCTAGGGCAAATTGATTCAGTCTTTGCAGGTTAATTTAAGATGCACAGATTAAATTGAAACACAAGTGAAGAGGGCTGTGCAAAGCTTTGGTCGCTGATTTGATTAGGAGGAGATTTGGCCTGATTCGGTGGCTGTATCTCCAAATCCAAATCAAATCAGGAGACCCTTTAATCTCTCCAAATCAAATTGAAAGCCTCCGATTCAATTCAGAGAGATTCAAAGAGATTCAATGATTCAGACATAGACACAGCTTTAAACATTTTTTCTACATATCTCAAGGTACCAGGTGGCTTGTGAATGCTGAGATGGTGGGATGGATGGAGAGTCCCATGGATGCGTGGGCAGGTTCCCAGCATGCTTGGCGGTGGATCCGGAAGTGGACCAGAAGCATTTCTGGTCCACTTCTGGGTCCACTGCAGAGCACACGGGGAACCCCCTCTGCCCCCTGGCTTGGCAACTGGTGCCTCCTGGGTCTGGGGGGAGGGGTACCTGGGGTCCCCCCACACCCCATTGCTAAGCCAGGGGGTCATAAGGGGGGTCCCCCACATGCTCGGGGGTGAACCCAGAACTGGACTGGAAGTACTTCCAGTCCAATTTCAGGTCTGCTGCTGAGCATGCAGGGGGCCTCCCTCATGCTGCTTTGGGACACTACATCCACCCCACCATCTCAGTGTTTACAAGCCATGCCTGGTACATTGAGGTATGTAGAAAAAACATTTAAAGTTGTGTCTATGGCTAAATCACTGATTCTCTGAATCAGAATCGAAGATTTGAATTTGGCCATATTGACTCGGGACAGTGATCCAAATCAGCAACCTGAATCACTGTCCCCTGAATTGGGCTGAATCTGAATCAAATATGGCCCACTTTGCAATCCCCTAGTGAACAGACATTTACCTTTGATTCACAAAATGCAGCCACATGCCTGCAGTGGCTCAGTCCAGAAGCAAAGGGGCACTGGAGCACAGCTTTCTGGCTGTGTGTTCACTTCCTCTTTCTGCTTCCCCCAAGGTCTCTGGGATTTGCAGTCCAGAATTACAGCAGCAGGACTCTGCAGGGTTGCTAGTCACTTCCTCTTCCTGTTTCCAGGTGCCTCTGGGATTTGTAGTCCACAGTTGCAGCCAGCAGTAAGTTTGAGTGAGGGAAGGGGTGTTTAATCCCTCTCCCCAGCCCCAGTCCCCAGACCCCAGCCAGGGTAGTCCCCCCAACCCCCAAAGACTGGCCTGCATCCCCAGCTCAGCTTGCCCACCCTCTGTGCTCTGGTCAGCCAGACCTCACTGCTCCAGGTAGGAAGCAGAGGGGAGGGTCCAGCCCTGTTCTCTGGAGCCAGACAGCACAGCCTATCCCAGGTCTGGAAACCATGCTGGGGGACTGTGATTTAACTTGAAACAGGAAGAGGTTTGGGACAGAAGTTTCATAAACTGGTTTGACCCAAATCAGTTAAGTTTGATACATTTTACATTCTACTGCATTCATCCAGATTTATCTAAACCAGTTTCAGCCATTTTGAAGCTGGTGTATGTGTACTAAGCTTCCATTCTATTACAGGTTTAAACCAGTTTCTGATCAGATAAACTGGTTTATGTGTAACTTTGGTCCCTAGTCAAAGAGGCACACACAGTTGCTGAACCTGGGTTGGACTTGGGCCAGAGAGAGGCACCAAGATACTTGGACTGGCATAGCTCAAGACATGTGTAGAAATGGACCCTTTGGCAAATGGAACCTTTGGACTTACAAGTAAGAGAGGACGGTATGTTCAGAGCTGGACAGCAACCGATCAGGGGCTTTTTGTTTCACAACACTGGATTTAAGCACTTTGCTTTTGTTTAAGTCTTGATTAAGGCCCATAAGCCCTTTATTGGCTCTAGCCCATAGCTTCTAAACTCCTTTGGTGGTGTCTGATTGGAATATCTACTTGCTGGACCCCCATCCTTCCATCTTAGCCTTTTCATGCCCCAGAGAGAATACAAGCTTTTGTATTATAGATGGAAGCAAAGGAATCCTATCCTGACACAGAGCACTGATAACTCATAATACTGTAATTCTCTAGTTTTTATAGAAAGTCCTTCAGTACTCATTCACTACAGAACCAAAATGTACTCTAACTTCTATTAGTGTGTAATTTCTATTGGTCCCAACTTGTCAGTTTGAATTTTGGCAGGAACAAACTCAGAGGCATTCTGAGTTTAAAAGTGTCTGTGAAGTCAGTCTTACCCTCCCATCAGCAAATAAGAAACACAATGTTTTAATCTAGTAAATCTAATACACATTCTTAATAGCTATGCTTAACAGAATCATTCCTTCTCCACTGATTCTATTGGCAAGCCTTAAAATGAAAATTGACATAGAGTCATTCTTTGAGCTGCATGACTATAGACCAGGAGCCATGTAGGAAACCAGTGGTAAGTAACTTGGGGAAGGGGGAGGTGTGGATGGGATTAGGGGAATAGCAGGTCCATAGCAGGGTTGGTGGGTTCAGGGGATGGAGATCAGAGGGGGGCTGGTGGATCTGCATGGGGGAGAGGGTCGTCTGGTTGTGGGGCTAAAAATAGCCCAATCAGGATCAGGGGGTAGAAACAGTTCAGCTCCAAGGCTCAGCCAAGTACCTAGGCTATCCAGCCCCAGGGTTGCATTGTAAATGCATACATGCATTCATGAGATCAGGTTAGCCCTTTCTTAGATCAGATTAACCTGATCTTGATCTAATTTAGTGCACCTAATCAGGTGAATTAACTTAGATTGGGCACAATATTTTTGGGGTGATTTAAACCCTCTGTATACCTGTACAACTGGGCATTTTGATCAACCTAATCCTGGTTGATCTAACTGTAATGCCTGTACATACCCACAGTGTCAAAAAGTCATTGCAAATCAGGCCTTAAAATGCTGTCACTGACTTCTGTGATTCAATAGAAATGAAATTAAAAAATAAAGATGAAACACAACCATTTTTTTCATTTGTTCTTGAGGGAGTGAAAGCGAGGATTACCAACTTTAACCTATGTTGTGCTTCAAAAAGAAACTAACAATACAATTTTTCCAGTCCTTCCAATTTCTCCTTTAAAAAAGGGAAAGGAAAACTAGGTTGTTTTAAAATTAATTTATAAAATTATATCTCACATAGGATAACCCAAGTTCATAGACCTTGTCACCCAGATTGCAATGCTGCAATCTCTAGAGTTTTCTGAATACTTCCAGTTTTCCTGTTAAAAAAAAAAATTGGCATAGCACAAAGACCAGTTTTATTCTGCCTTTCCTCTCAGGCTGCTTTTTTAAAATCCATCCCTCTTGCACTAATATGCAAAAGTGCATCACCATGTAATTAAGACTGAAAACAACTCCACACCAAAGACATCCAGATTATTTTTTTTCTGCCAGTTTTGTGAAAATAAGGTGGCATTTTAGAAGAAGTCTTTTCATTTAAATTGGGCCTTTTCCATTGAACAACATAGGAGTAGAAATATTTATGGAAGATGAAATGTTCCAGACTTAAACATGGGGTAGAAGCAGCAAATTCCTGAATGGAAATTACTATTTAATTATACAATATTTGTTTTTTTCCTATGTTTTCCTTAAATCCTACATACTTTTGGTCTGTAATAAAAACCAAAGACAACTTGCTGCTTTGCTGTTTCAGTATTTTTGGAAGTTTTCTTTTGGGGTTTGCTACTTGTGTATGGAAATGCTTTATTATCTTATCCAAATTTTATTTTTGAATGTGAACAGTAAAAGAGATTTAAAGCTTAAACACTGTCCTCCTACTTTGAAATAGTGCATGGTCTGTTAGTGTAATGTTTTTCAGTAATTTAACATCCAAAGATGTATCCTTACTTTTATCTCTAAAGATGGCCAGATTTCACATTTCAGTCTCAGCGCAAAAAGAATAGAATGTTTACAGTATACTTCACATAATATATGCCTGCCTCCTATTTAAAGTTGTAGGATGATCCTGTACAATTCCTGATTCATTAAAACATTTAACGACTTCCACTGAAGCCAATTGGAACTGGGTTTTTGATCCACAAAGGGCACATCTACACATGCACTAATGCACAGTGGTTACTGCGCATTAAGTTTAGTACCTGTAATAATAGATATTAACTAAATCCTCAGTAACTGGTGCTACTGTGCAATAGCACTGGCACATTCCTTTTAAGTGACACTACTGCACAGTAGACTAATTCTATTGTGCATTAGTGCAATAGCACAGCTTTTGCTGTGACACTCTAATGTGCAGTCAAATTAGTCTAGTGTGCATTTAGCATCTTGTGTAGACACGCCCAAAGAGATTTGGATATTACAAAGATGAGAACTATAATAGCTAACTTGTAGGCCCCCTGTCACTGAGTACAATCCACAGCCTCAAGTTAAGTGTCTGAGGTTTCCTATGCAACTCAGAGGCAGAAGAGCTAAGCAGGCAGCTTCCTAAACTAGCTAGTAGGGAATGCTGAGGAGTGGGCCATTCAGAAATGTAGGCACCTATCCACTGGGCAGGAAAGAGATGTCTTCTCCATATGAGATTCACCATTGTGAACTTTCTCCTGGAGTGTTCACAACTAAGTTAGCTTACCCTTTTCTCATGAAGAGATGAAGTGACCCTCTTATACCTAATACCCTAGTGGTAAGAGTAGTCACCTGAGACATGGGAGAAAGATTCATATCTTTCCACTGATTTGCAGCAAAGACTTAAACTTGGGTCTGCCGTATCACAGGTGACTATACTAAACATCTAACCAAATCATAAAATATTCTAGTATAGCACTCTGTTTCTCATATTGAAATTGTTCCATTTTGTATTTAAAAAATAATATATATTGGATCAGAGAGAAAACACAATAGAATGACTTCATAGTTTGGTAGGTTTGACACTCACATGGGAGCCCCTGCTTCTCCAAATATTGTATTATTATTTATAAAGTTTCATTGATTCCAGTGGATTGTTCATGTAGCTATATCTACAAAATTGGACATTTCTAAGCTAAACTAAAAATTGAAAAGAAAGACAATTTTGTGCATAAAAATAGGACGTTCCAGTAACTCATGATCTGGAAACACCCAAACAAGCCTAATGATGAGTTTAGTTCAAGAGTTGATAGGGCACAATACATAGCATCTCAGCAGTGGTCAAGACTTAATTATTTCCTATCTGGAACACAAAGCCCAGACAGAAAAAAAGAAAGCAGTGCTTTCCAGATCTCCTTTTTTGAAAAGTCTTGGAGCTTTGGATTATGGCATTCTGCTCCTTCTGAAAACACTAGCAAGTGTCTTACTGACTTTAACAAGGCAAGCAACAGACTTCCATAGGAACTGTTGAAAAAATCTTTGCTTCCACAAATTCAAGTGGACACACAAAAAATATGGAGATAAATAGCTGGACTTTCTGTTTCCATGTTTCATTTAAGAATAATCACATAACTAGAATGATTATAGAGGTGAATTCCAAACCAAAGCTACAAACAAGTTGATGTTTAATTATCTTTCATTAGAAATGAGTTAAAATAATCTGTTTCTTCCACTTTTCCTTTATTTTTTGTAAAAGGTTTTGCACAAACTCATTTTGAGGAGGTATCAAAAATGATTTACAAGGACAAGAAAGAAATGTAAATGTTGGGGTTTTTTGTAGGAATAGCCATGAATTTGGGTGATTGGAACACTCACTCATAGGTATGGATGGATAAACCAAAACACCAAATAAATCACAAGTACAAAATGGTGGTTTCTGCCCCCTTATAAAAATTTATAAGGAACTGGTAGTAGAACAGCTAAGGAATCTTGCCTTATGGTTATAAGCCATGCTCTGAACTTATGCCAAAAGCTGATCCCAGATTTAAATGGATATCTAAGTAGTCAAAGGCAGCTAGATGTTTTGCTAGCCATATTGTTTCTTTGTCTGCCACAAACTACAGAAACTGGTGTGGCTTACATATACTAGCCCAGTGAATCATTAGACTTGGGTAGACATTGACCTTTTTGACAAATGTATAATTGCAAATAGCTTATTCTACCGTGGCTGTGTCTACATGAGATGCTGAGTATCCATTTTGTTACTGTAAAGTCAATTAGTGCTTGGAAAAGTACGAAATGACTTTGCAGTAACTGGCGTTATTGTGCAGTAGCATCCCCGCATGGCTTCTGGGTGATGCTGACTGCACAGTAGCTCATTACTACTGCGCAGTATCATCACATCACAGTTTGTGCTCTGCAATGCTACTGAGCAGTACTAAAGAGCTACTGAACACAGTAGTAACAAGCTACTGTGCAGTGTCTCATGTAGATAGCCTGTTTTTACTAGCATGCCACAAATTGTAATAAGTAATATTGCTATGTTTATCAAATAAGTACATTTTTTCATGCCTTTATTCCTGTGGATTAAGATAAATTTCAATGGGTTTCATATTCATTAGTACAAATTAGTGAGATTTAACTACACGAGTGTGTAGGTATGTTTACAGTCAAGATGGTAATATTCATACACTGGATTGTCCTGTAACCATACATCTTTGAAAGTTTCACTAATCTTCTCCTCACTAATTCATCTCTCAAGACTGCCTGTATTTTGTGAGCTGGCACAGTTTTTTGTCATTCATTTAGGAGAAAAATTTTGAAGCTTTCTATAAAAAAAAAGATCAAGTGACCCATCCTGCAGCAGTCTACAGACCTGCATTTGTGGCATAAAATACTCAGGTTCAAGTCTTTTGTCACACTGAACCTCATTCTTCCATATCTATGGTGAATGTCCTAAATACATGACAATTACTGTTTCTGAACTCGGTCTTCCTAGGTTTTTACCAGAAAATCCATCCTTGACCTAGAGAAACCTTCCCCCATGAAAGCTTAGTCAAAGCTAATATGGTTTTTAATCTTCTGAAAGAAAATTTCTAACTAGGTCTAATTCTAATGTTGTCTACAAGTTCAAAGAACAACAATTTAAAAGAGGAAACAATGTATCTGCCAACCTAGGGACAAAAGTTATACATAAACCAGTTCAAGTGATCAGAAACTCGTTTAAACCTGTAATAGAACAGAGGCTCAGTTCACATAAAGCAGTTTCAAAATGGCTGAAACTGGTTTAAGATAAACCTGGTTGAATGTAGTATCAGACTTAACTGATTTGGGTCAAATCAATTTATGAAATTTCTGTCCCAGACCCCTTCCTTGTTCAAGTTCAGTCAGAGTCTCCCAGCATCCTAGCATGCCTTGCAGCCCTGGGCTGGGCTGTACTATGCTGTCTGCTCCAGAGAGCAGGGCTGGCGCCACTGCTCTGCTCCCTAGCTGGAGCAGCGAGGGCTGGCTGACAAGGCTGCAACTATGCTGCAACTATGTTGTAGTCCATAGTTGCTGGCTGCAACTATGGACTACAAATGAAAGCAGGAATGGGAAGTGATGAGAAACCCTGCAGAGTCCTGCTGCTGTAATTTTGGACTGTAAATTCCAGGCAGCAGTCCTAGTTCCAGAGGGAAGTTTTCTTTCTTCTTCCCTTAAAAATACATAAGTTCTCTCCTCAGTTCTCATCAGTAAACAAGTAAACAAAACAATCTCACTTGCCAGAACCCATGTAAGGTAAGACTGAGTCCTGGACTAGCAAGATTTTTTTACCCCCAAATATCACCTCTTTAAAGTCTGTTACCTTGACATCTTGTCAAACAGAAATGTACATTTTATATCTTCTAGACAGGATAGTTCTCCCTAATGTGGATGCAGATATGCTGGTATAAATATGTTTACATTGCTAGAGTTATCCCTTTTGCAGTATCCAGCTCTCCTAGAGTAACTGGGGGGGCGTGGAGGAGAGGCATAGAATATCAGTGGAATTGTAGTTCTAACATTGTTATGCACAGAACAGCAATTTTAGGGCATTAAGAACATAAAAGAGTAAAACCACTTTTAGACTGCCTCCCCAAAGCCTTCCTACTCACCTCTGCTCCATGCATGTGCCCAAGACCATCAGTTAGTCAGTACATGGCATCAAGGGTTGTAAGTACTTGCCATAGTGCCACACTGCAGTTTTTGTGGGCCTAAAATCAATGTAGGACATGTTTGAAATTATGTAGAATAGAGGCCTCTATTTTCAGCCCTGGAGTCAAGTTAACTTAGGGAACTGTCTTTATAGGACACGAAAAATAGCCTTTAGAAAGTTAACACATTTTAAACTGTCAGAAAATTGCTAACCTTGCTTTTCTGTGACATATGTGGCAACTATATTAACTTATGAGTATATCGAGCAACTCATTATTTGAAAATACTATGGTCATCCCAAAAATTCATATTAAAAATCATATATCATAGTGTTATATAGCTGAATCCCTATAAAATTAATTTATGGATGCAGAGACAGTACTACTGGAACAATTTCTGGATTCCAGTCTGAGCACTTTTTTTTTGAACATTCTTCTGTGCTATATTTTCTCCCAAAGGGTCTGATCTTGTGCTACTGAAGTCAATGGAAGTTTTGCCTTTAATTTAAATGGAAGTAAATTAGGCAACAGAAGAATGGAAAAGGTTCAGTGTTTTATCACTTGGATGACCATGTATACTTTTTCTTTGCACTCAGTTCTCATTCAGGAGAGGACTCTTATGAGTGGAAAACTGGATGACTGAAAACTGCAGATTTCTGTAGGAATATATTCCAGCTTGGAACCAGCCAGAGATTGATATATGGTATCATCTAGATATTGTTTAGTGCTATTAGCCAGTTCCCTACTTTTTCTTGAAGCTGTACCCCTCTGCGAGATTTTATTTTTTAGGCCAATGTTGTAAATTTTGACAAAAGTTATTTGCTAGTTAAAAGCAAAGTTAAAATGAAAAAAAAAGACTTTTTGCTAAATTCTACACCAAGTGCACACAATGAGTAACTACAGTCTGGTCAAAGTGGCAGTTGAATTTGGTTCACTACAGAACTACTTTTAGATGTGGAATTAAAATGTAATGTTCTAGCCTTATACTCTTAAAAATATTGTGCATGTTCCTTTCCTTTTCTAGTGTGTCATATCTCTTTAAGTCAAATGTTTGTTGTGACTACCGTTTTGCTGTCATCTTTTTTCTCTGTATGAGGAAGAGAAGAATGCTTGCATGCTATCTTGATCATACCTGGTGTATTGATGACACTTTGAGTCATTATATCTTTATAAGCTGCCATATAATATATAATGCATAGCCCTACAGTATCGTTATTCATATATATACTGTAACAGGGAAACAGAGGCTCCTGTTACTTTAAGGGGATGTGGCAGCAGACTAAGCTTGCTCCTTGGGGCCAGCAGCTAAACAAGGGGTACCTGCTGGGAAATAAGCAGGCAAGTAATGGCTAAAGATAGGAGCTACCCCTGGGGGAGGGACTATCCTGGAAACTTGCTCCTTGGGGCCAGCAGCTAAGCAAAGGCCAGCTTCTAGAAGAGAAATATCTAAGGGGCAGACATTTAGGCAGCCCAGGAGTAGAAGCTGCAAACAGATGAGCTGAGGTACTGCAGAGAAGGGCAGGTAGGTCATCAGGCCAAATGGAAACCCCTGTGGGTGGTTGGAAAGCCACCTGGTAGGAAGGGATGGGGCTTTGGAGGCACATAGGGCCAGTGCTAGAGACAGGGCAATCAGTCTGGCCCTGCAGGCCACAGCGAGAGGACTAACTAGCACCCAAGCTGTTCTGGAGAGTTACAGAGAAAGAGTTTAGGGACACTTATAGCTTGGGGGAAGTAGTTTCATAGTTGGTAGGGTCAGAAGGGACCTGAGCAGATCATCAAGTCCGACCCCCTGCCATGGCAAGGAAGAGTACTGGGGTCAAACAACCCCAGCAAAGTGTACATCTAGCCTCCTTTTAAAGACCCCCAGGATAGGAGCCTGCACCACTTCTCTTGGATGTTGGTTCCCAGATCCTAGCCACACTGAAAGTGAAGTAGCACCTCTTGATATCTAGCCTGAATCTACCCTCTGCCAGCTTGTGAACATTATTTCTTGTCACTCCTGGGAGTGCTCAGGGGAACAGGGACTCCCCCAGTACCTGCTGGTCCCCTCTGACTACTTTGGAAATAGTCACTAGATGTCCCCTCAGGCTTCTCTTGTGGAGGCTGAACAGGTTCAGGTTCCCTAGTCTCTGTTTGTAGGGCTTCCCCTTCTGACCCCTGATCATGAAAGTGGCCCTCCTCTGGACCCCCTCCATGTTGTCCACATCCCTCCTGAAGTGCAGCGCCCAGAACTGGATGCAGTACTCCAACTGCGGCCTAACCAGTGTAGCATAGAGGGGGAGGATCACCTCCTTGGACCTGCTTGAGACGCTTCTGTGGATGCATAACTAGACACAGTTGGCCTTCCTGACCACGTCCCCACACTGTCAGCCCATGTTCATTTTGGCATTAATAATGACACCAAGATCCTTTTCTGCCTCTGCACTGATGAGAAGGGAGTTCCCCAGCCTGTAGGTATGCTGTTAGTTCTTCCCCCCCAGGTGCAGCACTTTGCTCTTGTCAATGTTGAAACCCATCCTGTTCTCATCCGCCCACCCCTGTAACCTGTCCAGGTCCAATTGCAGCCTATTCCTCCCTTCTAGCGTGCCCACGTATCCCCACATCTTAGTGTCATCTGTGAATTTGCACAGAGTGCTTTTTACCCCACTGTCCAAGTCGTTGATGAAGATGTTGAACAGTGCAGGCCCGAGGACCGAGCCCTGCGCAACACCACTGTCCACATCCTTCCAGGTCAAAAATGACCCATCCACCACCACTCTCTGTGTGCAGCCTGCCAGCCAGTTAGTGACCCATTTGACTGTGTAGGTGTTGACACCACAGTCCCCCAGTTTTTTAATGAGAATGGGGTGAGAGACAGTGTTGAAGCCCTTCCTAAAGTCCAGAAAGACTACGTCCACTGCTACCCCTGCATCTAAGGATTTGGTGACCTGGTCATAGAAGGCCACAGGTTGGTCTGACAGGACCTGCCTCTAATGAACCCATGTTGGTTGCCCCTAAGCATAACCTCCCCTGCTGGCCCCTCATGGACATGTGCCAGGATAATTCTGTCAAAAAGCTTACCCAGGATCAAGGTAAGACTAACTAGTCTGTAGTTTCCTGGGTCCTCCTTCATCCCTTTTTTTAAAAATGGGAACCACATTGGCCCTTTTCCAGTCTTCTGGCAAAATGCCAGAGCACCATGAGTGCTCATAAAGCCATGCCATGGGTCCCACAATGACCTCTGCTAATTCCCTCAGCACTCTGGGGTGAAGATCATCATGACCTGCTGATTTAAATATGTGCAGTCCCTCCTGAAGTTCCCTGACTAAGTCCTC
The DNA here is from genome assembly GCF_001723895.1 of Crocodylus porosus. Taxonomy (NCBI): domain Eukaryota; kingdom Metazoa; phylum Chordata; order Crocodylia; family Crocodylidae; genus Crocodylus; species Crocodylus porosus. The sequence continues at coordinate 64,033,220 of NW_017728918.1, read as the reverse complement.
ATGGACCCTAGGCCTGTGTGTTCCTCTCCTGGGGCCTACGGGGGTCCTGGTGGGGGTGGATGACCCGGTCCCTACTCAGAAAAATGGAGGCAAAGAAATTTTTAAATAGGTTAGCTAGTGACCCAGTGTGGGGAGGCTTTTGTTGCACAGCCATCAGGATTATGTTTACATTCTGATTAGGTTAACTGGAGGTTTGGATTGTAGCTACAGGGGAGGTTTAAAGGTCACAAAGAGGTGCCTAGTGGGGTACTCACTGTCAGGTAGCCTAACTTGGGGTCAAGGACCCAACGGCCTGTGGAGTGGTACAGGCCAAGGCAGGGAGAGCCAAAGTGAGCAGAAGCAACCTAGCCTGGGATCAGGGACCCAGGGGGCTGAGGCTGGGAGAACCAAGGCCAGTGGGAGAAGTCTGGTCTAGGGTCCAGGACCCTGAGAGCAGGAGACTAGTGCAATGGGAGCAGCCCAGCCTAGGGTTAGAGATCCAGAAGGATAGGATAGAGGCACAGCAGCTATATAGGAATCAGGGGCCCAGAGAGTGGAAGGTTAAGGCCACAGTAGGGAGGCTAAATCCAGAGGGAGGTCAAAACAAGCTTAAGCTAAAGGGGGTTAAAGCCTGTAAAGAGGCTGAAGCCTATAGAGAAGATCCTTAAGGAGCACATCTGTGATGGGCCGGCTTCAGGGATGATGCTCAAGGGCAACCAGCATGGTTTCATTAGGGGAAGGTCATATCAGACCAACCTGATTGCCTTTTTTGATCAGGTCACAAAGGCAATGGATGCAGGTGTCACAGTGGACATAGTCTTTCTACACTTCAGCAAGGCCTTTGACACCGTCTCCCACCCCATCCTCATTAAAAAGCTAGGCGACTGTGGCATTGATTCCTACACAGTCAGATGGATTGCAGATTGGCTGAAGGGTCGTACACAGAGGTTGGTGGTAGCCAGGTCATATTCAACCTGGGGGGAAGTGGGCAGGAGAGTCCCCCGGGGCTCAGTCCTTGGGCCTGCACTATTCAATTTCTTCATCAGTGATTTGGACGACGGGGTGAAATGCAACCTGTTTAAATTCACTGATGATACCAAAATTCGGGGTGAGGTGAGCACGCTAGTAGGGAGGGAAAGATTGCAGCAAGATCTGGATAGGTTACAGGAGTGGGCTAACATAAACAGGATGCGTTTCAATACTGA
>NW_017728918.1:63958560-64032025 GCF_001723895.1 Crocodylus porosus | reverse complement strand
GGGGAGACACTGTTTCCCCTAGCGCCCCCTGGCATGACAAGGAACAATGGACACAAATTACTAGAGAGTAGATTTAGATTAGACATCCGCAAGAACTACTTCACAGTCAGGGCGGCTAGGAGCTGGAACCAACTTCCAAGCAAAGTGGTGCTGGCTCCTACCCTAGGGATCTTTAAGAAGAGGCTTGATGATTACCTGGCTGGACTCATTTGAGTGCAGTTTTTTTCTCCTGCCTAGGCGGGGGGTTGGACTTGAAGATCTACAAGGTCCCTTCCGACCCTACTTCTATGATTCTATGATTCTATAATTGGTGGATGCCAGACTAGGGGTAAGGACTTGAGGAACAGAGAGCAGTGTAGGAGCAGGGGCTCAGTGGGCTAGGTAGATTGGTTGATTAACAGATGGGCAGGGCCATCCCTGGGGGAGGGGGTGAATTGGAGCAACTGCTCTGGGCTCCAAGAGCTGGGCGGAGCAGCCATGGCCCCTCCTGCAGGGCCTGCCTAGTGCTGGTGACTCTGCGATGCCACCGCCGCTGCCACCACCATCTTTGCATCCGGCCAATTGCCACTGTCCTCCCTCCTGTCCCCCCCCGGCTGCTGCTGGGTTCTTCATGTTCGGGCCCCACCCAGGCTGATGTGCCCCCTGCTAGGAATACTCTGCTGGTGGGCTAACAAAGCCTAGTAGACCTCTGTAAAGTAACATCTGTGAGGCATGGGCATAACAACAGAGATGGGAGACCACAAACAGCCCCTAAGGCACTTGATACTCTGAGGCACTGATGGGTCCAGGACTGAAGTTATCTGAGTACAGGAAGGATTTGCTGGCCAAAACAGACTCTGGGACCCTGAGACAATAAAATAATTCTCAATAAAATTCACAATAAAATAATTCTCTGAAGGTGTAGCAGGCAGGAGGAAAAGGGAGGATTTCCCTCAGAGCCAGAGTGGGGCAGGAATTACATGGCCATCAGGAGGAGTCACTGCCACCTCTGTGGCCTGATCCTACCATATGTACATATAAATGTACATACCCCTTTAAAAAAAATAATGGACATAATATTAACTTTCATAATACTTAACATACACGATTTAGGAATCTTTGAATCATAGGAAAGTGCAGCTGAAAGGGTCCTCACAGGGTCATCTAGTTCAGCCCTCTGCCCAAGGTAGGATCATTCTTGGCTAAATCACCCCATCCAGGTGCCTGTCCAACCTGCTCTTGAAAATTTCCAAGGATGGAGATTCTACAATTTCTCTAGGTAATCTGTTCCAATTCTACCATCTTAGTCAGAATACCAACATAGGACATGTGTACCTCATCTTTGTGCTCCATCAGGGTGTACTGCTATGAAACACTTGTTTTGTGCATACCAAATTCCCCAAATCAGGCAATATAATGACTACTGAGCAGAGCTGAGTGCAGGCCTGGTGGCACTTATCTTGGGAGTGTTTATTGGTCCACATTTCAGGGCTGCTCTAACACAGCATTCAGATTGTACATGGAACAGGAGTGAGTAGACAGGGTTTGCTGCAAGGTGTTTGTCCCAGGTGCTGGATGGAAGCAGCACAGATTTGTCCTGGGAAAGTTGTAGAGACATTCTTGGCCTATGATTCTACAGGCTTAAAATTTAGAAACTCTAGAACATGATTATACCCAGGCTAATCAGTCAGATGCTAAATAGCCATCCAGTTTCTTTGAAGTGGAAGAAATAACTATTTTTGGAGTTTCTGGAAATTGCCATGGCCCCAAAATAAAGAATGGAAATATGCCATTTCACAGTCATTGATGATATTTCCTTTTTTTATATAAGGCAAAAACACCTCCACTGAAGGTAAGGTTTGGTTGTCAGGCATTTCTTTATTATTTTCAAAATTCCATTATGAAGTGAGTTCCCCTTATCCAAACTGCCACATCCAAATGCTTTTTTTAATCTTCTATGAAGTATTCTGATTGGTCTAATATTATTTTTCATATGCTTGCCCCACAGTTTATTAAAGGAATAATAATTACATTTGCTTAAACTTTCCCTATGAAATCTATGAATCCGTTCAGTATTTGAGGGCCAGTCACATCATTGTTTGATTCAGATTGCACAAAATAGCTATCTCAGAGGCTTCAAAGCCAGAGTAGCATAGTAAGCCTATAGCATAGCGACCAGAAGACATCTAGTAATGTCATCGGTGGAAGCAGATGGGCAGAACGGAACAGTCAAACGGGGTGACTGATCATTTTGAGAGCATTAGCTACACCACTAGATGGAGGGAGATAATGAAAGAAATGTGCTGACTCTCCTTTAAGTGAACCCTGAAGTAGTTGTTCAACTTCAGAGCCCACAGTTCACTTTTGGCTTTCCTTAGAAACCAAAACTGTTTAGGGAGATTTGGAAGGGAAAACCAATGCATGCAGACTTCTCAGTTTGTCTGAAGTCTCCAAGAAGAAAAAAATCATCATTCTTGTCACGTCCCAATTTGCGGAACAGAGTAAGTAAGAACAGCAAGGGAGAGATGGAAAATTCTGTCCTTAAGATTAGGCATCCATGAGAAGTCTCAATGCTCCAAACCTTCCATCAGCTGGCCTCTTCTTTTGGCCTCTTCTCTCCTCCCCTTTTCCCTCCCCATGTGACTTAAGGCAACTTAGAAGACATGCCAACACTGAGAAGAAGGGGAGAGAAGCACAAATCAGGCTGTTCCAGTGCTGGGGAGCTCACTCAGGTTGCTGACATATGTTGTGGAGACAGATTTCCGCAGTATGCAGACTGAGATGCATAATCTGAACAATGTTATGAGCCAAACTTCTACGCTGTTTATTGAAAACATCCCTGATGTTTAAAATTCTGTGGTCTTTTAAGATCCAGAAATCCAGCCCTGCAGTGATTCGTCCCGTTTGGAAAGCACTAGACACAGAAATGCTTTTGAAACTTGTGGGACACTTTTTTCCCCTCATTCTTAGTAGAGGAAAGCAGTTTAGCCTGCTTTTCCTGGTTCACATCCCAGAATGAATCAATCCAGACAGACAGTTCCAACAGAGACACTGCTTAGAGGCCCATGTAGCAGTAGACTGCTCATTTGCTCCTGCTATGTGAAGTGTGATAGATCACAGAGCAGTGGCTAAGAGAGGGAAATGGGGATTTGTATGTGTCCCGTTATGAGATCACTTTGCTTTGAGACACTGGGTCGGATTTTTATGGTATTTATATTACTGTTACTTGTCTCAAAAAGAAAATCACTTTCATTGAGCAGTTCTCTCCCTTTTACCATGGTTTTGAACTTTCACTCATTCCTTGCTTCTGTAGAAATATTTTTGATAAAACGAGATTTAGAGCTGTCATATTCATTATTGCCTGTTTTAATTTCCATGCAGACATTCCCTTCCAGAGTGCTGCACTTTAGAAAAGTCACAAATGTGGCTAGTGCAGAGCACAATCAAAGCCTTCTGCATCTTCCCAACAATTAATTTAAAAGTTCTAATAAATCTATCTACATATTAGGAAACTTACTTTAAATGTCAATAAAATATATAAAACCATTCTAGTGACAGAAGTGACATGAAGGATGGTGCCAGGCCTTCATCTTCTACTAGAGAAGGAAAAAGACAAGAAGAAAACCTTCTGTCTGAGTTAGTTTGTTCTCCAAAGGGAGAACCTCTCCTGATTTACCTAGAAGTGGCCCTAGATAATATACTATTGCAGTGCCTGGGAACTTGTTAACTTAGTGTGCATGTGAGTGTGTGCTGACAAGCGGAAGACAGAAAATGAGTCTCATGAGTTGCAGAGCTGCTGACTTGCTCCTCACATCACTGCATTATTTGACATTCTCCTTCATTCTAATCCAAAATCCATTCTTATATACCCATAAGAATCTTATTCAGAAGAAGAAAAGAGCTGATGTCCCAAGATGAAAGCCCCATTGTAATGCTAAGCTTATTCTTTCTTATTTTGTTGACAGAAATTGTGTTCATTTCCTTGTTCAGGTTGCCATGATCAGCTATGCTTTGGCCCAGCTATCATCAGAAATCTACCTATGTGCAGTGTAAATAGATGTTATGCTTGTGAAAAATAACCTGTTTTCTTCAATTAGAGAATTATTTAAAGAAATGCAACCTAAAATTCTTTTTTGTCTATGCAAATGAAAAATTAAGGCCATTGCCTTTCTCTGCAGTTTTGAAGAGACTACTACTGGCAGTCAGCTCCTATAGGTTCTTCCCACACAATGGGCATATCTACACATTGCTCTATGGCAACATAGCATTGTACAGTGTGCTACTTCCAAAAGGAAGTATTAAAGCATGGAGCCATAGCAACATCACCGTATGGCAATGTGTAGACATGCCCAGTGTTCTACATCTACATGCCCATTCAGGATAAGGTTTTTTGTGCTCTCTCCCCTGGATACCCATTGCAAGACAAGAGATACCTTGACCTTCATATTTTACAAGAAGAATACTTGCCTGCCTCAACCTGCTTAAGGCATGTGTTAAATACAGAGTGGATATATCGACATGTGATCTTAATATGCCTGAATAAACTCCAGTGCAGTTTACATGGGAGTCAGCTGCTCCCAGGCACAGTGTCTTCATGTGTGCCCAGGACTTGAACTAGAGTGGTCCCGGGTACAAGTGAAGATGCTGTGCTCTAGAGCAGCTGACCTGGAGCAGTGTGATCAGGGGGTCAGCCCCAGGTGGTGACACCTGGTAGCAGAGGGGCTGGCTGGAGCATGAGGGTGCTAAAGTGCAGGGCTAGCCGGCCCCAGTCACAGTCTATACATTTGTTTGAGTTCATGTAAGTACTCTGCCATAGGATAATACTTGTGTTGGGGCAGTACTATCCTATGGTGCAGTTAATTAGTTTACTGTTCCCTAATAAGGGCACAGAAGTAGACTGTGACACTTTACTGTGGAGCTAATTAGTCAACCCTGCAGTAAAGAGCATATGTAGATGGCGGCCCAGTTGCTCGCAACATTCCAAATCAACTTCTAATTCTTACTCCCCAAATTATTTTACTGTCCGTTTACAATGAACCCCAAACGATATTAAATTACTGTAAAGAGTCAGAGATACCATTACTGAATTATTGTGCATGCCAGTGATTCCCAAAGGGAGTGCCACAGTGGAAGTGTACTGTGAGATCCCCGTCAGTCATCCTGCACCTGTCTCAAGTACTCCAGCAGCACTGGCAGCTCCTCTGCTCCTCCTTTGGAGAGTCACTACTGCTTCCCCCGACCTGCCATACTCCCCCACAATTCCAGCAACACACTGCTGTGAGCAGGTGGCTGGGTATATTCACAGATGGAGCCATGTTTTGCAGCCCAACGTGTCCCCTCCACTTCTGCCACGTTTCTAGGGCCAGCATGAGGAGCCATGGGGGAGGTCCATGGTCACTCAGCGGTGGGGACTGCCCTTGGCCCATGATGTGCAGATGAGGGGTGCAGACAGTGGAAATAACAGGCCACACCAGGGTGAGGTGTTGCCCACGCTGCCCCAGTGGCATCAGCTAGATCTGTGATTCTCAAGTTTTTTAGTCTCAAGGCCCCCTCCATATCTTTTCTGAATTTAAATCTAGTTCCATGATTTTCACCTGGGATGCCATAAAACTCAGAAAAGTATGCCGCCAATTTTAATACAAAAAAGAAAGTGTACCCCAGGTATCAAAAGTTTGGGAAACACTGGCATATACTATAGAAATTTGCAATTGGAAAGAGTTTTTAAAACATTTGGAAAAGTTTTTGATTAGATTTTGACCCACTTTATTGAAGCATCACAGAATGTGTTAAAGTTGCAGTACAAAGAACTTATCTGTAATGCTCTTGCTTTGACATAACTTTAGAAAAAGCAGTTATAGTTAATAATATCACTTGACAACATGCAGTGCTTATTACATGGCTTACATAACTGTTTGGCTAATATGTATCATGCTGGGCCTCTTATATATTTTGTTCCTTCTTTGCATATTGATACAGAAGTTTGCATGCTGAATCAATTAATAACGCCCAAAATTAAAAAAAAGAATCATGGAAACAGAACATCACAGTGTATACTAGTCCAGCCACTAATGTCAACCTACTTTCCATCTGCTTCTTGAGAATACCATACCCTTTTCTCCCACTAAGTTTAGGTCTCTAGCTATGAGACAAAAGTCAGTGGAAGAAAAAAGAAAGTCAAGTTATGGTGAAGGCCTAACAATGAACAAAACCATTATCGCCTGAATATTCATTTTAATTATTATATTTAATTTCCCATCTAATTTCTCATTCATTTAACTGGTCCCTGATATGCTGCTAGCCAAAGTAGATTATGTTCTGATAGCTATTCTCTTGACTCAAGTGAGATCATTTGTGAATGGTAGCAGGCGACTTGGAAATGCCTCTGTTGTTCTTCAGAGAATACTTGAACATATGCCAGTTTTTTGTATGGGGCCTCACCCAGCATCCATGGAAGTCAATAGAAAGATACCCATAAATAAAATGCCGATGTGCATTAGGATCTTATTTCAGATTTTGTCTTAATGGGATCTACCTTCAGTGACACAGCCAGTGGTATCTGGTAATTTCTGGATGCAGGTACTTTCTTTCCTTTGGAAAAAAAAACAAAAAACAAAAAACAATATTTTCTTACTCTCCGTTAGAGAAATGCATGTGTTGGAGTTCTTGGCAGATGTTTACCACAGATCAGGAGCAGATGATGAGAAAGCAACATTGTGTCCCTGAGCAACTGAAAAGCAGCAGGTGCAGAAGCAGCATATGCCAGATTCCCAGCAGCAGAAGCAGCAGTAGGAAGGGCTCTTTGGGATTGCATGCTGGGTAAATGTTCCAGTTTTTCTCTGGCATCAGGGAATATTTATAAGTCTATACAAGGACAGGCAAATACTGTGCTCATGAATCTAAAAATGTAATTTCATGAAGCAAATGCACAGAGACTACAATGTGATAACATTTTCTAAGCAGGGGAAGAAATGAAAAAACTAAAAATGAGATATACACCTCAATTTTTTAATTACTGAGTTTAATATAAGTATGGAAAGAACAAAGAAAATATTTAACCTTAACTCTGACCTTGGTCCAGCATTCAAATCAGACATCCATTAGCCCAAGAAAGATTCTTAATGAAAAATGTTAATATTAATGAATAACATATAAAACTCATTTGAAACGTTTAGATGAAACACTTAGGAAGCATACTTTTAAAAGGTTTTTACACACACACACACTATTCTCCTCACTGGAGCCTGACAGAAAATGATTTTCCAGTCCCACAAGTTATTTGTAATTTCAAAAAATATTCTGGTTAACATCAGCAAGAAATGAAGGGCCCACACATTCAAAGTCAAGCTGGACTGAAACCAGCTATAGAGTTGTTACATATTTTCTAGCACTAACTTTATAGGTGGTTGGCTCTTTTTATAGCTGGGTAGTCATTTTTATTATGTACTAATTACTTTGCATGTGTAGTTGGTTTAAATCTATTGTGCAATTAACCAGTTAGTTGTGTAATATATGTAAGGTATAGGAGGGCCCCAAGACTTACACATTTTTCATGGAGGCAGAGTGAGCAAGCAAACAAGCAAGTGTATGCACATTACTTTTCTGGAACTCATCTGGAAAGTAGGAGCCAGGTCCTGTTGTGGTTAAAACAGACAAGCAAAGGACTCAGAGATTTGTCGCCTGAAATGAGTACCCTACTTTTTGTGTAGTTGGCTATTATATGAAGCTGAGATAAGGGGTCTTTCTGTTTAATCAAAAAATCAATGAGAGACCAACATTCCTATTAAAAGTGCTGGGCACATTCCCATAGAAAGTTTCAGTTTCAATATCTTCTGATGAAACATGATGATCTTATCAATTCTGAAACGTTAATTTATTGGACTAGTGTATTTCACCCAGTTTAAACCGACACACATTTCTCATAGACACCTACTAGTAGAGATAATAGAAAGGTTTGATATTTAGACACTTTTGATACATCATTTTTTTACTGTCAAAAGATAATCATTCTGTTTTTTAGAAATTATACTGAGCTTAATATAATTTTTAGAAAACAGGTTATTTTACTCTTCTATACCTGGGGGGGTAGGGGGTGGGGGGAAGTAATTCTGTGATCAAGTAATCAATAGTAAGGAAACATTTAGAGAAAAAAGAAAATTGACTTGAAAAGCAGACCAAAAAAAAAAAAGAAAAAGAAATTAGAAAATGATTGTTATTCCATTTAATGGCAAACCTCTTTTGAAACCAAGCTCTCCAGTATTATTCTGTAGTTTCAAATGCAATAGGTTTTAGCATCTTAATTTTTTTTTGCCTCTATGATTGCCTCATTTCATTTTTGTGTTGTGCTGTGTTAAAGCAAACTCAGTAGTGCTCTAAAACATGTGAAGTGGCAACTTTCATTACAAACAGTTCTGTTGGTGTCAATGAAGCACTACAATTCCTAATGGTTTTAGCAAGTATGTCTATATCTTGCCTTTTCTTTGTTTTCAGGATCATTACAAATGGCTCCCTTTCTTCTTCTAATATTAAATTGCACCACATCTGTTGTATTGTTGTTTGTTTATTATTAATCATCCATAACTCCCTTTCTTTTCCATACTTGATTTGCATCTCTCTTTCAAATCTTTGTACCAAGGCAGAAACATTTAAGTGAAACACCTTTTAAATCCCATTCACTCCCTCCCAACTTTTTTCTGTGAAGTCACTTATAATAAGGCCCTAACATATAATGTCAATACTAGAACTGACCTTGCTTTTTTGGATTAGGTACAATGGCTGAAGTATCAATCAATGCTTGGTGCCAAATGAGATTGAGAGTGCTCTATTCCCTAAAGAGAGTGGGTTATTATGTAGAGCTGGTATGTAACTCTGATTGAGGTTGATTAATTCTTGTTTTATATATGTTGCTCCAGGGTTTCTTTCTTTTTTGAGGAGGATTACATTTGAAGAAGCTAAAATATCTGTTTGTTACACCATTTTTTTCATAAAGTCTTCATGACTATCAAATGAACCCAGAGACTTGGGTGGAAGGTTTTTGAGAGTGGCTTAATACCAATTTAAATAAATGCATAAACTATATATCTAGCTGAATCAAGGTACTGAGCAGCCAGCAACAGCATTTTCAGTATAAAGCACAGTGCCCTAGGTTGAATAGTAATTATGACAATGGTGCTGTCGTCCACCTTTTGCTTGATAACACTTCTAACCCGGGTGGTACGCGGCTGGGACCCCCTCTTCAATGAAAGGGATATCAGTGGATGTGTGTATGCTGTGGGAGCGGGACTGCCTAGCTGCAGGCCAGCTCACCTCCTTTCCCTACGGAGCAGCGACACCCGGTGATACAGAACTATTTACAGGTTTAACTGTACAACATTATATAAAACTTATACACATATACTTATGCGCACACACATACACACACACACATATGTTATTTACAAATGTAGGTTTACAAAGACAATAACTCTTATTAACCCTGAACTCAGGCACAGGCCTTGATCCTCTGTGGCCTTCCAGTCAGTATGCAGACCCTGCCCTCGACAGGGCCCTCCAGGCAGCAGGCAAAGGAACCCTCAATGATAAAACACAAGTTAGACAGCAAATCAACAAAGGAAAATCTGGCAGTGACAGGACAATAGCTGAACATATACAGTGAAGTTACATCAAATGAAATACAAATAAAGATAACCAAAACCAAAGGGCTGCCTGCCTCATTCAGGGATGGGGACCCATGTTACCTCGTGCAGCCACAGCATCCTGTCAGCACTGCTCAGTTTCAACCCTGTGCACTGCTCCATGCACCAAGGGCTCCTGCCTCATGCAGGGTTGAAGACCCATGGTGCCTTGTGCAGCCATAGTGGTCCCTCCAGCTCTACCAGCCCTGTGCACTGATCTGTGCACTAAGGGCTCCTGCCTCATGTAGGGTTGGGAACCTGTGCTGCCTCATGCAGTCACCAAGGTCTCGTCCACTCCCGGACTCTCTCCAGCCCAGTGCAGTGATCCAAGTACTGAGGGCTCCTGCCTTGCGCAGGGTTGGGGACCCATGTTGTCTCATGCAGCTGCAGCATCCTGTCAGCTCTGCTCAGTTTCAGCCCTGTGCACTGCTCCAAGCACCAAGGGCTCCTGCCTCATGCAGGGTTGAGGACCCATGGTGCTTCGTGCAGGCACAGTGGTCTCTCCAGCTCTACCAGCCCTGCGCACTGATCTGCGCACTGAGGGCTCCTGCCTCATGTAGGGTTGGGAACCCGTGCTGTTTTGTGCAGCCTCCAAGGTCTCATCCACTCTCAGAACTTCTCCAGTCCTGTGCACTGCGGGCTCCTGCCTCCTGCAGGGTTGGTAACCCGTGCTGTCTCGTGCAGCCACCGAGGTCCCATCCACTCTCCAGACCCTCTGTGCACCAATGCCACGGCTCCCTCCACAGCGGGGCAGGCATGCAGCTGCTTGCTGCTTTCCACTCAGCAGAGGCATCCTCAGGGTGCTTCTGGGGCAACTGCTCCACCCCACTGGTCAAGTCCACCAGCTCTTCAGCAGCCCTTCTTTGTCCTCCCTTGTCAAAGCTGCCCATGTACTGGGCACACGGGCTTTTATCCCTTCTGGAGGCTCCACCCAGAAGCCTGAGGGGTTACTTTCCCCTCAGGTCCTCTTCTTCACTTCACCCCTAGGTCAGGGTGGGGCAAGCCTCTCTCCAACCCTTTTCTGATTGGTGGAGAAGGGGAATGCCCCCACCAATTGGCTACAGCCATCTGCCTCAAATCATCAAGCAAGCCTGCCACACACTCATCAAGAAAGTGGACGGCCTGGGCTGGTGGTCCTCCTCAGCCTGAGGGGACTGTTGATGCTCTTTATATTAGACAATCATTATTTAAAACTTAGAAATAAATCTGAGAGCAGGTTCAGGAACTGAGGACTCTCTCCCACTCCCTCCTTAGGGGAATGCTCTGCCTATTAGCTCACTTTTCACTGCTCTTTTTCTATTTTGAATCTAGTGCTTTTACCTGCCCCATGACCAAGGATCAGCTGAGAGGGTAGAGGGGGATCCATGTTGACAGGACATGTTCTTGGGAGCTGTGGGTTTGATATCCTTCAGTGTAGGTAGATCCTACAGCACGGCTCTCCCTTTTTCTGGGTTAGTGCTTTAACCACTGGGCAACTAAGCAAACCATGGGTCAGCACCGTACCTAAACTCCTGGTGGCCCCAAGCAAACTTTTAGTATTGGGCCCCACTTCACCAGAGATAATGGTAATAATAATCAGACAATGGGGGGGAAAAAAAAACATTTTCCCAAAATTAGCCCCTTTCTGTCCAGGCCCTGGCAGCTGCCCGGTTCACCCGTGCCTGTGTCTGGGTCTGCCATGGGCACTATTAGGCCTTCCTTCCATTGTGGTTGTTAGTTAACTGGATGCTTGCCCTCTGTCAGTCAGTAAATGTGCTCTGACTAACAAAGCAGAGACTTAGATGTTCATGTCAATGGAAGATAAATTACAACAGAGCTTGTAGGGATTTGAACTTGTGTGAGGAATGTTTCAATGGCTTTCTGGAGAGGTTGTTAGCAGAGCACTGTCTAAAAGGACAGCATAACGCAAACCAGTTAGTCCATCAAGTTAATGCAGTGTCCAAAAGGATAAACATTTTGTAATATTGAAATGTAAGTGCCATACTGGGTCAGATCTCAGGCCCATTTAGCGTAGTATCCCACATCTCACAATGATAGAGAAAGCATGCCAATGGAGAAGATGTTTATGCCGGGCCTACCAGGTTTATCTGTCGCCTGATCTTTTTCTTTAGAGCTTCCAGCATTTAGAAGCCTAAGTGGTCCTAACTCAGGATTTTGGTTGTAGAGGCCAGAGGTTATGAAGCTATGCCTTAGAAAGCTGCATTTTTTATTTGACACATGTGAGAAACCAATAGGACAACAGTATTTATAATTTGATCATTATTCACTCTCATACCATTCTATCATGCCTCACTTATCACTTACCTGAATTTTCTTGTTTCTTAAACAAAAATATTCTCCTTCCAAAGACAGACATTTTACCATCCAAACTGAAATTAAATATAGCTCAAATTAACTTTGTGACAGCTGGAATATCATTCCCTAGGAGCCATATGACAGCTGGAGAATCAGCGCAGTCTTTGCAGCCAGTCCCCCTCCCACCTTCACTTTAGAGTCTTTGAAGACAAAGGTATAGGAGCCAGCTGTGCAGATTCTAGGCCCACTGGGCATCTCCTCCCATAGGTCAAATCCCACACAGGGGACTTGGAAGAGGGTATCGCCTAAGTACTAAAAAGAGACCACAGTAGGGCAAAGAATCAGAAAGAGTGCAAAGGTTGAACTGAGCTAGAAGAAAATATTTGTGTTAGTTTTATGCATCAAATGTGATTAAGTAGCTTAACTGCTGCTCCAGCTGAGCCTCTACTGAGTTTTCTTAAAAGCATTTTTCTGCTTTCAGAGGTTTGGTCAGTTTGAATCCTTACAGAGTCTTTGTCAGGAAAATGTATTTTATAACAACTCAGGTTGCTTAGTGTTGTGGCTATCTTTACAGCTAGCCTTCTGGGCACACCAATTTTAACTGTCTTTTAATGTCCAGGATATAAAAAAGGAGACATTTGAAGACATGACTTGGAGTTGGGTACCTTATTGACATTACTATCTTTGAAATCCTTCCATAGATGTTTAAATAATACTATTACTCCCCACCATGCCTCAATACCCTACCATCACTGTCATGTTGCTGGGTATTTAGAATAAAATAATAACACAGTAACAAAGATGTGTAAGGATTTTTTTTTTTTTTTGCATATGCTTATTCATTTTCTATCTTTACTGTTTAGTTTTGTTCTCATTTTTCTAATGTGGTATAGTTCTGGGGTGCTGTTGTACTCTGTCAGCAGGAATCATGCATAGTGGCTTAGGAGTCTAAAAATGAATGCTCTAGTATTCTTTCACAATTCCAGCCAGGGCTGGTTCTTAATCTTTTAAATATCAGAATTTCATTAATGCCCCCTGCCCCCAATTCTCAGTATGAAGCACAATTGAACCAAACATTAAGCTGTTTAAACAGCTGAGAAGTTATACAGCAGAGCTCCAGCTGTAGTGTAAATATTATTTATTAAGAATTTTTTTTAAAGAAACAGCCCTGGAAAAGTCATTATGCTTATTTGTTTGCCAGAAACTATAGGAATAAGACAGAAAAATCCTTCATGTGTCATTTATTATTGTCACTTTATAGGTCAGGGAATTATAAACAGCTTTAAGTATTTTGCAATAACAACTTTTCTTTGAATGTTCCTTTCAATATTTCTCTAAAATGCAATAGCTGATTTTTAACTGCCATAATTTTTCAACTTACACTTTCAATTTAGTTGACCTGAAATGCCTGCAGCTTTGGTAATTGTGAATGCCTAAATGATTTTATAGCCACATTTCAATGCATCTAGTTTTGCCTACTGTGCACATAAATCCTGAATTAGCATTATGGCGGTCAGTCAGAAAATATATTTTAACTATTATGGCTACTAGATAGTTTATTTAATTTCACGGCTTCCAAGTCACATAAAATTAGTTAAGAGTTCCTGCCACAATCTTTCATGGCAATCATGCATAAGTCCTATAAATATAGAGTACATCCCATCAATTTTTAATTATTTCTCCTCATGTGTAGCCCATACTAAATTTTAGGTTAACTTATTGATTTGTTCCATATGTGTGTAAGCTTTTTGTACATTTTATTCAAAATGAGGTTCTACCCTAGAATTCTTTCAAAATATACAGTACTATGCTTCACTCACCCACCTGTTTCACATTCAACTGCAGCCATTAGTTTTCCCTTTTTTGTTAAGTTAATAAAGGATTTCCAAAGTAATCTAATTCCCTTGCACCATGTTATGGCTTGCTTTTTATACCTTTAAAAGTATTAAATCCACATTTTCCTTCAATACAACACATCTAATATCTGGTCCTGCAGTCTCACCCGATGTTCACGATGAAGAACTAGATCAACCAAAGTGATTATAATGTGTGTTAAAATTTCAGCTGATTACTCACAATGTTATGCATAACTGCTTTACAAGTTTGGATCTAGCTCCAGGACTCTATGCCAATACATCAGAAGTACACCTGGGCACTTCTGTAGGGCCTCACTTGGCAGTGGCTGTGCTGCCAACAAACCTCAGCTCAGCACCTGGGACTGGTGTCCTGTTCACCTTCCCTTCTCTTTGACCTTAGCTATATTACAGCAATAAATAGGACTTAGCTTTAATTTAGGTACCCTGGGCATATCTATATGTGCTTTAATAGGTCATAGTTACTGTGCATTAAGTTCAGTACCTGTAATAACAGGTGATAACTGAATGCACAGTAACCAACACATGCCTTTTTCATGATATTAATGCACAGTAGACGAATTCTACCGAGCATTAGGGCAATAGTACTGGTTTTGCTGTGACATGCTAATGTGCAGTATTAGTCTACTGTGCATTTAGCATTTTGTGTAGACACACCCACTAAGTCACAAAGTAATCCAGAATAACCTGCTTCAGCAGCTAGCAAACTCAGGCACCTAAATTCATTTATTGCCAACACTTTGGATTGCAAAGATTCTTAGCTGTCTAAATATAATTTTCAGTACTTCCTAGATTCCTAAACTCAGCTTCAATCCAAATACAAAACAGTTACATTTTGCCAAAGTCCATAGATGGTCTGATCCAGTATATATGTTCCCAGCCCTTTGGCTAAGGACAGAAATTCAAAAAGCCTGAGCTTGAATTGATACAATCATTGCAGGTTACTTTAAGCTGCCTAGATTGAATCAGTTTGCAACTGCACAAATATTCCCTCTGGACTGAAGAAATGCAGGCACACGCCTGCAGTGGCCCAGGCTAGAAGCTGGGGGGCCCAGCCATGCCTTCCCTTCCACAGTGCTGAGCCGAGGATGGGGGTGGGGCGTGGCCAGGCCCTGGTAGGATGCTTTAATTAGGGAGGGGTTTAAACCACTACCCTGCCTGCACAGTCCCATGGGTTTTCCCTGCTCGTTGCTCTAGGGGTGGGAAAGTTGCCAGCCCCCAGCCCCACACTAGCACTCTGAGGCAAAGGGAGGTGTGCAATGCATGCATCTGTTCAAGGTACTGAGCTTTTCAATCTCCCTCTCATTGCTTCTTCATACTATCTGACAGGCAAGGGAGCTAGCAGGGAGCTAAAAACCCAGTGCTTATCAGCCCATAAACAAAACAAAAGCATCTCTCATTAGTTCAAGCTCTTCTTAAACAGCTATTTCCAAGGATGGAATGGAGGGGCATTACCAGCTGACCTGATTAGCTCCAAAAAGCCCTAAGTGGATACTATCCCACTGTCCCACTGCCTGCCTCAGTGAAATCGGAGAAACACATATACAGACACCTCTCAGCTTTACCTAGCATACCACATGCCTAGGGTCTGTGGGGCTGGCGTCCATGCTGTGGGAGAAGGGAGGGACAGAGGGAGGAGAGGGATCCCTGCTTGAGCAATAAGCAGCAATGTAGGGAGGCAGGGGGAAGCCAGGGAGACCCAGCCATGCCTGTAGTCTCTGCCAGAGCTCCAGCTAGGAAGAGAATAGGAGCAGGGCCAGCCCTGTTCTCTGAAGCAGAAAGCACAGCCCAGCACACCTCAGCTCAGGACTGCAAAGCATCTGGGATGCTAGGGGACTCTGGTTTAACTTAAACCAGGAAGGGGTCTGAGGTAGATATTGCATAAAGTGGTTTCACCCAAATCAGTTAAGTCTGATACTACATTCAACTAGTTTATCTTAAACCGATTTCAGTCATTTTGGCTGGTTTATGTGCACTGAACTTATGTTCTGTTACAGGTTTAAACCAGTTTCTGATCACTTAACCCAGTTTATGGGTAATGTTTCTCCCTAGCTTTCAGGTGCACACATCACATTGAGCTCAATTTAAAGCTAAAGTCATTTTATTCAGTATACCTAGTGGTACTGCCCATTTCATATAATGAATGGCTTAATGGTTATGCAGGAATTACGAGACCTGATTTTTAGGTCCTCCTCAGCATGAAGGGATTCAAACCCATTCTCACTTAACATTTTCCTAAATGCCAGGCTATAGAATATACTGAGTAGGGTGCACCCTCCATCCCCCTGGTTGAGGCTAAGACTCTTTGTAGCCAGTAATACAAGCCTTTGGACCAAAAGGCAGCTACTTGTTAAGGAACTCAGTTGAGAGGTTTCTGGTCCCTGGCTACTTGGCCATTTTACATTAGACAATCAAAAAACAGAAATATTCCTGGAAGCAGGGATTAGTATTCAGGTTTATCCTCCCTCAAATGAGGGACTGCCAGAAGGTGGAAGATGTGGGTTTGAACTCTCAGAAAAAAGGGCGTACATGAAAATTAGCATTGGAAGCAACCTCAGGAAGTCATCTAGTCCAACCCCCTACTCAAAGCAGGACTGTCCCCAACTATGTCATCCCAGTCAAAAGGTGTTTTTAATTCAAACAAGCACCGAACCCTGCTAACCTCATCACTAGGAGCAAACATCCTACACCCCCAAACAAACTGAATCGATCCAGACCATGCCATGACAAGAAATGCAAAACCTGCCAACATATCTCCAGTACTTCCACGATTACTACACCCCACAACAGAACCATCACCATTACTGGATCTTAAAGTTGCACCTACAGAAACATTATACATCTCATCCAGAGCACCAAATGCCCTGATGGAAAATATGTGAGAGAGACCAAACAAGAACTGTGCACCAGAATGAATGCACACTGGAAATATATTAAACACAAGAAAAACCAATTACTAGTGGGGGCATATTTCTCACAAGAAAATCACTCTTTCTCCAATCTCTCAGTCCTGACCCTCAAAAGGAATTTACAAAACACCTTTTGTACACAAGCCTACAAACTTCACTTCATAAATCTACTAGAAATTAAAAACTCACTCCCCCCAGGTACCTCTCCATTTTTACCTGACTGCTATGCTACATCTGCCTTCTCCATCCCCTCCCAGCCTGTCTCTCATCCCCTGATACCTCAATTTACATTTTCACTGACTGGCTTTCTTGCATATCAGCCCAGCCTCTGGCTTCTTTACTATTCATTCCATCCAGGAAGAGCACACACACCAACTGCAGTTGCTTCCTCAGCCTGATGAAGGGTTTTAAGCCCAAAAGCTTGCTCAGATATATTTCTCCAACTATTCAGTTGGTCAAATAAAAGATATCAGCTTGACCCAAATAACCTTGTCTGCTTTGTGTGTGTTAAGGAAGAGCAGGATGAATGCAGCAGGGATGGTAGCCTGTAACAGGGGGCTTTCCCAGTTCTGGTTAGACCTCTACCTACCCACTTGTTTCTGAGCCAATTGCCCACTCCTCTTTCTTCTGCCATGCCTTGATGGAAAACTGATTCAGATATTACCCAGGTGGGAGGCTTCCCATTTGGGCCCCTGATGTCTAGGGGTAACTTCCATTCCACAGCTCTATACCTTCCCTACACTGCATCCCATGCCTCACAGATTGCATCCTTCACCCCCTCCAGCTGTGGTCCCTTTTCTGGGACCTTTGACTCCCCATTAGGCCCTGGCCCTGCCTTCAGGCCAGTAGGTATCCCAAGCCTCTTGCTCTGGGCATTCCTCGCAGCGGGACCCTAGCCCTTCGACTCCCATTTAGGTCATGGCCCCAGCATGGACCAGTCAAGGATACCTCAGGTCAAATTTGAGCCACCTGCCTGTTCTCACTCTTACAACTCCACTGCAACCAGAAGTCTCAGGCCTCTCAAAGAGCTTACAGGTCTGGGCTTTCCCCAGCCAGGACACTGCATGCGTGTGGTGGCTGGAGGTTATCAGGCACCCCCTACCCACCTTTAACCAGGGAGATGAGTAGTCCTGAAATTTCTGGGGCTGCCAAACCACTGGCAGTCCCACCAGGCCTCCCTACCTTGGCACGGTGCAGTTTTGGGTCAAACCCAAGATCTGAGGCCTCCTCCTTCTGATAGCCCTAGCCCATACTTCCAAGTTCATCCTGGCATGGGAGCTCAGCAGGGAGATGTTCTTCCCCTGCTGGTTGGTAATAAACCAAACTACTGCCTCCAGTTCTGAGAGTAGAGCATTAAATGGTTTTGGAAAGCAACTAAAGAAAGGATATAGGTGTGGAGTGAGGAGTGTGGCGCTCATTCCATCTGCATGTGGAGCTTGGGAAACCCCAGCAGCAGGAGGTTCATCTTGAGGAACACCAGCTGCTCCACCAAACCAGGATCCAAGGAGGTGCAGTGGGATGTCACAACATCACCAGCAATGTGAACACCCTCTTGCTTGGAACACTAGTCAGTAGTCAGGACAGGTGTTCCTGGGCAACTGTGGCCAGATCCTGCCACACCTGGCTGTGGGTAGCCCAATAGGCCGAGGGGGTGCAGTACAGCAGCTCCACATCCTCAGCAAGATAGGTAGCCACCAAGGCCCCTGTGCTACCTGTTGGATGGTGGGGTCTGGTATCTCTGGATCTCAACATTGAAGCCATGCTCTTGGCCCACATTGGCAGTGGCTGTGGTGGAGAAGATTGGCTGGTGCTCGAAGGGCTGACACAGGAGAGTGGATACCCCGCTTCCATGTCCCCCTGCCTCTGCCCTTCTGCCTCCCTAACTCTGTTCACCAGCAGCTCTGTCCAGTGATCGAGAACTTTGCTGCTGCAGATGATCCCCTTCACCCCCAGGTCACACATGCACACCAGCATGTGGATCGTACTGGACCACAATGGATCCTGCTGTTTCTTGATGCCCCTCTTCAACCGCTTCATCAATGCCTGCACCTCTGGGGAAAGCAGCTTGCCCCAGCCAGGAATGTTGATCCCCTGGTACTTCTCCATTTGATTCTCAAGCTCCTTCACTATGGGCAATCACATGGCTAAGGAGGGCATTGCCAGCACTGAGGGTCTCAGTGGCCTTGAGTAATGGCTTGAGGACCATCAAGATCTGCGAGATGGTATCCCACTCTGTTTTTTTTAGGGAGCCACTGATCCTAATCTCCCTGAGCAAGGCCATCTCATGGATGGCCTCATGTTGCTCAACCAGCCTTTTGAGCATCAGGTATGTGGAGTTCCACCAAGTCTCCATATCCTGCATGATTTTGTGCTATGGAATGCTCAGCTCTGCCTGTTTGTTCCACAGCATTTTTACCCACTTGATGCTCCAGAGGAAGTAGCCTGCCATCTTCCTGTATTTTGAAATGAGCTGGCTGGTAATAGTAGTGATAGCGCCATCACTGGGACCCCTGCCCCCCTCCAAAGCATCCCTGACAATGAGGTGGAACTTATGTACCACACAGTGGATGCCAACAAAGTTGGCATCCTGCACTGCCTGGATCATATTGACCCCATTGTCATTGATTATGAACCTGTGGATGAGCTCACCTTACCCAACAAGCCACCCTGCACCATGTGGTTCATGGCCACCATGATCTCCCTTGCTATGTGGGACTCATCTATCACCTCCACTTGAAGGACAGCCCACTGACATTCTGGGGCCATGAGTGCCATGAGCCACCTGAACCTTGGAAGCTGCCCCCACAACCTCCTCTGAAGTGCCTTCCAGAAGAAGGGAACTCTCTAGGGGAACTTTGAGGGGTGTGGAGCACAAACTCAGATTTCCCATCCTTCTCCAAAATTCCCTTTGCCATAGCACTCAGCACCACTACTTCCAGATCCAGCCCTCTTTTGGCAGTGGAAGGCTCACGCTGGGAACTGAAATTGGGGTAGAGACTATAATGCTGGTGCTGGTGGTTATTGCTGGTGTTAGTGAAGGTGGTGCAGGTGCAGACACTGCCCCCATCTCCTTGCTCCCACTAGCAGCAGACGACTCATTGCTGCTAGGAAAGAAGGTGCATCTGTTTGGTGAGGGGGGACTTGCAGCTCTCCCTCTGCCTCCTCTCTCTCACCTGCCAGAAGACCTGGCCCCTGCCTTTCCAGCACGTTTCATAATGCTTGGTATACTGCAAAATGTGTATCTGTCTGTAATATATGTTGTGTTTTCCTGCAGTGCATAGTGATGACTCACTGTCAGGGAAAACACAAAACAAGAAAGAAGCTAGCTACCAAGAAACTAGATAGCAAGCCAGAGCATTTCAGATGCTGCTGGTTCAAGAGAGACAGCACACAAAAGACAGAGATGACTTCAGACACTGCCTTGTATGTTGTTTCTATGTCCATTCCCCAGAGCACTGTGATTGGAAGGGAACTAGAGAAAGATCACAGTCACTACAGATGTCAATATCAGAATAATCTTTTCCTTCCTCCTCCCCCTCCCTCTTCTCAGTTTCTGTTTCCTGCATGTCTGCTTTCTGAATCTCCAAATCTTTCCAAATCTCTTCTGAATTGGTTTGGAGGCTTCTGAATCAATTCATACCTTTTAATAGCTCCCCCAGTTCAATTCAGACTTGGAGATTTGGTCCCCGAATTTGGCTGAATCTCCTCCAAATCGAATCAGCCACTGAAGCATCACGCAGTCCCAACTAAAAACCTCCAAGGATGGAGATTCCACAACCTCTCTGGGTAACTTGCTCCAGTGCTTTACTACCCTCCTAGTGAGAAAGTTCTTCCTAATATTTAACCTAAACTTCCCATGCAGCAACTTGAGACCATTGCTTCTTGTTCTGTCATCTTCCTCCACTAAGAATAGTCTAACTCCATCCTCTTTGTAACCACACTTCAGGGAGTTAAAGGCTGCTATTAAATCCCCCCTCAGTCTTCTCTTCTCCAGCATAAATAAGACCAATTTCCTGAACCTTCCCTCAAAAGTCATGTTCCCCACCCCGTAACAATTTCCATTGCCCTCCACTGGACTTTCTCCAATCCACATTCTTTCGGGGAGGTGGGGGGTGGCACTTCTGCATTTCAAAACTGCTGTCAACTTCACAAGCAGTGAACCAAAAAGGGGTTTACATCATCTGTACCCATTTCATTTGAAAGCTACAACATTGTCTCACTGATAGCTGAAGCCTAAAGTCCCCATTATTCTATTTGGCACTGTAGAAAAAGTATAACCCTCCTTTATTTTCTTCTCATATAGTCTCCATGGCACTTTGAGATATTGTCACCATTAATATCATTCCACACTGTCAAGCAGCAACTTCCAGAGTTCCAGAAAAAGCAACATAAAATTCCAGGACAGACTCCATAATAAGCAGCAGTCATTATTATCCTTGGAATATTGTGGGATTCTGACTTTGCACCAATCTCTGCTGAGGGGAGTTTTCCACATGGGATCATGCCCACAAAACGGGTGAACAAAGTGGTTATTGTGAATATAAAAAAAAATGATCATGACAGTAGTAGAAGGTTTGAGAGGGCAATACCAAACCATATACCTAATTAAGGTGATTGTCCCACTAAAAATTATACAGTCATTGTTCCTCAGTTGTATATTAATGTGCTAACTGTAAGAAAGTAGAGAACCTTTATTAACGGCACATAACACTTCATAACATTTTAACCAGAAGTTTAAAACCAGATCATTAAATCAGGTCTCCTGCATATCACAGGCCTTCAAGGTCTCACTTGAACACTCTGAATGAGAATTAGGGCCCTGCTGCATGTTCAGATTGAAGCTCGATAGAAACTAAAGTTGTTATACATTTTCAAGCACTAGCTTTGTAGTTAGCTGATTGGCTCTTTATATAGCCAGCATGATAATTACTTTGCACATGTGGTCAGTCTAAATTTATTGCATGATTCACCAATTAATTGTGTAATATGTGTAACATGTAACAGGGCCTTTGTAAGACCAAAGAATTTCAGTTTTCGGGAGACTATATTATGTATAATACTCAAACAACAAGAAACACCAAGAGCCCCTGTAATGGTATGGAACTGTTTATGTGAAATATGCCCAGGCTTCCCAAGAAGGTGAAACAGGTTGCTTACTGTGATGGAACATGAAAAAACTCCAAAATCCCTGAGACAAATCTCTCCTGCTCCCAAATCTGGTGACAAATATAGTCTTGATAATTAACTAAAGTATACCAGTCAGGCATCCAACAAAGATGATTTTATGTTCCACCCGACCCTATTCAACAATTTGAAAACAAAACAAAATGGAATACAGTACATTCAGTATATACAGCCATGTTAGGAAAGCTAACCTATTTAACGACTTCTTTGCATCCATTTTCCTGAGTAGGGACTGGATCAGCCCCCCCACCAGACCCCCCTCAGGCCCCAGGGGAGGTGCACCTAGGCCAAGGGTCAGTGAGGATCTAGTCAGGGAACTTCTGGAGGGACTGGATGTATTTAAATCATCTGGTCCACATGATCTCCACCCCAGATGATCTCCACCCCAGAGTGCTGAGGGAATTAGCTGAGGGCCCCTGGCACAGATTTATAAGCACTTCTGGTGCTCTGATGTGGTGCCAGAGGACTGGAAGAGGGCCAACATGGTTCCCATCTTCAAAAAAGGGAGGAAGGAGGACCCAGGAAACTATAAGCCAGTTAGTCTTACCTCGATCCTAGGTAAGCTTTTTGAGAGAATTATCCTGGCACATGTTCACGAGGGGCCAGCGGGGGAGGTTATGCTTAGGGGTAACCAACATGGGTTCATCAGAGGCAGGTCCTGTCAGACCAACCTGTGGCCTTCTATGACCAGGTCACCAAATCCTTAGATGCAGGGGTAGCAGTGGACGTAGTCTTCTGGACTTTAGGAAGGCCTTCAACACTGTCTCTCACCTCATTCTCATTAAAAAAAACTGGGGGACTGTGGTGTTGACACCTACACAGTCAAATGGGTTGCTAACTGCTGGCGGGCCACACCCAGAGAGTGGTGGTGGATGGGTCATTTTTGACCTGGCGGTATGTGGGCAGTGGGGTTCCGTAGGGCTCAGGCCCACACTGTTCAACATCTTCATCAGTGACTTGGACAAGGGGGTAAAAAGCACCCTGTTCAAATTTGTTGATGACACTAAGATGTGGTGAGAAGTGGGCACACTAGAAAGGAGGAATAGGCTGGAATCAGACCTAGACAGGTTACAGGGGTGGGCGGATGAGAATAGGATGGGATTCAACACCAACAAGTGCAAGGTACTGCACCTGGGGAGGAAGAACTGGCAGCATACCTACAGGCTGGGGAACTTCCTTCTCGTCAGTGCAGAGGCAGAAAAGGATCTTGGAGTCATCACTGATGCCAAGATGAACATGGGCCGGCAGTGTGGAGAGGCAGGTCCAAGGAGGTGATCCTCCCCCTCTATGCAGCACTGGTCAGGCCACAGCTGGAGTACTGCGTCCAGTTCTGGGCGCAGCACTTCAAGAGAGATGTGGACAACATGGAGAGGGTCCAGAGGAGGGCCACTCTCATGATCAGGGGGCAGAAGGGCAGGCCCTACGAGGAGAGGCTAAGGGACCTGAATGTGTTCAGCCTCCACAAAAGAAGGCTGAGAGGGGATCTAGTGGCCTGTTACAAACTAGTCAGAGGTGACCAGCAGGCACTGGGGGAGTCCCTGTTCCCCCGGACTACCAGAAGTGACTAGAAATAATAGTCACAAGCTGGCAGAGGGTAAATTCAGATTAGACATAAGATGTGGATGGTTGATGAGGACAAACAACCAAATCAAAAAAAAAATGTCACAGAAAGCAAAATGGTAGTCACTCCATTTATGAAGATTGTATTTTCTTTATGTAGTCACTTTTTAGAATAAACTTCATAAAGAATCACCGGTAACTTGCAGAAACTGTAAGTTATGCAGAAGTCAGCACGTATATTCCAACATGGTTAATTTGGTTTCTTCTTTGTGTCTCTGACCTACGTACTACTCAAAAGAATTTATTTTCAGAATGTGGAGCTCCATGAACAATTCATTATTAATCCTATTACATTTGTGGATTTAGTAAGTGGAAAAAAATAATCTGGTTAATAAATTCTTACTTTGTTGGCCTGGTGACACAGCAGCAGGTTCCTTTTGCCTGGTAGCAGAACAGCAAATTTAGTACCAACCAGAGTTGTACCCTGCATTGGTAGCATACCTAGAAGGTTTGATTAAGTATGCTTTTGTATGATTCCAAAGGGACTAGGATATGTCCTCTGAAGCCAAAGGTGAACATAGCTGTTCAGGCTTGTCTGTGTGGAACACGGGGGCAAGCAGTGGCTGCATGAGGCAGGACAAATCCTCAGAGACCTAAAATAACATAGAGAGGTACTGAATCCTAGAATTAATGCAGAACACACTAACGATACAGTGGAGGTTGCATGTTGGTGACCTAATGCTGCTATAAATCTGGGAGTTCTAATCTAACTCAAGAGCGCAGACATAGGTACATTTGAAACCCTTTCAAAAGGAAAGCAGCTGGTAAAGTCTAATAGTTGTGTGTGAATGAGCTGACAACAATAGAGTTATAGTAGTTTCGCTTCATTTGTAACCCAGCTTCATCCAGGGTTGAAGCTGTATTACAAATTTGCTACATTTGTATGGTTTTGGGCTCCTTCATGAACATCAGAACATAACTGCTGCTGCACTTTTGAGAGGGCTCCAAATGTAATTATGTCCACACCCTTATATTTCTAAACCAGGTGTCCTGTTCACTGGATTATTTTAATTGAAATCAATGGAGCTATGATGTGGCAAAAAAGGTAAGAGAACTGTAACTGGACTCTATTCCAGTGCTTTATGCCTTGGGAAGTTCTTTATTAACAGTTTTCATCCCTACATCTGTCAAAAACTAACAAACAATTTATCAATTTACAGCTTCCACCTATAGCTAAGAGGAAGAATGAGAGGCAAAATGAAATTCATATACCAAATAGTTTTGAGCATAACAATTGAACCCTTTGATTATGTTTTCAGGTGACTGAAATCATAGCAGTCTCAACACAAAGGAATGCATACCTCTAAAAGCTATATTGCAAGATTAAGATTTGCAACTGCCAACTAATTATAAGAATTAAAACTGATGAAATGCTGTATTTATCAAAAAAGGCTATTTTGAGGTTCAAGGTGGTTTAGAGAATATATCCTGTGAAATGCTAAATGTGTTTTCTGAAGTGCTAAATGTCCTCACTTGCCACTGATTCTACTGTGTGCTGAGAACTCTCATCACATCATAAAAGGGCTCCTCGTACTGTGGGACTCTGATTTCTTAATAATGGAATATGGGACCTTTCACTTCCACGTCACCAGTCTAAATATGAATCAGGTCACTAGACAGCAAAATTCCTCTCCGATGGCCTACCTTAAATGATTTGGTGGTTATATTCTAACATGACAATTATGTCAGTCATGCAGGAACAGAGCAAAAAAGGGGCATACAATGTTTAGGATTGTTTTACCATGCCAGTCTTTAAGGAGATACACAAGTGAACATGAAAAAATGGACAAAGTTAATAGAAATATAAATAAATACATAAAATGAATAAATAAAACCAAGTGCCACTAAAATGTTTTTGAGCCAGGAATAAATCTTGTTTTCCCATATTAGCACAAGTGGCTAGTAATAGTTATGCTGTGATAAATTTGAATTAATTTAAAATGTGATAGTTGTCCTATCCAAGAAGACTTTGACAAATTCAGTTTAACTCTCCACTTTTCTAAATAATCTTTTTTCCCCCTCTTTGAAGTAAAATTCATTGGTATGTTCCCTCTGGGCCCCCAGAACAAGTGTGGTATCTACCTTAGAAATGTATGTAAAACAAATATTAATAATTTTACCTGAAAGCTTTTGCTGAGTTCCTTCTCTCTATCAACCTTCTGTGTAACCCAAAGTTTGATTTGGCAGTACTCAGGGTACAGAGAAGTTAGCTTAGTTGATTACCTGCACATCCAACCATGCACAAACAGCTGAAAATGTTGAAAGCCATGCAAATTTGCTAAACACAGAAATACCATGGAATTCTAGCTCCCAAGACAGCCATTACAAAATGTGGGTATGAGTGACTGAGTCGTCAAATCCTCAGTTCGCTGGGCTTATTCACAAAAGCTGGTATTTGCAGCATCAGGCCTTTGACTAGGCAGCAATGTTCTAGGTGGCTGGTGTGCTATGACTGCTTCCTTATTCATTAAGCCTAGCTAATTCCATTCATTGCAATCCCCTCTCTTGTTAGTGACCCCATCTCTCGGGTCCCTTCTCACATTTACTTGTTTCTCTTTGCCTGCTGTTTTGCATCACTCTTAAACTCTATGGAGTAACAACTGTCTTTTTATTTTCTGTGTATAAAGTGCCCAAGTACAACAGAGCATGATTATAAGTTAGGGTCTCTGAATTACATATTTGTTGCCATAGTATTTAATAGTGAAAATTAAAAATTGTGCAGTTTCAGTATAGGATTCTGTCTTAGGCCCGATAATATCATATTTGGAAAAGTTAAATATTTAAGTAGATCATTAAAGTTCCAGTAATACAGAACTAATACCCTTGATGAGATCTGCATTCTAAGTAGAGCCCCTGGGCTCTACTATAAATAACTATATGATTACAACTAGGTAACTAAATGAGATGCAATAATCAAAGCAGGGCATCATATACTCATTTCATAGCATTGCTAAGTGGGATTTAAAGGAACAGGGCAAAATCTTCTAGCCAACTGTAAATCTGAAGTGCAGAGAATAAAGGAGCCAGCACTGGAACAGACCTTTTTGAAACCCCATTTGAGAGTTCCTATTTTAATATCTCTTCCAATGGAAGACTGATCCCAATTACATTGGGGATCACATGCATTTGAACTGGGCAAAATGAATTCAACCGTCTCACTAGAGGAAGGAAGGGGAGTGAGAGGAAGTCTGGAGCAAGAAAACTGCTGGAACAGAGAAGAAGAGCCTTTGTCAGCTGAGAGACAAATACAAGGAAAGGGTTGTCCAAAGTCTGAAACAAACAAACTAATGAAAGAGAGTCAAAGAACTATAGCCAACAAAAAACAGTGTCATAACGCAAAGGTCTCATTTAACATGTCTGCAGAAGAACACAGGCAATTCTCTCACACGTTTACAGTGTGAAGTTCTCAGTCCAAGACTAGTCACTCCACAAATCAACAATTCCCCTTAGGACTTGACTACTAAAGTATGTATACCATCCATGACTTCCTGCCCTGAGCTACTCCCTGTTAAATTTTCCTGTTTCGTAAATATGCTGAACTTTCTGACCCTCCCAGAGCAGATGGCAGCCTTTAAAACTGCAGGTGATAATTACAGTCAGCTAATAAAACAAGTCTGTTCTAGCCCTATTTGAGTTCACATTACCTTATACAAAACGCTCCCAATATTCAACATTTACATTTTATTAATCAGTTTCTCTCCTAATTATTACAGTTTTTCTTTCCTTTCCTACTAGAAGAAAGAAAAATAGGAGGGAGTCAAGTGATCTGGGCTCTGACAGAAGGGAAACCTGGAAGCATCACCACAGGATGAAGCCTTGGAAGTTTAATCTGTCCAGTGGGGCCGTCCAACATCAGAGACTGAAGGTAAGTGGAGTCGTATACATATTATTTTTCTGCTGTAGTAATTTTCCTACTGAAAGTTTACTTGTTTATCAATACTTACCAGAAACTATTTTTTTGCAAGATGTAATACTTGTAAAAGTTTACTTTAGAATATATCTATTGCTGTATGAAAAGAGTGCACTAAAGTCAACATGAGATTACATTCACCAAATCTGGGGTCTCTGTAGAAGTTTCAAGTATAGGTCAGTTCTCTGACACACTCACAGAATTTCACCAGGTCACGCAGGAAATTTGGATTCACGGGTTTTTCTCAATGTCAATGTGAAATCCTTCAGGTTTTGACACTTTCAGATGAGGTTTCCTTTTGGTTTAATTTTTGTGACTTTAAAAATGAAAAACCAGGTTCATTAGTTGAAACCCCCTAAATATTCAATATAATCCTTGTGAGTACAGGTGGTCAAGAAGTCTGAGGCAGAGGCACTCTAACTTTCAAGCTTTGCTCTAAGCATTCAAGGTTAGGACAGAAGCAAGCTGAACACATGTTTGCCTTTGGGGAACGAGCTTGGAGCCTGCCTGCACAGCCTATGCCTAGCAGATAGTGGGAGGGAGGGAGTGGAGGAAGGATCTTACATGCCCTGCAGGTTCCCTAGGTGCCAAAGATTCTGGAGTGGAGCTGAAAGGCTCAGCCACCTCTGATTGGCTGGCAGGAACATCATGGCCACCCACTTGGACCCAATGCAGCAGCGATTTGCCATGGAATGCACCCTCATGGCCACGAGTGACCAGCCGGCCACCCTGCATGTGGTCACTAGGGTGGCCACCGACATTCTCCAGAATACAAAACATCCCTTTGGTGAGAGGTGGGACCACTGGTCCCCTTGGCCAATCAGTAGGGAAGGGCCATTTTGCCCATGAAGCCCACAGATGAATACATGGTGCAGATTAGGTGCTAGGATCCACACAGAGCAAGTGCTAGGATCATCAGTAAGTTCAGCCAACAGGGAGCTTGCCTCGCTTCCCTCACACCGTGGTTTCACATATCCCACAGCTCTGCCAGTTTCTCCAGATTGTCCAGCCTGGAGAGAACGTAGCATAGCAGGTGTGAGGCTTGAGCAAGCCCTCCCCACACTGAGATCCAGTCTCACTCCAGCCCAGTTTGGGAGCCAGGGGCACACACTGCATAGGGACCTCATCTCCCCCCTCATCAGCATTCAGCACAGACACTGGGCACCCAGGAGTCGATCCTGGCCACATTCTGGTCAGAGCTGGGCCGAATGAGGTCAGTGGGTGTTGGATGCCTGTGGCAGTGCAGCCAGCTGTCTAGTGGGACCTTCCTTTCCTTCCCCAGGAGACATGCAGGTTTGCCTGTCGCAGAGGAGAAATAATGGCTTAATGTGCTGGCCCAGCTGCCCAGGAGTCTGGAGGCTCCTCTGTCTAAAGTTCTCCCCCCCCACGCAGGAGAACACCCCAGGGACTCACAGGACTGCTCTGTGGGTGCAAATATGGTGATAAGAACCTCCTCCCAATCCCACCAGTGTACCAGCAGATACAAATGCAGGGCTCTACCTCCCTGCTCTCAAAGCTATTACCTTGTGCCAAGGCAGCGCACAGATATGTGTGTACAGACCAACTGCCCATTCCTAGCAGCTCAGCTGCCCCCAGGGCCCAGGCCCACCCACACATGCCCAGCCCAGGCTTAGGGAGATCAGGCATGCAACAGTGCCTTGGCTCTCACTGTCTGCATGTGTACTGCAGATACAGCTTCTCATGCAGGCACAAAGGGACCAGCCTCTGGATCTTCCACTTCCCTGGCTGGCATGAAACCTTGTGCAGTGCCGTACCTCTAGGCACAGCAAATAGTCACAAGGAAAAATGATTGACATACATTTCAACCAATGAACCAAAAAAACAGGACTTTTTGCAATCTGTTCCTCATTCAGAAACAGATGGGACAAAGTGTTTAAAAACAGGTATGGTCTGGTATAAAACAGGACCAATAACCACCCAGTGCACCCAGCACCTGTTTTTTGTGTGTGTGCATGTGTGTGCCCTGGACTACTGGAGTGTGTGTGGGGGGGATGCATGTGTGTGAGTGTATGTGAGCGCGCATCTTGGTTGCCTGGTGTGTGTGTGTGTGGTGGACACCTGCATTCCTTTCCCACCAATGTTGGTGGCCCACCTAGACACCTGGGTGTGTGTGTGTCCTGGACACCTGTGTGTGTTTCTTCCAGGTGCCTGGAGTATGTGTGTGTTTGTGCCTGTGTGGTTGTGTTCCAGACACCTGGGGGTATGTATGTTCAGTCCAGACACCGGGGGGGAGGGGGAGTGGGGAAGAGGTGCGTGTGTTCTGGATTTGTGTGTGTGTGTGTGTGTGTGTGTGTGTGTGTGTATGCACACACGTGCTCATGTCAATGTCTGTGTGTGTCCTGGACACCTGAATTCCCCCTCCCCACCAATGTTGGTGGCCTCAGCCCCATACAGCAGCAGGCTGTCTGGACCCATGAGGCCCTGCCTGAATAGCTCCTCACCTGCATGCACCAGGAACCTGGATGAGTAGGACCAGAGGACTTTAAGTGCCCATGCTGTGGCAGTGGGCAATGGGTCTAAAGCCCTAGGCTCTTCTAGGCCTGCGTCACAAGCACCACTGCCCACAACCCATACTGCTTGGGCACTGTCCCTCCCCTGGCCCCTCCGCACCCAGGGCACACACCAGGGCTGTGGTGGAATGCATTGCAAGGAAGAGACTTGCCTCATTTTAATCAAATGTTGAAGCTGGCAAACTTTTAGTGTGTTTAATAAACAAATATCTGGAATGTTGCCTGGAACTTGGAACCTTCTTCTCAGTTAACATTAAAAAAGTAAGGAAAGACCCTGCTTGCACCAGGTTGTTATGCCTTTGAGGGAGAAGGGAAACTGCAGGGTCTCAACTTAACAAATATGAAACATTGGGGCAGCAGGGGGAATGCCATGCTTGCAACTGCTGCCTCGTATTAATTAAATGTTGTGGCTGCCAAATGTTTCATGTGCGTAATGAAAATTGGAAAATTAGAAGATTGTGGGCTTAACTGCTCAACAGTTCAGTGGGTGGGAAACTGGCTGCAAGATGGGACCCAGAGAGTTCTTATGAATGGATCTGTGTCATCCTGGCAAGAAGTGGCCAGTGGTATCCCTCAAGGGTCAGTGTTTGCTCCAATGCTTTTCAACATCTTTATCAATGATTTGGTTGTGGGGGTGAAAAGCTCACTGGCCAAGTTTGCGAATGACACCAAGTATTGGGGGAATGTGGTCACACCTGCAGCTAGGCTGCAGACACAGGTGGACCTGGCCAGACTGGAGAGGTGGGCAAATCAGAAACTGATGAGATTCAATACTGAGAAGTGTAAAAATGCTCCAACAAGGATGTGGAAAAACTTGAGAGGGTCCAGGGAAGAGCTACCTATATGATCAGAGACTTGCAAGGCAGACCATGAGGAGAGGCTGAGGGACTTCAGCCTAAAAAAGAGAAGACTGAGAGGGGACTTGGTAGTAGCTTACCGCTATATCAGGGGAATACATCAAGAGCTCAATGAACAACTGTTCACCAGGGCACCTTTGGGGAAAACCAGGAGTAATGGATACAAACTCCTGGAAGACAGCTTCAGGCTCAATTCTAGGAAAAAGCTCCTTCACAGTCAGAGTTTAGATTGTGGAATAAACTCCCTCCAGATGTGGTGCAATAGCCTACCCTGGAAATCTTCAAGAGGAGAGTGGACAGTAATCTTTCTGGGGTCACCTGACTCCAATTGTCTTTCCTGCCAAGCACAGGGGGGCTGGACCCAATGATCTTGTGAGGTCTCTTCTAGCCCCTAACAATCTTCCAGCAGTCTTTGACCCTAATGGTCACTCTCCCTGCTCCATAGTGTCACAGGTGGCTTCCTTCAGACAGAGGGTGACCATTAGTGTTGTGAGAAGCTTCAGTCGCTGATTCAGTTCAGAGGAGATTCAAGCCAATTTGGCAGCCAAATCTCTGAATCTGACTTGAATCAGAAGACTCATTAATCTCTCTGAACCGAATTGAAAGCCTCTGGTTCAATTCAGAGATGTCTGACGATTCAGCCATAGACGCAGCTTTATATGCACCTTAAGGTACCAGGTGCAGCTCATGAACGCTGAGATGGTGGGGCACATGAAGCATCCCCCAGGCCCTTGGGGGAGTCCTCAGTGTGCTCAGCAACAGACCCAGAAGTGGACCAGAAGCGCTTCTGGTCCAAGTCCGGGTCTGCTGGGGAGTGCATGGGGGACCCCCCCCCGGCTCAGTGACTGATGCCTCCTGGGTCTGGGGGGGCACCTGGGGTCCCTCTATGGCCGATCACTGACCTAGGAGGCGTGGAGGGGAGATCCCCTGCACGCTTGATAACTGACTCAGAAGTGGACTGGAAGTACTCATACTCCTGTGGGATGCTCCATCCTCCCCACCATCTCAGCATTCACAAGCTGTGTCTGGTACCTCGAGGTATGTAGAAAAACCATATAAAGCTGTGTCTATGGCCAAATCACTGATTCTCCAAATCAGAACCAAATCTTCAGATTCAGATTTGGCTGACAGTGATCTAAATCAGTGAATCAAATTATTGTCCCCTGAATTGGGCTGAATCCAAATCCGAATCAAATACTGCCCACTTCATACACCCCTGGTGACCATCTCTAGATATCATTATTGGTCCAAACTCATTCCCCTGCCCAGAGCCAGGAGCCATACACCTGTTTGCAACCAAGCACTGACAATGCCATTGAATGCCTGTGTTCCACCTCCCAGCTGGGAAAGCCTGGATGCCTGGGTTCCATCATCCTGCTGTGGGAGGCAGGAGGGCTGGGAACCCAAACATCTACGCCAAGAGGTATGAGCCTTCTTAGGTTCTAAGGAGAGGAGAGGGAGGGAGGGAGAGAATGGATGGAGGGGGCTTGCTATGGGGAATTTTTCTCATTCCTACCATGCATTACCTGCAGCAGAACTCATATGTAGGTACTCTGCTAAATGGTGCCCGAAGACAAGCCAGTGAAAACCCGCATTTGCAACTGTTGGTTACACCTTGGCTGTGGGGCTCAAAAAACCACAAACCTCTCAGTGTCTTTCAGGTTGTGTTTGGGTGCCAGTTTGTATTAGATGGATCCACATCAATATGCTGGCCTCTCTCAGGAAAGTAATGCACCCTAGAGGGATGGGACAGTCAGTTGTCAATTAATCAGATTTATGGTCCCAAGTAGTCATTTTCTACAGAGAATCCAGGAGCAGTGTGGCCATGAGAGCGCAGGGTCAGAGTTTCCATAGAGACCAGCCCAAGCAGTGCTGGCAGGGCATGCAGCTGGGCAAGGAGCTGCTCTGGGGCCAGGTCTGGGATCTTGTAGTAACAACGTGGGCTGGAGCTGGGGCATAGCGAGGCAGGCAGCCAGTGGATCATGGTACTACCCCAGCTCTGACCCCTGACCCCAAAGCAGTGCCCTGCCCACCCACGTACCCTGCCAGCACTGCTTGGGCTGGTCTCCATGGAAACCCTAGCTCCATGCTGTCATGACCATGCTGCTCCTGGGGTCTTTCTGGAAACCAGCCATAGCAATGTGAACTGGGACTGCTCGGAAATGGAATCTGATTGCCAGCTGGAGCCACTATTTTGCCCACTCCTGCTCTATAGGATGTCAGCAGGATGCAACTTACTGTGAGCTGTGATGGGATCTGGTACAGAGGTTTGTTACAGCTCCCGAACCTACAGCGCTGAAGTCTTGATACCATATCCATTCAGGGTTAGCTTAGAGCAGGAGCCACCATTTTTCACTGCTCTATGTGCCCTGACAATCTGTTTAGTTACAGTGTAAAACGCTTTCTGCACACTTACATACAATAAGTGTACCTTCTGTATCTGGCCATAAATTGCTACACCACTTTTACATTGTCATGCTTAGAGTTATGACTTTTGACAGGAAGTATCAATTTCAATAATGACAACACACAAAAACACAGTAAGAAGGAACTAATAATAATATCTTTCAAACCAGGTCTGTTTTATACCTTTATATCAAAAGGGGTACAAGTGAAAAGCTATTAAGGCATCTTGCTGTATGTCCAGAAGTGTGAACTCAAGTCCTTGATCAAGACTTATACTAAAGAGCACCATTATTTACTTAACCTAGCCTAAATCAGTTATTTGAACACTGAAATCATAGGTGGTAAGACATGTCTGCTACCCACACACTTCCTTTATAATAGTGGCTTCAGACGCTGGTGTTTTTTAACTATGCTAGCCCAATGGGCCTTCTAAGCTCAACCAGTCCATGACTAATTTATGTATGTACTATACAAAATATTTATACATGTAATAGTCATAGAAGATCAAGATCTCTTATCTTCCAGTTGCCACCTTATTTAGTAAGTCACTCTGCTTTTTGAGACCTCCTTTGCACTTTATTGACCAGAGTTTACCACTACATTTAAGACAACTATGATGGTACATTATGATCATGCCTGTCACAAAGGCAAGAATAACAATAAAAATCCTAGTATAGATTTACAAGAGCCTACAGACTATTAAGTACTCTTGCTCTGCAAAGAACTACTGTATCAGTATAAAATAGAAAGGTCAGAAATGCATCATATTTAGAAATGGTTTCATAGGCTTACCTACACATTACATTTACTTGTCTTACTTTCATTAAATTCCCCATCCTACTGGTCATTGAGTCTATCCACGTGTTTGAAATTAAATGTGCTTTAGTGTGGTGAGAAGAAGCATTAATTATGAAAAAAAGTTTGAGACAGCATCATATACTCCTGCCTATTCATCGGGGGAATACACATACTGATATAATTTCCAATTTTTTGCCTTTAATCTATTACTAGATGGAATACTGGCTATATTTTTGGGTTTATTTTCCCAGAGTTCTTGTTGGACAATTTTATCTTTGACTGGAATCTTTCTTTTCTATATCATTTTCTTTTGGTTTTGCAGTCCAGAATATAGCTTAACCTACTAAATATGGCTTTTCAATTTATTTACTAATTCAGAACAGGGAATTCATCTGTTAAGTAGCAAAACTCCCCTAAGGCCTCAAGAATGAAAACATCTTTAATAACACTTCCAATAACTTATTTTTAAAAAGACTTAAGTACAGCTAAGAACAGGCACTAAGTCTGCTTACAGAAGTGACCCCCCACCCCAAACAGTGCTTTAAGCTCCGAGTGCCCCTACACCAGTGCAGAATATGCCCAAAGGAGGCATCATGTTAGTTTGACCTTGCTCACCCAGTGTATGTATAGATTGGGTGCTTCAGAAAGGCTTTTGATGCTTTAATCTAGTAGCTGATTGAATCAGCGATAGATAAAAGTGCCAAAAAGCCCCACTGAAGCACACAATCCATACAGAGGCTGGGGAGCTGGGCAAACTAATATATCCTGTTCTGGTAAAGTGCTGTTTTGCTTTATTTTTTTTCATGTCTGTCAGCAGCCCATATGGCTAGTGAATGGCTTTGAACACAAGCAAATAAGTAGTAATTTATTTTGAAAAAATTATGCAATGACATGTAAACACCAAAAATCAAAAGTGCTCCAGGAACTGAATTAGAGAAAAATGCCTTGTTTAAAGGTGAGAACCAAGAAGCAATCCCAATATCAAAGTTTGTTAGCAGTTTAAAAAGGTCCAGTTTCTCAAAGCTGTAAACAGCTACAAGTAAAATTGAATGAAAAAAAATTAAAACATAAATGTCAGCGGGAAATGGACTTGTTTAGAATGCTTGACTAGATACCCATCTCTTCCTACCCCCCAGTTTTACAACCACAAAATGAAGGTTCTTTATTTATTTTGTTACAGGAACCATCCTAATTAAAATAGAGGAGATGAAAAGAGCAGTGAACAAAGAACATGAAAACGTTTTTCCTCTCTTACCTCTCCGCCCAATGATCAGTTTAAAAATTATGGATGAATACATTATAAACTCTAGCTTTTTCTCAGTTGCCTTCTGGTGTTAAAAGGTTCACACTTTCAAGCTTTTTCTACAATTCCAAAGGCTAGAAACTTACTTTTTTAAATAGAAGCTGAAAATCTCAGGTAATAAAGTACTTGAGCCACTGGGACTTCAAGAAAAACCCCAAATATCCCGAGAGTTGCAATAAAATTGCAAAAACGGGCAATCTTGCTCTTTCCCTGTATAAATGCCTTGGGTGACTGCAGCTCTCTGGCAAGCAAGGACTCTGCTTCCCCCAACTGGCCTTCTTTATCATCCAAAGTGGCAGTAAACATTGAAAATTTTTTCTAACATCAGCCACTTTTCAAGTGATTAAAGGAAGAAAGAAGTCACAGTCATGTCTCTCATAATAAATTTCACTGAATAAGAGTTAATTGCTTATCTGTAGATAATTGATTTTAACTTAGCAAATCATGCTTTACTAATGTTAATGCAGCATTTATGAGAGACCTGGCTTAATTTTTCAAAATGAATAAGTGAATTAAGGTGCCTTAATATTAGGGTATCAGGGAAGGGTGATATTTTAGAAAGTGTTAAGCACTCAGTCTGAGAAAAATGAGGCCCTCTTAACTATCAAAATCTGGATAAGGAAAAACCAAGACACTCAAAATCTCACAAGTCAATTTTTAAAATGTAGGCAATAGGTTATGAAAGATACTTCTTGAAACAGAAATGCAATGCCATCTAATCAGTTTTTCAAGTACTAAATACTCTTTCCAGAAGCACCACTCTCTAAGTCAGGGGTATATTTTATGAGATAATATATCAAGGTAGAAGGTAACATGGTGTGAGTGGTACATATAACCCAATTAAAAATCATAAGATATTTACAGCTGCTTATCCAACTGAATTGTTAGTAATGAAGTCATGTAGAAATTGAGTGTTGCAAATTTCTGGATCAAGCCTGGAAAAGACATTGTAAGAATACAGCCTAGAAAGTAAGGTCCGTGGAGACTTCTATTCATGCTGAAAATCACTGGACTACAGGAATTTTACAAGTAAAATATTGGAACTGGAAGAATAAAAAAAGAAACTCCAATTGCAAGGTTTCCCTACCATAACTCTGGGATTATAGGTCCCTGAGTTATTTAACATCATCACCATACATCAGGTTGTCTTCACTGCTTGCTGGTTTAAAATGTAACCTATTTTTCCCTGTATTTGTTAAGTAAACAGTAGCCAAGAAATTCTTTCAGACTTGTTATATTGCTCATACAGTATTTTTCTTTCCTCAGATGTTTGACAAAAATGTTTTTAAGCAAGCCTGAAATGGATCTTCTGTTTATGTTTTGTCTGTTTTGAGTGGTATAATTTTTACTGGTTTCTGTTACTGAGATCTGGGACAAAAACATTGCATTTTATATCAGTTAAGCAATTAGTGTTTTGGCACAAAAATATTCAGGCCAATGAATATGAATATTCACTGTGAGACTGGTAAAGTAGAACTGATTCACTCTTAGTATTTATTTTAAAAATAAAATGGTCCAAACTTTTTAAAGAATTTACAGTAAAATACATTTCCTTGGGCTTACAGAACTTGTATGTATAAATAAGGAAATGAAAATCTGAATCCAAAGCCTTCCCTTGCCATCAGAGTTTGCTTCAGACATGAACCAGGCTCTTATATTCAAGGCTGTGTATGTGGCTTTTAATCACCTAATGTTTAAAATGTTTAACTTTTTAATTAAATCATATAATAGAAAGTGTTAGCATCTCCCAAGTCCTAATATATTAATTGGAGATGATTTTCATTCTACTCAGCACCAAACTACCATCATGTTTAAAATGCGTTTTCTTTAATTCCACTGAACAACAGTTATTTCCCCAAATTTTACTATGATACACACGTAAATGTTGATCAAGGTTCATTGTGGATGATAGTGGTTGAATGTTTATAAAACATATACAAATTTGTACTTATTTATATTGAATACTCAGAGGATGAACTTTCATAGTAAATGGCTCACTGTGGAATATTTACCCAGTGAGGCAGGAATAAACTGGATAATATTTAAGTATTTGTATTTTTTTAACTGTGGGTTTTTAGAAAGTTGAAATATATGTTTCTTTGCATTTTGTCAGTGTTAACACAGGCCGTATACAGGTATCAAATACTTGCTATTGGCTTTTATCGCTGTGTACCTAAACATTAAAACCGCTTTTTGCAAACATGTTGGTTCATCTCCTGCTGGTTAGTTTATCCATGGAGGCAAAATAGTAAATATCCACATTTTACACAAGAATGTGGGTAGTCTGAATGCACCCCTATTTTGTTATGTGTGCAGCACTACACATTTTGGCTACTAATCAACAACTTATGATGTTATTCATACTTCTATCAATATAATGTTGAACGTTAAAAGCCAATTACCATTCCCTGCTCCTAAACTTATAAA
The DNA here is from genome assembly GCF_001723895.1 of Crocodylus porosus. NCBI lineage: Eukaryota > Metazoa > Chordata > Crocodylia > Crocodylidae > Crocodylus > Crocodylus porosus. The sequence goes on along the minus strand of NW_017728918.1, from coordinate 63,994,261 downwards.
CATTAATAAATTCCCAGTAGAGTCTATTGATTTAAATCTAAAAGAGCTGGAGCAAAGGTTGTACATCCAGCATTTCTGCTGAGTAGCTCCAGCAGAAAGATTGTAAGTGGTTAAATTTAGCTCCCAAATTAACCAGTAATGCACCCAGCTCAATTTCTTCAATGTATTCCCCTAAGTAGTGGAAACATCTAGCTGATTGCTCTTGAAGAACAAAAAAACACTCTCTATTTTCTTCTGTGATTTCATATAGAACACTCCTAATGTGGTCTGTCTCCAGACTTATATAGAGTCTCTGGCCAAGAGCATCTTTCTGTAGATCTCTCTACTTTCTCCTCTAGTCTAGCAACAAAAAATATTTTGTCTATCACTAGCAAGTGGAGAGCAGGCATATTTATGGCTGATGGGAGGAGGACTGGGGTGATGGCAAAAGATTAGTGGGTAGATGAAGTGGTTAATTGGTGGCTGTCAATTAGAAGTAGTTGAAAAAGTAGTCGCAGATTTTGAGTAGGCAAACTGATATAACTGTGGGTTTGCCTGTGGGATCTGCTAGCCTTTCCCATCAAAGGAGGAATGGGAGGTTCGTATGTGTACATATAGAATTCACAGAAATGTTGACTGAAGGACAATGTCTTCCAGTACAGGCTTTAAATTTGGCTCTAAATTTACTAATTTACACTAACAGCTCACCTCTTCAGGAAGCAGCCTCTGGAAATCATGAGAAGTCCTTCAGATGCATATCAAAATCCAGGGACGTTTTCACCAAAGGGAAGAGAGTAAATGGCTGAACAGATGCAACACTGTATTTACTAGGGAAAAAAGAGCTCAGCCAAACAACCAAATACTCCTGTTGGAAGCTAAACAAGAACTCGAGGGAAAACAAGTCCCTCCTCAGCTTTAGTGCATCAAACCCACAATAATTGCTGCTTATGGTTCCCCCTCACATCCAGTTTCTAACAGCCTTATGTGTAGTGTGCAGGCACAGTGTATGGGCCTGATTTGGCCTTGGAGCCAGAGTGCAGTCAGTTCAGCATAGGTATTGTGTGCAGTGTGCGCCAGTTCAGCTCTGTCCTGCATAAAGAGCATGGAGCTGGGATCAACACATGCTGTAGGGCAGGGGCAGGCTATTATTTTAGGCGGACGGCAGCTTACTGAGTTTTGGCAAACCACTGAGGGCTGCATGACAGGCAGCCAGCGGCAGAAAAATATTAATTTTCTAAAATTTTTAGGGGCCCCGCAGGCTGGATAGAATGGCTTTGTGGGCCGCATCCAGCCCATGGGCCTACTTTTGCCCATCCTTGCTGTAGGGCCGGTCTAATAGGGCTGTGTGAAATTTCAATGGGTGTTTCATTTCAAAGTTGTTTCAATGTGTTTTGAGCTAGAAACAGTGAAATCAGAATGAAACAAAAGGCTTTGAAATAGTTTTGAAATGAAATGAGGTAACTTGAAATATTTCAAAAGTTTCAAAATGTTCTGTGTTTTGAAGCCAGGTTTGCTTACAGCTAAACACAAACTAAGCAGAGGGAGGGGGAAGAGAACTGCAGGACTGCTCTGATATTGACATCTAGCTCCTGGTTGAATTCCCCAGCTCTCTGATTGCTTCCCCCAGCATTTCCTGGGGCGGACACAGGGTTGCAGCAGCAGTTGATCAGTGCAGCCTGTGCCAAGCATTGGGAAGACTGTGGTGCTGCCACTGGCTCCAGCACGCAGATCCAGGCTGGGGAATCAAACCAGGGCTGGGGAAATAGAGCCAGGGACTGGGAGAATATTCAGGTCCCTGAACATTCCCCCAGGTCACGTTCAATTCCCCAGCTCCCTGATCTTTCTCTCAGTGCTTTCTCTCTGATCACTTCTCCCAGCTCTTCTCAGGGGGCTGCACGCAGGATGACAGCAGACTGCTGTTGCCAGCTGGGGGTGGCAGTGGCTCTGGGCTATTTCCCCAACCGGCAGCAGCATCCTGCTGAAACGCTGCATGTAAATCTGGGGGCTGTGTCCCCCCCGGGAAGAGCTGGGGGAATGATCAGAGAGCTAGGAAATTGAACTGGGAGCTCTGGCTGACAGGTGGATCCGCCCCAGCTCCAGGGCAGCAGGCGGTGTCCTACTGAGCCACACTGCACCTACACTATGGTACAGCTGCTGCATGGGTGCCAGGTGGGGGAGTGATCGCCCCTGCCCCATGTCATGTGTTGGGGGGCTCTGCCATGAGCCCTCAGAGGCCCCAATTGCCACTGTCAGAGCTGGTGAGTGTGGGGTTTTTTGTTTTTTTTTAAAGCCCTGAATTAATTCACTGGCTATAGAACATGTGCTGCCAGCACCAGCACCCGAGTCTACCCAGCACTGCCTGCATCGAGTGCCAGGAAGAACCCAATGCTGGCGCTGGCTGCAGCCAGCAGTGGCAGCCTGATGTCATCCCGCACACAGATCCAGGAGCCTGCTCCCCTTGGGAGGGCTGCGAGGCTGTGCCAAACTCCTCCCAGAGGGAGCGGGCCCCCAGATCTGCTTGCAGGATGACAACATACTGCCACTGCCAGCAATTGATACTACTTTGGCTTTGAAGAGTTTGAGGAGTAGTTTCACAAAACCCCCTGCAACTACCTCCTTGAAATTTGGCAGCCCTCATGCCCTCAAAAGGGGCTATCAGCCCTACAGTTTCATCCAAATCAGGCAAGAAATGACAAAGTTATTGGCATTTTCATGATTCCCCAGTATAGTCAATGGGTGAAATGTTGAAACAGCATCAAAACAGTGAAACAGTTTTGACGAAACGAAACAGAACAGTACTTCAAAACAGCAAAATGAAACACTGTTCCTTCAAAATGGCAAAACAGATGTTGAAACAAAATCATGCAGTTTTGCACCGCCCTACAGTCTAAGACCCAAAGATCAGATGCTGTGTCTCCATGGGTAGGATCCAGCCCATGGGCTGTGTCTTTGAAAACCCCTTCAGTAAAGGAATAAAATGTGGGGAGAGCTGGGTTTAGCCACATAAACAACTAATCTGTTGTACCTGGTTAACAGGCCAGTGAGAAACACCTTCCTCTAGTCAGGATCATCAACTGTGAACTGTCATCTAGAGTTAGGTAGCTGATTAGGCTTAGGTGCCTGAGTAGTTATACCCCAACAGCCAAAATGATCTCTTTTGCTCTCTGTGATGCTCAACCTGTGTTTCCTTGTGTCCTAGCTGTCTTTCATATAGGTGCTCAGCTGCATCTCAACCTATCAATGGCCAGCCCTTACCTCTCCTTTTACAGGAGCTGGTTGTTAATATACCTACTGATAAGCATGCTCAAAGTCCACTTGACAAATTAGACCCAGCTGGCACGGTTCAGGGCTCTGGCTTGAGTAGGGTTCTGAGCAGCTTGTTAGCTATGATGTGGCATAAGAACTTCAGAGGCTTTGGAAATGCTGACTGGCATAAATTAGGCACCAATGGGATGCAGGTGCCAACAGGCTAAGCAGTAATCATGTGGCAGCTTTGAAAAACTCAACTGCACCTAAATGGTGGACTTAGAAATTTAAAGGAACAAATATTTAGATATCTTTAAGGATCTGGGGTCCATTTTCTTAAAGTATTTAGCCACTTAGGCACTTTTAAAAATCTAGTCCTTGCTCTTAGTGTCATGCAAACTGACTTCTGTATCTTCAATTTCCAATGACCTCTCTGGGTCTATAATCCCCAACCGCTTCACCCCCACCCCCTCAATTATCAATGGGAATTTATAGATAAGATTCAAGCAATAATGGAAATTCTAAAAAAACCCACTGAAAGCTTCACAAACAATCATCTAGGTCAGAGCTCCTGAAAATTGTTTCCTAGTAGAAAAATAAGAGATATTTGAAACAAAACAGTCATCTAAGGCTACAAATATATAATAGCTGCCTCTCAGTGTTTTTATGATGAGCATAGTTGTGACATTCAGCAATTCTGTTTCCCAAAAGCACACGTTTCTTCTGTGGAATGAAATGCAGCTCACATGATAGTCACTGAATCTCATGATAACTTTTGGGATGCCTGCTGACCAGCTCCACACTGTAGCACCATTGTGCCCCAGCCAGTCCCCCTCCTCCTACATCATGTTGAGCTGGGGCAGAGCAGCTCCAAGCTGGCAGGCTGACCTCCTGAGCCTCCTGCCAGCCTGGGTTGCTTCACCCTAGCTCAACATGCTGCTGTTCCGGGAACACATGTTGATGCACCCAGTATGTTTATAATTATTTCATAAACCCAAAGACAGAGAAGGCAAGTCACATCTCATGGTTGATTGTCTCAGTAAGACATGTTGTCAAAACTCTAACTTTCTGGATGTCTGTATCTCTCAGTAACAAAAGAGCAAGGTATTGTCCAAGCCAACAGTGTAAAATGGCTGCCCCCTATGCACCAACCAGTTGCTACAAAACACTTCCTTCACAGTAAATGATTTTTCCCAGGAAGAATTTTAAAGCGAAGAAAGAATTCACTCTTATAAAACCAAGAAACAAGTTCATCCTCACTACACCTCTGACATGTAGGATGCAGACAGCAGTACAGCTCCCCACTGTAATGGAGAGTGCTTTGCAGGAAGTGTTTTGAGTTACAACAGCCCGCTGAAGTTCACTGTTGGTTCCAGGTGGGAAGGGAATCTAGCTGCTAGCTTTCAAATAATTCTCTGCATCCCTTCTAGAACCATTTTTAAATATGAGTTACGCTGGCAGCCCTCCAGTCCTTTGGTACTAAGGCTGTTTTTAGTGTTGGGGTCCATACAACAGGTAGGATCTCAACAATTTCTGATCTGAGCTCCTTCAGGACCCTAACATGAATGCCATCAGGTTGTTATGATTTGCTTCTATTTAGTTTATCAATTTCCTCTATGACCTTATATACTAAAACCTTAACTTGGGTCAGCTCTACTGACTTGTCCCTAGGGATGAGTGCATCTAGTGAGGGAATTTCCCTACATCTTCCATAGTGAAGACATATGCAAAGAATGAATGTACTTGTTCAGCAATAGGCCTGTCATCCTTTTTACATCCTGGTCATCCAAAGGCCCAACTGACTCCCTGGCAGGACTGTAGCTTCTAATGTACTTAAAGAAATTGCTAGTGTTACCTTCTAGCAGTTCCCATGCTTCTTGCACATTCTTCACCTCCTTAGGAGCCCCACTTAACTGCTAAGTAGCTTCCTCATTTTGATATAGTCTCTCTTTTTAAAGTTAAAGGCTACTGTGGTAGATTTTCATCTCAACTCCCTTCCTACATGGATGCCAACTGCATTGTGGTCAGTATTGTAGAGCAGCTCAGTAACACTTACCCTTTGCACCAAATCCTGTGTACCATTTATCACTTGGTCAAAAAATGGCCTTTCCACGTGTAGGTTCCAGGACAAACCGCTCCAGGAAGCAGTCTTTTATAATGTAAAGAAATTTGGTCTCTGCATCCAGCCCTGATGTTAGACTCACCCAGTCTATCTGTGTGTAGCCTGGGTGGACACAGGATATGTACCCCCTTCTGACTGAAGGAAACCACAGCAGGCAGAGGTGCTGTGGGAGGGGACTGCAAGCTGAGCAGAGTCTCCTGCCAGTCCCTAAAGAGTCAGGGCAGGACCAGACAGCACTAACTATATACAGGTTTATTAATGGACATATGAAAACTCAAAATAATAGAATGAAGTTTACATATAATACACACACATACACAATCTACCAATCTGCATTAAAGCTATACTCTATATTTGGATTGCTCCCTTTACTAAGGTTTCAATCCCCCACCAGGTGATTAACTAATTTAGGATAGGTTCATACAGGTAAAGAAAACTAGTCAGCAAAATAAACACAAAGGAACAGTAGATAAGTACTATAACACCAGGGGAAATATCATCAGTGATTCAAAGAGATAAACATATATCCATGTGCAGATATATAACAACTGGAGAATAATAATTGACAATAACAGAAAATGAGCCACTTGGACAAAATATAAGGCGCTTGCACAGGGTATTCCATTTTACAAGACTTTCTCTTTAATGGCAAGGAGCCTTGTGCAGCTCCAATGGGGTGAAGGTCAGAGTTCCCCGGCTCCTCAGCCCCTTGTGAGCTGGGTTGGAACCCTGCCCCGCAGGGACCTCTGCTAGCTCCCCTCTTTCAGGAGCTTCCTTCCCTGTGGGGCCCCTTTCCCCATTAACTCACAGATCCAATGGAGCGAGGCTATCTCTGGCTCTCAGATGGGGGCCCCTTAACTGCAAGGGTGGTCCTCCACTGCCTGGGGCTCTCTCGTCCATGGGCCAGCTTGGAGCCACTTGCACTGTTGGGCTCTCCCTGGTGACCAGGGTTGGAGGCCTGGGCTACTTCGTGCAACACCAGGGCAGGGTCTGTGTTGGCTGCCTGGCCACATGCCAGGGGTTGGGGACCCAAGCCACCAGAAGCAGCTCCCAGAGTCCCGATCTGCTCCTGTATCCTCCATGCAGCACTATTTGCACTGAGGTCCTGGCCACCTGCCAGGGGTTGCAGACCCAAGCTGCATCCAGCAGCTCCCAGGATCTAAGCTCCATGCACCACACCTCTGTCCACACACTAGAAGTGCAGACCCAAGCTGCTTTGAGCAGGTCCCAGGGTCTGAGCCTCCGTGCACCACAGTACACACCGACTGGGGCTACAGCATCACTCTGGTGAGGAAGTCTTTGGAGCTTTTCTGGGTGCTGGCTCCACCCACTGGGCAGCTCTTCTTCTGCCCCTCTCTCTCTTCTGTCCCCCAACACATCTGCTGTGTGCTGGGCATGCAGTTCCTTTAATTCTCCTTAGAGGTTCTGCCCCGCCAAAGTTCTGCCGGATTGGCAGGGTGCAGTCTCGAACCACGTCTGAGGCTTTTTTCTCTCTTTCTCTGCCCTGAGCATGAGCAGGGCAAAGCCCCTCCCAACAGTTACCTGATTGGTGGACAGGCTCCACCAATCATGAAGATGATCCTCTGAGACAGGTCATGCTGGGTTGTATTGGTAAGTTCAGCACATGTGGACAGTTAAAGTCACTTATTATTACTGTTTTCTGCTGCCAGCCTGGTCTGGGGGCCAGTAGTATAGATTCATATGTACTTTTTTTCTATTGAAACCTGGAATTTCTATCCACAGAGATTCTATGGTACCTGTGTTAACAGTTGAAAAATCTAATCTATTTGATTCTTTGCAGCCTTTGATGTACAGTGTCACTCCCCCACCAGTACAACCTATTCTATCATTCTTGTATGATTTGTATCCTGGTATTACAGCATCCCATTGATTTTTCCTTTATACACCTAACCAAATCCATGAAATTGTGCTACAAAAGGGAAGTAATTTTCTCCTTAGACTGAGAAAATGAAATACAAATGGAAAATAAAATAATTCAAACAACCATATTCATTTTCCAATGTTGTCACTCAGTTTGCATGGTTTGTAATCTACTACAGTTTTACTCAACTAACAGTTCTATTTATTTTGTAATCCTAGTTTGGATATCTTGCTTTGGTTATAATAATATTAAACTGTAATATTTTATAATTTACTTTGCTAGTTTTTCAGTGTTATGTTCTCTGTATTTTAAATACACTTTAGATAGATGTTCACTTACTTTGAAACTCTTTTGCCAGGGACAGACATTGCACTTTTACCAATATAAATGATAGAAAACTGGTCTATACCTGTAACAGACAAGAAGTTCAGCATACAAACCCAAACCCAGTCTATATCCATAACAGAACAGAAGTGTGGCGCACACAGTCTAATTTAAAACTGGCAAAACTTGGCCTAAGATTTGCACCCCTTTCCAATGTTAATTATTGCAATGAACCATCATATTGCTCCAGTACAATAACTCTCAGAAAATACTAAATACATTTTTTATTATATACAAATGGATTTAAATAGACAAATGCACATATGTGGACACACAAATGTGGGGCTAGTAGATTCTGTCTACTGTGACATGAATCAGGCCGGGAAGCCGGAGAAAAAGCACTATGTGAGCAAAAATGCTATGAGGAATTATCCTAATAAAGGTATAGTACTTGCTGGATATTAGGGAAGCACAGGAAGAAGTGCTGGACCTTTAAAAGGTGTGGTATGCATTCCCCAAAGGCAGAACTCCTGGAATGTAGGCCATTGCCTTTACTTATCCACTGCTTCAACAGGCCTTCCCTGAGGCTGTTCAATAAAAGACATCCATGCCTCATTGGGCAACACAGTCCTGGGAACTCACCTGTTGCTGCTTTCTACAATGATGCACAGGGGCATAGACAGGATTTCCTTTTATGATTCCCTACTAATTGCATCCATTTAGGTCTAAATAACTATGCTTGTTTTAAGCAAAACAATTAATAATGACATCTATAACACTGCTTAACTGCTACTGCTGAAACTACCTGCAGCAAACAGGGAAATGAGACTTGTGATTAGAGTAGCACACTTGGTCCTGTGTGTCCATCTCTGGCATTAACTTGGCATTTGACCTTGAGCAAATCTCTTTCCCTTAAGAGTTTCTCAATTTATTTAATGGAGAATAATAATACCCACTGCCCTGGGCTGTTGAGAGGATCACTTCATGCCTGTAAAATGCTTAGCTCCAGGTATGAAAACCTATGTAAGTACAAAAGATTATATTTCCCTGTTCAGATATGGTTGGAATCTTCATTTCATGGGTCCCCAAAAGTGAAATGTCCAAAGTTTCTCCATTGGTTTGTTTTTAAAAAAATGGGGGAAAAGCCCTTTGTTGAACATACTGTATTTTTTCTAAGATTTTTAAAGAAAGTACTATAGTATTATATGACTAATGTCTTCACATTTGCTATTTTTCTTCTGAAATAAAGACTCAGTGTTGAAGTGATTTAAATGAAATCTACACTCTTAAGCTTTGCCGAGCTCCTTTAGTCCCACAAACAATCCCTCGCGAATTTTCCTTCCTCAGTGAAGTAAACCTAGACTGGTTATGGCTCTTTACCATTACCATTATTCCAGCTTCTAGTGGAGATTTCCTCTTAATCACTTTGTTTTTGCAGCAGATTAATAAAATGTTAGATAAAGGTGACCCAGGAGATATAATTTATTAGGATTTTCATGTAGTTTTAGATAAGACCACTCACAAAGCTATTTATGAAAATAAATAAGCCAGGGATAAGGGATGGATTTTTCTTACTATTCATTGATTTACAATAGGCCTCATTCTTATCTTACTTACAGTGGCTTAATTCCATTGAATATAAATTCTATTGAATTTAGATCTAATGATTTATGTCACTATAAGCAAAAGGAGAATGAAACGTAGTGAATATGAGAAATTAACACTGTGAACTTTGTTTGAACTATATAGCCATTCACATTCTAATGTAATTACTACAAATAATGAAAGTACATTTAGAAAATGAATAGGATAAGTGTCAAAGATTAGCATTTAGAAAAGCTCCTAAGTGACTTAGTCTCACATACAAGTCTTACTTTCAAAAGCAGTTTTAGGTACTTAGGACCCAAATATTTCTACACTGTAACTGGGATGTATGATTGTGATACAGATAGTGTCAAAAGTCATGGAAGCAGACAAGCTAACCAATGCCAGTTGATCCTGACTACCTGAGGAGGCCTAGCTTCTAGCTACTTGACTATTTTAATTTGGGCTTAGTTACCTGAAGGGGCTATTTAGTAAATATCTGCCTTCTATATAAGCAGAGATCTTGGTGTTTCACTTTAACCATGAAAAATGTGGATTTGGGGTTACTTTTTTTAATCCGAAAATTGGCGATTTTTTTAAAATCAGAGAAAACCAGGATCCCTGCTTATAAGGGACAGTCCTTTTAGTACCCAGCTGCCTACTCAACAAGGAGAGACACTTCAAGCTTGACCTCTGTCTCTGGTTTGTGAACCGCTGACTCTTTATTTTTAAACCATCACTATCCATGTCCTGGTTGTACCCCTAAAAACTAAGTGTTGCTCCAGAGCTGTGTTGGGCCTCCATGGCTGTCTCTCCAGAATTTAGGTGGTCCAGTTAGGTCATGTAGCTATTTTCTCTTCATGGGGATATACAAATGGAGAAGGAACAAAGATGAAGGATGTAGTATTCTAACTGTGTGGTCTGTTAAGGGTCTGACAGTTGTCCCAGTCCTTGGTGCCCAGCATAAACAAGGCAGAAAACTCAAGCTGAAAATTATTGTTTCCAATTAACACTGTTAAAGGGATTTCTACCAAAACCATTGACGTTTCCTAGGGGAGCTGCTGCCTAATTCATTTTATCCTGCCCCTTCAGACTGGCAGTGCCTGTTGAAATAATCTAGAGCTCAAAAATACCACCACTTCCAAAAAAATAAAAACAGTCTGAATACACCATGACAGTGTTAATTACCTGCAGAAAAGGTGTAATATCGTCAGTCTCATTTTTTAGTCAATGTACCTTAACTCCTGTGCTATAAAATCACCTCTAGGGATTAGAAATGTAAATCTCAACTCTCTTCTTGACTTGTTTGAAGAGACCAGGCTTCTTAATTAAGAACCCACTGGTAGTGCAGTCACCTACCCTGGAGCTTTTCAAGAGGAGATTGGGCAGTTACCTCGCTGAGGTCACTTGACTCCAGTTGTCTTCCTAGAGTGGGGGGCTGGACCCGATGATCTGCAAGGTCCCTTCCAGCCCCTAACAATCTATGAAAAAAACAGAAGGCTTTGTTTGTCTTTAAGACTTTCCGCTGATCTGTTCTGTCTGAATTTGTGTGTGTGTGTGTGTGTGTGTGTGTGTTTAAATTAGTAAAGAAAACATACAATAGGACTTACACTGTACAAAATACTTAATTTTCTCACAAAAAATTACAGAATGAGAACTGGCTTGTTTGTAGCATGCAAACCATATATCTCTTCATAAGAAGATTTATCTGAGAGATACTGGTTTTAAAAGCTAATATTTATACAGTATTTTGTTGTGACAGGTAATTAAATAACAAGATCATTCGTTCTTTAGGAAACAGGCATTAGGATAATTTTATTGAATTTAAAAGAACTCCTGTTTTATACTTCACATATATAGAATATGTAAAACAAATAGCATAACATCTTCCTGGAGCATAGAAAATAAATCCCAAAATATATAAGTTCAAAATATGTAAGTTCAGTAGACACTTCACCTAAAGTTGAACTCATAATCATCTTTTGAATCCCCTCAAGTCATATAAATTGTCCTCAGTTGTAGTCTTTCATGTAGTCTATTTGATCCAGATTTCTAAGTTTTCTCAGGGAAATCTTGAGCTCTCATATACAGAAGTATCCATGTAAATTAAAATTTAAAAGTCACTCTAAAACATCCATCTGTAAAGCTAATATAGAGATTTTCTCCATTATGACTGCCAGAAGACATTAAAGTATTTCCATTTGTCTAACCTTTAACACCAAAATTTCCCCAGCTGTGTTGTCCACTAAGAACTGAGATTTTAGATCCTTTGAAGTATAAATAAAATTTATTTTCAAGGTACTACATTGAACAGGTTCATTAGCTTGGACATTTACTTTAATTTATTGGGTGTAGGTTGATCCTTTAAACTCTACCAGATTCTGAGATGTAGAGATTAAACAAAAAGTTGTAGTGCTCATGAAAAGCTCCTACCTACTGATGTCTTAAATTAATCCACAAGCCATTTAAAATATGAGTCGCAATAGTGAAAACTTCCATCATACTCTTGTGTTAACGTGCCTGAACCCTGAGGAAAGTGATCACTCTGACAGGTGACAAGGTCAGTATGTTATCCTTACCCATTTTTCACCCAAATTTGTGTATCATTCAGCACTCCCAAGATCAGCTCTTTTACCAAGTAGCTTCTCTAATAGGAGAGCCAGCATAAGTGGCACTAATAAAAAGTATTTGATTACTGAGGACTAGATTTTATCCATCAGATATCTGGTAGTTGATCTGAACCTGTTGCCTAAAGATAATTGTAAACATATTAGTAAATTAGAAACACAAGGATCTGCATCTCTTTACCATCCATTAGCTAGTCATTTCCTTTCAATCCATACTGCACTATTAGTAGAGCTATTTAATGGATGCCTTGTGACTAACTCTGATAGCTTTTGTATGAAGAAAGTTAAATATTTTATCACTGGATAAACCCCTGGCAAGGACTTCCTTTCAGTAGAAGAAAAATAAAAGCAGCAACAGATTTTAGTGTTCAAAGCTATGTATAAAATAGTGTTGACTGGATAATGGCAAATGCAGGCTTAGATAATGAGGGCATTGGACCTGATTATGGAGTTACACAAGTGCAAATCTGAAGTAATTTCAATGAAATTGCTAGATTAACATGCTTTAATTTTGACCTCATTCACTCTAGCTATTTTATATTGGTTTATGTCCACTGACAGACTTCACTGGAACTACCCTTGATTCATATCTGTACAATTTACACCAGAAACAGAACCAATGGGTCCAACTCACCAAAGCAAAGGGAATTCTAATGTAAATTTTGATTGGATAACATTTTCATAAATTCATAGATTGTAAGGCTGAAAGGGACCTCGGAAGATCATCAGGTCCAGCTCCCTGCACCACACAGGAAAGATAACTGGGGATCAGGTGACCCCAGGAAAGTGATTGTCTAGTCTCCTCTCAAAGATTTTCAGGGTAGGCGATTGCACCACCTCTGGAGGGAGCTTATATCACAGTCTGGACATCCTGACTTTGAAGAAGTTTTTCCTAATGTTGAGCCTGAATTGAGGAGTTTGTGGCCATTACTCCTGGTTTTTCCCTCTGGTGCCCTGGTGCACAGTTGCTCATGGAGCCCTTGATGTACTCCTCTAGTGTAGCAGCAAGCTGCTACTAGATTCACTCTCAGCCTTTTTTCCCTCAGGCTGAAGAGTCCCAGATCCTTCAGTCTTTCCTCCTACGGCTTGCCTTTTAAGAGTCTGATCACACAGGTGGCTCTTCTTTGGACTTGCTCAAGCTTGTCCACATTCTTGTTAAAGTGTAGTGCCCAGAACTGTGGTCTCACCAGTGCTGAGTACAGTGGAAGAATCACCTCCTTGGTTTTGCAGGAGATCCATCAATTGATGCATACCAAAGTATTATTTGCCCTACTGGCTACAGCATTGCACTGTCAGCTTATATTCATACTGTGATCTATTATTACGTCCAGGTCCATTTCATTCATGGTGCTAGTCAGTTTGATGCCACTAAGTCTGTAGGTGTGCTGGGGTTTATCTGTGTCAAGGTGGAGCACTTTACGTTTACCAACTTTGACCTTCATCAGGTTCCAATCCGCCCAACTTGCTAGCCTGTCTGGGTCCGCCTGTAACTGTAGCCTATCTTCAAACATGACCATACTTCCCCATAACTTGGTATCGTTCACAAACTTGGCCAGTGAGCTCTTCAGTGAGTAAATATAAGATGTTGAGAAGTACTGGATGGAGCACCAACCCCTGTGGCACACTGCTACCCACTTCTTGCCAGGATGACATAGATCCTTTCACTATAACACTCTGGGTCCTATCCTGAAGCCAGTTTCTCACCCACTTGACTGTCTGGGAATTAAGCCTCCAATTTTCTCATAAGGACATCAAGGGATACCAGATCAAAGGCCTTTTGGAAGTTTAGGTATACAATGTCGACCTTATCTCTCGTGTCCAGGTGGCAAGTTACCTGATCATAGAAGGAGATGAGGTTGGTAAGGCAAGACCTGCCCGTGATGAAGCCATGCTGGCTGTCATTCAGAATCTTACCTTCTTCAATCTTATTGCAGATAGACTCCTTGATGAACTTTTCTAGGATTTTCCTTAGGATGGAAGGTAGGCTGATTGGCCTATAGTCACCGAGGTCCTCCTTCCTGCCCTTCTTGTGGATGGATACAACACTGGCCTTCTTCCAGTCCTAAGGAACTTCTCCAGAGTGCCACAAGTTGTGGAAGAGTTTCACCAATGATTCGACAATGACTTTGGCCAACTCCTTCAACACTCTCAGATGAAGATCATCCAGTCCCACTGACTTTTAAATGTCTAATTTTATTAACTGGTCATACATCAGTTCTACAGCAATAGGAAGAAGGTGATTATTCTTACCGTGCTCATCCTGTGCTCTACCTGGCATGGTTTTTCCCTTGGTCTGGTGAAAAACTGAGGCAAAGTAGTCATTCAGGAGTTCAGCTTTCTCCTGGGTGCCAGCAACCAGCTCTCCTGAGCTGTTGAGCAATGGCACCACACTCCCATTTGTTTTCCTCCTGTTGGCCTATGCATCTAAAGGAGGACTTGTTGTCCTTGATTCCTGTTGCTAGTCTAAGTTCATACACCACTTTAGCTTTTCTTATCTGTTCCCTGCAAATGTGGGCCATCATGGAATAGTTCTTGAGGCCCGCTCCATTGTTTATAAGCTTCTTTCTTAAGAAAACTGATTTCTCTGTTTAGCCAAGAGGGCTTCCCAGCCCTTCTGTTACCTTTTCTCTGCATAGGAATGGACTTCCTTTGTGCCTTAAGGAACAACCACTCTTCATGTACATCTTTCACCTTCGGTCCCTGGTCCCGCAACACTTGCCCTACTATTGACCTAAGTTTGTTGAAATTTGCATTTTTGAAGTCCACGACTTCAGTCCTGCTATCCGATTTGTCTTCCTTACATTGGACAGTGAACATGATGGTTTCATGGTTGCTGTCACCCAGACTTCCCTCTATATTTAAGTTGGTCACTTAAAGTTTGTAATTATTCAGTATTAGAAGGTGTAATATAATAAAAAATTGTGTTCCTAATATCCCTTTGAGATGTTTACCTGCTCTAGCCAGGAATATGAGGAAAAGTACTTTTAACAACAATCCCTGAAGCACTTTTAGAAAAGATTCAGGACCAGCTTTTTGGGTCTGGCCTTTGTGGCCTGTCTGCCACCAAGAAGATTCAATTTACTTAAATAACACTTTAAAGGTATTAATGAAAATGATGATGTTCCAAATGTTTTTCAGTGCAAAAGGATCATTACATTCCTTGAATTCTTGCATTATCACTTTCATCTGTGTTTTTCTGACCACCTGGTGCACAATCTGTAATGCAGTCAGTGTCAAAAAAGCAGTCATTTATTTTACAGTTCTTACACTTTAATCTATGGCTCATCAGACAAAGATTTAATTATTTTTATTCTATTAACTCCCTATACGTCATTTCTTTTTTTTCTCCAGCCTATAAATCTTCAGCTTTAGAAGAGTTTCAGAGTAACAAATGGACAATTTAGAAAGAAATAAAACAGCCTGGTTCTAAAACATTTTTTTCATAGCACAGTTTTAAAACTTGCATATATAACAATCTAATATAAAAAAATCCTGAACATGTGCTGGCAGGAAACACATTAGACATGAAGATCATGCATGCTTCATTTATCTTTGATAACTAATTATAGCAGTGCCATTCTAAATGCCTCACCACTGCTCACTCTACTGCTGTTCACTGCCTTCCTGTATCCTTTTGGGTGCAAGTTATATATTTTTTTGTGATTTGGCCCTTGAAAGTGCTCTATAGCCATGATGTAACAAATGTGTACAACAGCAGAATGCTTGTAAAAAGGCCAATCACATGAAAAATTAACCCTTGTCAAATGAGCTATTAGATGAAGTTGCTCTAAATCAGTGCACCTTAGGGAACTTGTATTCTCTCGAGGGCTAATTTTTTTGCATAGGGTCATGGCTGGGCTGGTACTTGCACTTTGTAAGCAGAGGAGAGAAGGAGAAGGAAACCACACGGAGCTGTCAGTTGGACTTTGCCCGGACAGAGCTGGAGGAGGTAGGGTGGGGTGGAACAGAGCCCTCTCCTCCAACTATCCCAGCTGGGGTATCTAGGCTAGGCCCGCAGGGCCTCCATTCCCACTTGCCAACTCTGGCTGGGCAAAGCCCAGCTGGAGCTCTGTGCAGCTCCCTTCCTCACTCCCTTCCTCACTGACAGCCCCAAAGCTGGTGGGTGGGGCTCAGAAGAGGGGGTGAAGGTCTGTTGGGTTGGGGGGGTGGCTCTAACTCATGACACTTTGTATAAAGCACCATGAGCTAGAACATGGTCCCTAAATGTCTACAGGGACCCTTTGTCTGCCTTGACTAGTTAAACTCTAAATTTTAGAGAGTATATTCTGCAAAGCAGGAAGTGTCTCTTACTCTGTAGTTATGTGTTGCCTAGCACAATAAAGCCCCCTTCTTGGTTGTCTGGTAGACCCTACCATAGTAAACATTGCTGTTACAAAAATACTTAGGAAAACCCATTTTATGCCGCATTCTCTAGTATTTTGCCAGAAATTCTTTTCTATCAGATTTATCTCTATTTCATTGGACTTGGATCTTTGGCCAACTGTACTGCATTTTCAGCTAAATTCATTCAGTTGTGAATTGAAACAAGATTTTATTTTTCCAATTGCTACCATATTGGGCTCAATCCACACTGGGCTGAAAAGTAAGCTATGTTCATACATACATTCTGCTGTGTTCATTCTGCTGTATACCAAACTACATTAACTAAGATGATTCTGAAATCAGAATTTAACTTACCATTTTGTTGATGAACCAAGATGCTGAATAGAGTCTAGCTTGCACTTCTATTGCTTTATTGTCTCTGTAGTAGTACTTTATGTACCAGTAGTGCTGACTGTTATTTAAAAAAAAAAGTCTCTTGTTAGCAGATTAAGCACAAAAAAAATAATTGGAATGTACATAGCCCTGTTTTTTTCACATGATACATGGATAGCTCCACCTGACATCAATGGGAGTTAAGTATGCATATGGGATTAATGTTATGCTCAGTAGGCATATCAATGTAACATCAGTGTCATGGTGCCATGTACCTCAGGGATACAGAATGCCATCCCGGTAGAGTGAAACCTGTTGTAACTTGTTCACAAATGCTAGGGCTATGTGAAACAGCACTGTTTTGTTTCAACTTGCATTTCACCATTTTGAAGGGACACTGTTTCATTTCATCATTTCATTTCATTTTGAAGCACTGTTCCATTTCTTTTTGTTGAAACTGTTTCACTGTTTTGCCCACAGGTTATAATGGGGAATCATGAAAATGTCTATAATGTTGTCATTTTGTGCCTGATTCAGATGAAAATTGCAGAGTTGGTAGCCCCTTCTGAGGGCATGAAACCTGCCAAGGTTCAAGGACATAGGCACAGGAGTTTTTGTAAAACTGAACCTCTGACAGTTGAAAGCAAAATACGTATCACAGATCTGTAGGGGGATGACAGGAGCTGCTGCTGCCTCCTGGAAATGGCGCTGGGGGTGGTCCCAGGCAGCACTGGCAACCTCCTGTAATCCTGCAGATCTGGGCGCCCACACCCCCTGGGAGGCCCAACCTCAATGGCAGCACTGGGAGGGCAGGGGGAGGGATACAGCAAATTTGGGGTGGCAGCAGCCCCACTTCCATTCCTGTGGCCTGCCCCAAGTGCCAGGGAGAACCCAGTGCTGCCCCTGCTGGAGCTCCAGGAGCAGTGGATGCCACCTGCCTGCAGCTGCTGGGATGTGCCGTGCCAGGGGGTTTGCCGCATGATGCAGCCCAGTGGCTGCAGGCAGGTGGCATTGGTCGCCACCGGGGCTGCAGCAGGGGCAGCACCCGGCTCTTCCCAGTGCTCGGTGGTAGTGCTGGGAGAGCAGGTTAAGCTCCATGGGGCTGGCAGAGCTGCTCAGAGTGCAGCCCTGGCTGCCCACCACTGGCCTACACTCTAAGCAGCTCCACCAGCCCCATGGAGTTGAGCCTGGTGGCAGGAGGTGGGGGAGAGCCACTGGCCAGGGCTGCATTTGGAGCCAGGAGTGTGCTATGAGCAGTTTTGCCACTGGCTCTCCGCCACCTCCTGCCGCCTCCCACCACCAGGCTTAGCTCCGTGGGGCTGTGGAGCCTCCAGCTGCTGGGCTGTGCTCACCAGGGCTGTGCTTAGAGCCAGGGCTGCACTCCAAGAAGCTCTGCAAGGCTCATGGAGCTCAGCCTGGTGGCAGGAAGTGTCAGGAGAGCCAGCGGTGAAGCCGCTTGGAGTGCAGCCCTGATAAGCACAGCACAGCGGCAAGAGGCTCCGCAGCCGCATGGAGCTGAGCCTGGAGGTGGGAGGCGGGTGATAGCCACTGGCCAGAGCTGTGCTCAGAGGCAGGACTCAGAGTGGCTTCACTGCTGGCTTCCTGCCATCTCCCGCCACCAAGCTGTGCTCTCCAGGGTTTTGCTCAGAACCAGGTCTGCACTTGGAGTAGCTCCACTACTGGCTCTCCTGCTGCTTTCTGCCACCAGACTGAACTCCATGGGGCTGAAAGAGCCATTCGGAACAGAGCCCTGGCTGTCCCCTACCTCCTGCCACCGGGCTGCACTCGGAGTGGCTCCACCAGCCTCATGGAGCTGAGCCTGGTGGCAGGAGGCAGAGGAGAGCCACTGCCCAGGGCTCTGCTTGGATCCAGGGCTGCACTCCATATGTCTCCACCACTGGCTGTCCCACTGCCGGGCTGAGCTCCATAGGGAAGACCCTGGCACAGCCCCTCAGCCCGCAGCCCTCCCACTGTAGCTGACGCAGGTGCCCCCCCACCCCGGGAAGAGCTGGGGGAAGTGATCAGAGAGCTGGGGGAAAGATTGGGGAGCTGGGGAATGCACCCAGGAACTGAGGGAATGTTCACATACCTAAACATTTCCCCAGTTCCCAGTTGGATTCCCCACTTCCTGGTTGCATTCCCTAGCCTCTTGTTTGATTCCCCAGATCTCTGATTGCTTCCCTCAGGTCTGCCTGGGGGGCAAAGGCCTCCAGGTCTGCCGCTGGGTTTCAGCAGGTATACCCCCTGGGAAGAGCTAGGGAAATGATCAGAGAGCTGAGGAATCAAACAGAGAGCTAGATGTAAATATCAGAGAGCAGCCCTTCCCCCCTCTTCCCTCTCCTTAGTTTCTATTTAGCTGCAGCAAGCCCAGCTTCAAAATTTGAAATTTTTTGAAACTTTCAAAATGTTTCGAATGCCCTCATTTTGTTTGAAAGCTGTTTGGAAACCTTTTGTTTCATTTTGATTTCGCTGTTTCAAGCTCAAAATGTCTTCAAACAGCTTTGAAATGAAACACCCACTGAAATTTCACACAGCCCTAACAAATGCTACATGTTTTTCTTCCCCTTCTGATTGCTGATATAAGGAGAGATGTAGAGACCTAGCTTCATCAGTAGCTCCCCATTTTACCTCATCCCATTTACTGGGCCCTTGAGATATTGATTAAGGATTGTTCTTGTCAGTGCAGGGACTACAATTCTGCCTGCCCTTGAGAAAGAGTTAGTGAGAAGTTGTGAAAGGGTAGAAAATTTGCAACATACAGAATCATAGAATCAATGAGTCGGAAGGGACCTAGACAGATCATCTAATCCGATCCCCTGCCACGGGCAGGAAGGAGCACTGGGGGTCGCAGGGGTCATAAGACCCCAGCCAAGTGCCTATCCAGTCTCCTCTTGAAGATTTCCAGGGCAGGTGAAAGCACCACCTCTCTGGGAAGCCTATTCCAGGCTCTAGCCACCCTTACAGTGAAGTAGTTCTTCCTAATATCCAGCTTAAACCTATCCTCCCTCAGCTTGTGGCCATTGTTCCTGGTGACTCCAAGGGGGGCCCTGGTGAACAGACTTTCCCTGAGTCCCTGCTGCTGGCCCCTGATAAGGTTATAGGCAGCTACAAGATCCCCGCTCAGTCTCCTCTTGCAGAGACTGAAGAGATTCAGGTCCCTCAGCCTCTCCTTATAGAGCTGGCCACAGAGGCCCTCAACCATACGAGTGGCCTCCTCTGGACCCTCTCCAGGTTCTCCATGTCCCTCCCAAAGTGCGGCACCCAGAACTAGACACAGTATTCCAGCTGTGGCTTGACCAGCACCGCACAGAGAGGGAACAAGACCTCTGTGGACCTGTTAGTGATGACCCTGTTGATGTATGACAGGGTGCGGTTGGCTCTGCTTATTGCTTTGTCGCATTGGTGACTCACATTCATCCTGGAGTCAATCCTGACTCCAAGATCCCTCTCTGCCTCTGTGCTGCCGAGAGGGTCAGCCCCTAACCTATAATCATAATGCTGGTTCCCTCTCCCCAGGTGCAGCACTCTGCACTTGTCCTTGTTGACCCGCAGCCTGTTCAGATCCGCCCACTTCTCTAACATATCCAGGTCTGCCTGGATGCAGTCCCTGCCTGCAGGTGTATTCACTTTACCCCACAGCTTGGTGTCATCAGCGAACTTGAACAGGGTACACTCCACACCCTTGTCCAGGTTGCTAAGGAAGATATTGAACAGCACCGGTCCCAGGACCGAGCCCTGGGGGACTCTGCTGCCCACACCCTCCCAGGTCGACATCAACCCGTCCACCACTACCCTCTGGGTGCACCCTTTGGAGCCAGTTTGCCACCCATGTGACTGTGCATTCGTCAATGCCGCAGTCCCTCAGCTTGCCCACCAGAATTGGGTTGGACACTGTGTTGAAGGCCTTCTGGAAGTCCAAGAAGATGACATTGACCTCCTCCTTCCCATCTAAGCTCTTTGTTACCTGGTCATAGAAAGAGACCAGGTTAGTCAGGCAGGATCGGCCTGGCATGAACCCATGTTGGTTACCCCTCAACATCACTTCCCCTGCAGGGCTCTCACAAATGTGGCCCTTGATAATTTTTTCAAAGACCTTCCCCAGGATAGAAGTGAGGCCGACCAGCCTGTAGCTGCCAGGCTCTTCCTTCTTCCCCTTCTTGAAAATAGGGAACACATTTGCCCTTTTCCAGTCTTCAGGGACTTGGCCCCAGCACCAGGAGTCCTCAAACAGCCGTGCCAATGACTCCGCAGTGACACCAGCCAATTCCCTCAGCACCCGCGGATGAAGGTCATCCGGGCCTACCGACTTGGATACATCTAAGCCCTCCAGGTAATCCTTAACTAGGTCTGAACTAACAGTCGGGGGACTCGCATCCTTCCTGGACCTCTCTATGCTATCACCCAAGAGCACCCCATTGTCAACAGACAGGAACACAGAGGCAAAGAACTTGTTGAAGAGTTCTGCCTTCTCTCGCGCATCTGTCACCAACTGCCCTGCCCTGCCAATGTTATCCCGAGACTTCTTCTTGCTACCCATGTACTTGAAGAAGGACTTTTTGATATCCTTAATCCCAGAAGCTAATCTAAGCTCCAGTGCTGCTTTAGCCTCCCTAACCAAATCCCTACATGCTTGGGTCAGGGAGGTATACAGATAATTCTACAACAAAAACATACAGTTTTACTTGTTAAGTCAGGCATTTAATACTGTAGCTGGTTCTTGTGGAAATATTTTGATTGAAAAATATTTTTACTAAAAATGAGTTTTTTTCCAAAAGTAAGTCTGTTCCTGGAAAAGATCATTTTTAATATCCTTATTGAAAAATTGCAATTTAAAATGGAGTTTGTTTTGCTTCAATGAAAAGTGAAGTTCTTGTTTGTTTCAGTTTTTATTAAAATTTTGAAATTTCAGATTTTTATTGCTCCTGTCTTTTCTCTTTTTTGAATGAATTAAAATACATTATATCTATAATTAATTTTTGTGTTTAAATTTTCTTTTTATTGCCTCCTTTTCTGAGACTGAACTTTTCAAAACTTCTTCAACTTTATAGGAGTCACAGAGCAACAAAGGGAAATTAAATTGTATAATCTTTCTTCTTTGAAACTTTTCAAGATTTGAAGAAATCATGAAAATTGTGAAAAAATATCCATGCATGTATTATAGTTGCTATAATTTGACTGATAATTTGTAAGACAGAATTTACAAAACAGTATACCATGGCATGACAAAATTGGCGTGCTGAGAGCCTTACTACTAATTATTATATCAAGCATATCATACCTCATCATTCCTTCCTTGCCATCTGTTATTTCCTGTCATATATAAACACTATAAATACTTTACAAAAGGAACCATCTTTTTATACAGAGTTTAGCAGAATGGAGCTTGATTCTATAACAGGAGCCCCCAGAGATATTGTAATATGTTTAATAAAGACAATTATATGAAGTTTTGCCAGGGCACAAAATGAGGATAAGTTGGAGGGACTTTGAGATTCAGACACATAATTTTTAATGGTACTATAAAATAAAGTTATTTAGGGGCTGGTGCTTAGGTCCTTGTTCTGTTAAAACTCCTAGTGACATCACTGAGACTCTTGCTTGCCTAAGACTGCAAGTTTAGGCCCATGATAACTAAAAGAAAGAGAAACTGGTTCCTCTCAGACCAAACTAGAACTTATTTCAATAATTCTCAGAAACTTCAGAACTATTTCATAGTTTCATAGTTAGTAGGGTCGGAAGGGACCTGAGCAGATCATCAAGTCTGACCCCCTGCGAGGAGACAGACGGGAAAGAATGCTGGGGTCAGACAACCCCGACAAAGTGTCTATCTAGCCTCCTTTTGAAGATCCCCAAGGTAGAAGCCAGCACCACTTCCCATGGAAATTAATTCCAGATCCTAGACACCCTGACTGTGAAGTAGCACCTCCTGATATCCAGCCTGAATCTGCTCTCTGTCAGCTTATGGCCATTGTTCCTTGTTACTCCTGGTAGTGCTCAGGGGAACAGGGACTCTCCCATTGCCTGCTGGTCTCCCTTGGCAAGTTTATAGATGGCCACCAGATCCCCTCTCAGCCTTCTCTTGTGAAGGCTGAACAGGTTCAGATCCCATAGCCTATCCTCATAGGACCTGCCCTGTTGCCCCCGATCATGTGAGTGGCACTCCTCTAGACCCTCTCGATGTTGTCCACATCCCTCCTGAAGTGTGGTGCCCAGAACTGGATGTAGTACTCCAGCTATGGCCTGACCAGTGTCACATAGAGGGGAAGGATCACCTCCTTGGACCTGCTCATGATTCATCCGTGGATGTAAGATAAGGTGCAGTTAGCCTTTCTGACTGCATCCCCACATTGGTGGCTTGTGTTCATCTTTGCATCACTAATGACTCCAAGATCCTTTTCTGCCTCTGTGCTGATGAGAGGGGAGTTCCCCAATCTGTAGGTGTGCTGGTGGTTCTTCCTCTCCAGGTGCAGTACCTTGCACTTGTCAGTGTTGAAACCCATCCTATTCTCATCCACCCACATCTGTAACCTGTCCAGATCTGATTGCGATTGCAGCTAATCCCTCCCCTCTAGCATGCTCACCTCCCCCCACATCTTAGTGTCATGTCCAAATTTGAACAAGGTGCTATTCACCCCCTCGTCCAAGTCGCTGATGAAGATGTTGAACAGCGCAGGCCTGAAGACTGAGCCCTGCAGAACCCCACTGCCCACATCCTTCCAGGTCGAAAAAGACCCATCCACCACCACTCTCTGGGTATGGCCCTCCAGCCAATTGGCAATCCATCTGACTGTGTAAGGATCAACACCACAGTTGCCTAATTTTTTAATGAGAATGGGGTAAGAGACAGTGTCAAAGGCTTTTCTAAAGTCCAGAAAGACTACATCCATCACGACGCCTGCATCCAAAGTTTTAGTGACCTAATCATAGAAAGCCATCAGGTTGGTCTGACAGGACCTGCCTCTGATGAACCCATGTTGGTTGCCCCTAAGCATACACTCCCCTGCTGGTCCCTCACAGATGTGCTCCTGGGTAATTTTCTCGAAGAGCTTCCCCAGGACCGAGGTAAGCCTAACAGGCCTATAGTTTTCTGGGTCCTCCCTCCTCCCTTTTTTGAAAATGGAGACCACATTGGCCCACTTCCAGTCCTCTGGCATATCGCCAGAGCACCAGAAGTGCTCATAAAGCTGTTCCAGGGGACCCGCAATGACCTCTGCTAATTCTCTCAGCACTCTGGGGTGGAGATCATCAGGACCTGCTGATCTGGATACGTCCAGTCCCACCAGAAGGTCCGTGACTAGGTTCACTCCTACCCTGGGCCTGGTTGTGCCTTCCCTGGGACCATCAGGGATCATGATGGGGGGGATGACCTAGTGCCTGCTCAGAAAAATGGAGGCAAAGAAGTTGTTAAATAAGTTAACTTTGACGTCTGGTGTGACCACCAGACTTCCTAGCATGTCCTGCAGAGGCCCTACGTTACCTGGAACCCTCTTTTTACCCCCCTATGTATTTAAAAAAGGACTTCTTATTGTCCTTTACCCAGGTTGTGAGTCCCAGATCCATCTTCGCCTTGCCCTTACTAACAGCCCCCGCTACAAACTCAAGCAAGTTAGATGATTTGTTGAGTTCTTCATGTTTATGTGAAATCCCATACTATGATTTTATGTTAAAATGGATAAAGAGATTTTTCATTGCTTCTCATATAATCACTGGCAATAGCCATATACCATGACTCTTAAGAAATCAGCCATCTTAAGAGTCAGCCATCTGCCTGACTCTTATGAAATTAGTACCTTCAATTCAATGTGATCTATGGAAGCATAACACCACGCAGCATTGGGCCTTATATAGCTTGGGGATTTATTAAGGACCATAATATCCTTCTATATCTTGAGATTTTTTGGTTCTACCCCATACCTCTTTAATTGTACCCATATGCATAATGCCCTCCCCAGAAACCAGATCTTGTTTTCCTCTAACAATTAGTAGTTTTGTTTATTTCACATTATTGTCTACTATTCTATCCATCTGTTATTGTTAGTACAGTATGACTGTAGAGTGTTACTTATCTTGATTTATCCTATTTTCATGGTCAGATTTTAGCATTAAACTAGTGAAGAACAAAACAAGTTCACAGTCATGAAGTAATGGAAAATATTTACACACACTCTTTCAATGACAGTTGGAAATCATGACTAAGTTCCCACAAACACCTGTCTATACATCTGTAATGAATCTACCTATGGTTTAACATGTACCATCTCACTCAAAGAGACTGTATAATGCCAGTCAAATCTTTCTACAGAATTTTGAGGAAACAGTCAGCATGACCTGAAGGCAAATACATCAGTCACTAATCACAGTACTATTTAATTTCCTTATTGAAATTAACAGGTTTGATCTCTCCAGCTTTATAGTCTGAATGTATTATTTTAATAGACTGCACTAGAAAGGAACAACTGAAAGCATAATCTAGGGTATCTTTTTGTCTACCTATACATATGTCATACATCTGTCAAGGCACCACATATCTAGCCATTAGCAAAAAAGACTAAGTTTCAAGCAAATTATGTTCAAAGGCAGGAAGAAGAAGTTAGTTCCTTTTTGACAAAGGATAGATTAACCTTTGGAAATTCAACACCAGTTTTGAATCAAATTTGCAGTTTTAATGTCTGTTGACCCATTGGTTTACTGCGGTATAATTAAAAGTAGTTTCATTTCCTCTTGTTCTAGAATTTCTTTTAAAAGTAAAAAATCTGCAAATGGCTAAGAAAATGAAAAACATTATTAACACAAACACTTCAGAGAGAAACATTGCTTAGTACAGAGATACAATAGAATAACCAAACTAAACTGGCAATCAATAAAAACCATATGAGTTCTGGTTACAAATATATCAACCAAACTTAACCAAGAATCAAGGGATGGGACATACATTAACGGAAGAGAATGTGAACAGCTGACATTCAGAACAGAGTAATATAGAATTTTTCCTTGGCATATAGGAACTATACCTAGGAAAGAAAGCCTTAATACAAAGCCTCTTGTAGCCAATCCAACTTGTAAGCCTGTTTAGAACCCCACTGAAGTCAATGGGGCTTCTGTAGGCACAACAATTTACCTAAGCAATAAAGTTCTAGTCAATTAACTAAAATAAGTTTAAAAAATAGGAGAAAGACTGCCTCATCAAACATCATCCATTATCTCTAAGGCCCCCTCTACATATGCAGGTAAATGCATAATTAGATCTAATGCATGATCCACACAATTGCGCCTCCTGCTATTGTGCATATGCAAGACAGAGGTTGTGATAGTGGGATCATGCATTAGATCCAATCGTGCCTTATAGCTGGTGTGGAGGGAGCCTGAGCCTGGACTCCCTCTGTACTGGCAAGAAACAGGCTCCCTGGATGGGAGCCCTCTTTGCTGAAGGGGCTCCCAGCCATACGGGCCATGCACAGCTGGCTCCTTGTCCCAGCTGGATATCCCATGCCCCTGACCCTGGGGATTGTGTCAGCCAAAATCCCCAGGGCTTGGGATTTCAGGCTTGGTATAATGCACCCCTGTGGCTGAATGCCCTGTCAGCTGATGGGGCTCCCAGTCACAGGGGAGACCATGATACACCTGCAAATTAAAGCTTGATAGCAACCAGATATACAGTTAGTACACATTTTTTAGGTCTTTATAGCTGGTTTGAACTTTTTATAGCTACTTTGCATGTGTAGCTGGTCTTAAGGTAATTGCATAATTAATCAGATAACTGTCCGATACCTCTAACATGTAGAATGAGCCTCTTGACAAATTACTTTACTTTTACTAACTATGGTGTTAATTTAACAAGGACACATGCTAAGTCCTGCACTTGTGATGAAATAACTGCATGCACAAATACAGACTGGGGAATGACTATCTAGATTGCAATACTTCAGAGAAGGACCCAAGACTTACAGTAGACCATAAGCTGAATATGAGCCAACAGTGAGCTCTTGTTGCAAGAAAGCCAACAACATCCTGAGTTATATTAATAGGAGTGTCACTTGCAAATCAAGGGAAGTGATTCTTCTACTCTATTCAGCACCGTTCAGGGCTCACTTGGACTTCCATGCCCAGATTTGGGCAATACTTCAAGAAGGTTATAGACAGCATGGAAATGATAGAGAGCATCAAGAATGATTAAAGGCCTGGGAATCATGCCTTCTGAAGACAGGCTGAAAAAGCTAGGTTTATTTATTCTGGGGAAGAGAAGGCTAAAGGGGAATTTGATAATGGTCTTCAAATACCTAAAAGATGATCATACACATTAGGCTCTTCTCCCACACCACTGCCAAGCACCATTAACTGATTTTGTCATGTCTCCTTTCATCTGTCACTATGTTGGATACCCCTACTAGATCATACAGAGCCTGGAGATAGGCTATAGGAGAGAAAACTAGGAACTATGGCCTCAAGCTCCTACAGAAGAAATTTAGATTGGATATTATAAGGAACTTTATGAGTATTAAGGTGGTCAAGCATTGAAACAGACTTCCTAGAGAAGTTATAGAATCTCCATCCCTGGAAGTTTTCAATACCAGGTTGGACAGACATATTCTTGGCTTGGTTTAATCAGGGATGTTCCTGCCTTGAATGGGACTAGATGACCTTGTGAGGTCCCATCTAACCCTCTTTTCCTATCATCTTATGATACCATAATTACGTTTCTAAGAGCTGATTTGACTAAATCTATAAATACCTATATAGAAATATATTATGAACAACAATAGAGAGGAAAGGATAGAGATGACAGGTAGAAAATAAACTCTCAAAAACATTTTTTAAATTACTATAAATAGTACAAAAACAGAGGTACAGATGGCTTATTTTTTCCTCATTAAAGTTATCTTGATTTGGTACCTTTCATCAGAAGGAAACCTTTGTTAAGGAACCAATTTGTCAGTCCTTTGAGAAGTCAATAAGGACAAGCTTTTTTCACTGTTTGGCCTGTAAGGTACTGAATACACAACTCTGTTAAACCACAGAATGCTAATTGAGGCAAGTACTTATACAAATATTGAATAATCCCATTGACTTTGGTGTACTTTTGTCAGATTTATACCAGCATAACAGAGAACAAAATTTAGCTGACTCATTATCTCAGCATTCCATATTATGATGTCATGGAGACAGAAGATCCCTATATACAAAGTGCTGCCACTAGCCTTTTGAGATGCCGTTTGCCAAAAATGTCATAGAAAGACCTGTTTTTTATAAGAGAGCCAGCCCTGCTAATATTAGATTTTTTTTCATAATTAGTGTTTGGTGGGCATTCAGCATAATAGGATTTTCCCCCTAGAAATGAAGGTATATTCAGGATTTTCTCTATGAATTTTCTTTGAAAGAGCCAATTACTCCTACAAAAAACGGATGAGCATCTGTAATTTAACATTAATAATGTAACTTAAAAATTAAGATTGGCCTTCTCATTTCATTTCCTAATACTTCTATTGGATTACCTTCATTCTCTGCATTTTGCTATCTTTCACTTGTCAGACTTTCAATTAAAGTTGGGCATGAGGGGCTGCATATATTGTGTTTGAATGGGGATTCATTTTTGATGAGTTAATGTAATGACTACTGTTTTTAAAAAAAAATCTGGGTTAATAACCAAGATTGCTTCATTGATACTTCTTTTGAAGTAATCCTCACAAAATGCTTGTTCCTACATGTGATTATGGAGATTGTATGATCTATTTTATGACGTATTTTTCCTCCAGCAGCAGAAAATAAATGGCATTACTGGACTATGATAGTGTTGAGGTAATGTTGTTGCCATGACTGTCCAGAAAGGATCATCAAATAACTACACAGCCTGTACTTGAAAAGGACCAGACCTTGATAGAAATATTCCCAGTTCCATACCCCACCTTCCCCTCCACACACAAGTTTGCTCCAGTCCTTCAAACAGCCCTTTAACCACATCATGAGAAGTAAACTCCCCGCTGATCAACGGGCAGCAAATGGGACCCAACCTTAACTTAAAAGTAAATGGATGACCTGTCAACACATTTCTATTATCATAACGATCAACACTTCTTCCAACAAAAATCCATGAATCGTATATGTTTGTTCCAGAACATGGTATGCCTTATGTAGTGTATCAAGCCCACATGGCAACTATGTGGGTGAAACCAGACAAAAACCATGCTCCCATATAACTGATCACCAAAAAGAAAAAGATAAAGGACAGAAGCACTAAAACACAAGTAGGAAACATATTTCAAAGAAAAAAAAAATCACTCACTCTCTGATCTCATAGTTCTTGTGCTCACGGAAAATCTACCAAATACCTCTATAAGATGAGCATGGGTACAGAAATTGGTTAGCCTATTGGGCTAGAGACAGAAGTTACACAAACTGGTTTAAGTGATCAGAAACTAGTTTAAACATGTAACAGAACAGAAGCTCAGTGCCCATAAACCAGGTTCAAAATGGCTGAAACTGGTTTAAGACAAACCTAGTTAAATGTGGCATCAGACTTAACTAATTTGTGTCAAACCAGTTTAATGAAACTTCTATCCCAGACCTCTTCCTGGTTCAAGTTAAATCAGTCCCCCAGCACCCCAGCATACTTTCCAACCCTGGACTGGACTGTGCTGTCTGCATCAGAGAGCAAAGCTGTCCCCACCCCATTGCTGCAGCAACGAGGGCTGGCTGACAAGGTGGGGTGGAGGGCAACCCCAGCCTGCCGCGGGGAAAACTGCCCTCTGCTAGGCAAATCCCAGCTGGGGCCTGGGGCCAGGGAGGGGGTTAAATACCCCTTCTCCTGCTCAAACTTACTGCTGGCTGCAACTGTAGACTACAAGTCCCAGAGGCACCTGGAAGCCAGAAGATGCAGTTATGAGAAACCCAGGACACCCAGAGAGGTCCTGCTGCTGTAATTCTGTACTTCAAGTCCCAGAGACTTTGGGGGCAGCAGGAAGAGGAAGTAAATACAGCCAGAACGCTGTGCTCGAGTGCCCCCTAGCTTCTGGTCTGTGTCACTGCAGGCATGTGGCCGCATTTCCTGAATTAAAGGTAATGGCTGTTCACTTCTGTTCCAATTTAGTCCATGCAGTTTAGACTAACCTGAAAGGATTGAATTGATTCAGCTTTGGGCTCTTTGACTGTCTGTACCTAGCCTTGGACACTAAGTAGCAGGGACTTAACATAGACAATGGCTTCAAGGTCTATTACAGTGTCATCCTCATCAAAGGACTGCTGAAGAGTCTACTGCAGTCTATCTGGTACTCTCCAACCTCTGCACTTCAAAGATTATTATAACCCTCCTGAACAATCCTGTGCCACATTTATCAGATTTTTACTGCATCTCTCCTGCCTGTTGGGTACCTGATAATTTCTCTTATATCCTGTTTTTATTTGCATATGGATTTTTATGCTTTAGTTCCATCAACTATTTAGCTCTGCTGTGTCTGCTTCTCTCCCAGAGGAAGGGTACTGTGATACACAAAACTTTGCCTATGTCTGTCCCACCCATGAAGTTGGTTCAACTGACTCTCTCATCCTATAACCTCAGTCAAATAAATTAATTTCAGCCTTTCTAGATTTTGGAGAAATATTAATATTACAAAAGAGATGCAAAAATTGGAAGAAAGCTTAAATAAAAGCTGGGAAAATACTAAAAATATCCTCATTAATATCATTTAAAATTGTTAATCAAATTTCATTTGACAATATTCCTCTCAGTGCTCTCTTCTTGAATTTCTGCAAATATTGTAGCAAACAGTTTTACCATTGGTAAAGTCCATTAAGACAATTACATTCAAAAGAACATTATATAATATTTACAGAAATTGAAAGTCATGTTAAATTGATTGCAAGAGTTACTCATCTAAACAGAAAACAGTCTTGCCATATGACCTGTTTGATCAATCAGTATAGCTAAGAGTTAAGTTCTTAAATCATATGAACAAGACTTATTTGCATTGATGAATAATTTTAAATAATGAATAAATGTGAAAAAGAATCAAGATCGCTTTGAAAGAAGAAAATATGGTAAAGTTCATCGTATAAATAATTTAGTACACATTATTCATTTGACTGTAGTTGGGAGGTTCCCTGGTGAGACAGACTTATCATTTATAGGGATTAACATATGCTCATCACAATATCACTTACGTTCTTTGTTAGTTAAAAGGTAGAAAATTGATAAAAGCAAGCTACTTTAAGAAAAAATTCCTTTCTTTTTAAAACTGAAGCTCACCTAATTTAGCTCCTAATGAAGCCCAAAGAAGCGTGGACATAATTGTAGAAACAAAATTATATGAAGTATTTTCCCCATTTCTACTTAAATTGTTGTTTCACATCTATAGAATGCTCTTTTAAGATAGCATTAAGATAATATAAAGACAAACAATTTTGCAGGTAATATTTTGAAACATGAACATCTAGGGTAACATGCTATTCTTTCCTAGTCATCTGAATGTCCAGATATGGACATCTACCTGATTGTCTTAAGTGCCAAAAATGCCACTTAAGGACAGGTTATATAATTTGACTGCCAGGCACATGGCCTTGTGTACATGGATTCATAGAATCATAGAAAGTTAGAGTTGGAAGGGACCTCAGGAAGTCATTTAGTCCAACTCCCTGCTCAAAACAGGACCTTCTCCAACTAGATCATCTCAGCTAAATTATTAGCCACTGTTTATTATATACAAGCCCAGACTGGGTATATGCACTGGCAAAAAACATTGAGATTTTTTTTTTCCTCCCAATAGCTGGATAGGGCACTAATAGTGGTCTACTACCAATTACTATATAATGGTCTTCACAAAAATTTCTGGAGAATGAGCTGGATAATCATAAAATCATAGAAAAGTAGGTCTCAAAGGGACCTCAAGAGGTTATCTTGAGGCAGGATCATCCCTATTCAAAACAATCCAAACATTTAACCTATTCCTGGCACTACACAGGCAACCCTGTGATACAACTACAAATCAAAGCACCCTAACCTGCCACAGGTAAAGCAGGTGGACAACAGTGACCCCCACCATACAGAACAGTGAAAGCCCCCATAGTACATACTAATCTGATCATGGGGTAAAATTCCTTCCTGATTCTAAATATGGCAATTGGTCCTGCCTTGAGCAGAAGGGAAAGGCCTTCTTTCCAGGAACTTCTGGGTTTAAATACTGGTAGGAGCACTGGCACACCCCAGTGAAAATCCCCAGCCGTGGCTGCTGCCAACATCCAGTGCTGCCAAGAAAGATGAGAAAAAAACCCTGACAAATGTAGCAACAAAAGAAAAAAAATTCTTAACTGGCTCCATGCAGCAACAACCAAAGCCCAGAAGTATGGGGAATACCCATAGTAAAACACAGGGATAGCTGCTTCTAGATCATCCCCAACCAGTGCTTATCCAACCTCTTCCTTAACACCTCTAAGGATGGAAATTCCACAACTTTCCTAGGCAGTTCATTCCACTGTCTCTATCAGTGAACTTCTTTCTGATATCCAGACTTTACATATTTTGCTGTCACTTCAAGCCATTAGCCAATATCCTGCTCTTTACAACTAGAAAGAAAAGGTGCCCTCATCTTTATGGCAGCCCTTCAGATATTTGAAGACTGCTGTCATGCCCCCTCTTAAGGGCTTTCCCACAAGCCGAATATACCTATTTTCTTCAACCTCTCCTTGTATGACTTGCCTTCCAAGCCCTTTATCATCTTTGCTGCCTGCTTCTGGCTCTCTCTAACTTCTTCATATCTTTTAAAAATGTGGAGATAAAAACTATACAACATACTCTAGATGAGACCTAACCAGTGCTGAGTAAAGACACTCTGCAGATTTGCAATGAGTCTGTGATCCACTGAAATTCTTACAACCTTTTTTGTAGTGCTGCCATCCAGCCAGGTGTTACCTAATTTATATTTATGTTTTCATTCGTCTTTCTGAGGTGTAGAACTGTGAATCTGTCAGCTCTGAACTTCATTCTGTTGGCTCCAGCCCAGCCTTCCAATCTGTCAAGATCCTTTTGAACTATGCTCCTAAACTCCAGTGTGTTCACAATCCTTCCCAGTTTGTGTCATCTGCATGTTTGCTCAAAAAGCTCTCTATTATAGCATCCAAATAATTACTAATGCATTGAACGCATGAGGCTTAGGACAGACCCCTGGATCCATTTATAATTACTCTTTGCTTGCAGCTGTTGAGTCAGTTGTCAATCCACTTTACAACAGTTTTGTCTAGCCCACAGTGGCTGACCTGAAATGCTGTGCTAAGAAGTCAGAGACACTCGGGTTCGAACTCTACCAGTGGTGGGTTTAGAACCCAGGACTTCCAGAAGACTGCCCTAATCATTGACCTATAATGGCAAAAAAGATCCTTTTCCATTCCTAAGCCCAGTTGTTATGGCTTTCAGTCAACTTTATTTCTCAGTGTCTAAGGCTTCTACCCATCCATAACAGGTTGCATGTATTTAGGGTGACAATATTAACTTTGAAGGAAATCCACAACTGGATGACCACACACTGGCACACACCTCCCCCCAACCCTGCAGCTCCTAGGATCTCTGAGGTGAGATGGGGCAGGATGGGACAGGACAGGACAGTACTGAGCCACATGGCCAGGTCCCATCCCCCACATACAGAGGCTCAACCTGGCTGGGAGCAGCCCCTGTGCAGGGTCGCCTAGGCTCTTCCAGCCTGTGCTGCATGGCCACATGGCATCTCCCCACTAGTGCTGGCGGCTGCCTGGGGCCACCACACATAGCATGGGCCTTGGAGGTGTCCACAGTAGTAGGGCATTAGGCTGCTGGAAGCAGGTGACCATCCTGGTTTGCCCCACACAGGTGCCCAGGCCATGGCCTCCTACTGCAGCCAATCCCTGCCCCAGGCAGGAAGAGAGGTACTCAGCTGAGCCCACTTTCCCCAGCCTCCAGCTGTTGCTCAGGAGGAGTTGGGCTAGGCATTTGTGGGTGGGGTGGCATCACCAATCAAGGACTTTTGCTTTGATTTTAGCCAACCAGCTAGGGCACTGGGGTGGTCTATGAAATCTAGGACTGTCCCAGCCAAACTGGGATGTGTGGACACTATACATATATTGGCTTTGGCTGCTACTACATACTCCCAGTGAGCATCCATGTGTGCAGGACTACACACCCAGGAATTCAATGCCAACCTGTGTGTAAGTGGTATTTTTGGCACTTAGACAACTAAAAATGCCATGTAAATGACCATCTCTGGATATCTAGGTGGTCAAAAATGTGACCCCTAGACCTAAATGGAAAAATGGGGGAAAGCAGGTGCTGTCAGTTTGCTTACAGTGAAACAGATTGCTCAGTTTCTTAAAGACCATGATCCTGTAAGGGGTTGAATGACTACTGACTAATGGAATTGACTTCCTTAGAAAATTTCCAGGAGTTCAGAAATAGACAGTAATCAGTGCTTCAAGAAAAGCCATTTTGATTATGCATAGACAATTGTGGCAGAAATTAAGTTTCCTTCCTTCTGTTTAATTAGATCAGGGCTGTCCAGTTGGCAGTCTGTGGGCCACCTGTAGCCCACAAGGAGTTAATTTGCAGCCTTTAGCTCTCCCTGGCTGCTATTCTTCTTATTGCTGCAACTAGTGTAATAGCCAGGATCTCCAGGCTCCCTCTCCCTTCTCTAGTTTTCACTTTCTACTCCTGCCCCAGGAGGCATGATAGGGCAAGAAGAAGTGGCTCAGAGCAACCTCAGGGAGCCCACAGCCAAGGAGGTGAGGGCAGAGTCCACCTGCCCATCCTCCATTAAGCACAGTGCAATGGTGAGACGAGTGTGGGAGTTGCAAGTTTTCCCGCTCACACAATGCGGGGAAAACTTGCACTGGGAAAGTGGGGGAGCCCACAGCCTCTACTGGTGTGTCCTCCACAGTGTGTAGCCCCTAGCCGCTAAAAAGTTCTGGATTAGATGATGCATCCTACTCACATTTATTTTCACATAAAAAGGTTTGAGTTCAGCGTAACGAATGTGAAAATGTTCAGATCCTCCCACCCCTTTTTAAAATCCAAGTTTATTATCCCTCTCTAGCCCTGATTGAAGAACAAAACCTCAGTCAAAGCAACAAGATGATCATTCCTACCTAGTTCACTTTTGATATGCCTGTGTTAGACCACTAATAATGAGATATTATTGCTTTAAATGACAGCCCGGAAAAAATGGACTGCCAGTTCTGATTTCCTCAAAGCTTTGATAATGATTTCACTGTTTTGCATTTGTTTTCACTTGTCTTTTTAGAAAACACAAATCAAATCATCTTTAGCTTCCTACCGTTTGCTCATGACCTGAGAATAATACTAATTCAATGCTCTGGTGGACATATATGGGATTTTTCACAAATATCTGTTGATGATAATCACCTAACAATGCTTCGTGATCCTTACAGTGTTCTTGTTATTGCCTATTCATGTTTGTATTTCTCATCCACGGCTCAAGGCTTCCTAGTTCTGTGAACAGTAGACCAGCATGGACTGACAGCTCAGTGACATGCTGCCCCTTTCTACTAAGCTCCAGAGAAGTTCCTCTGTGGGAAATCTTTAGGGATCTAGATTTACAAGTGAAGAGAACAGAACAATCAAGAAGGCCATTGAATGTAACCTCCATAAATCTGCTGGGCAAACAAGTTATAAGTTGCTATTGATCAAAGTGGTAGTTATAGACTGGTTAAGGAATCAACGAAAAAATATTTTTGCATCAATTATGAAAACTGTCACAGTCAATAGTCAATATTTACTGGAATAATATTACAATGTTGGTCAGTTGCTTATCATCAATGCATCATTCCCTCAGCATTCCATTTTAGGGGTTCTATGGAACATCTGAAATAATATAATTTGATACTTTAAAATATAAAATACTTTCTAATATAAAGTTTGTAGAAAAGGATAAAGTTTTAAAATCACAAGATTAGATCATTTTTCTTATCTTTGAGCATATTCAGAAATTACATTTCAGAAAGTAGTATTTATATGCCTGGGAAAACAAAGCCCAGATAGATAGTCAGTTGTAAATTTAAAAACAGCATCTGTTATTGCAGATCATCTTACATTTTCAAGATTTTCACAGTTTTCATAGACATTAGGGCTGGAAGGGACCTCAGAAGATCATTGAGTCCAGCCCACTGCCCGAAGGGCAGGAAGTCAGCTGGGGTCATAGAATTCCAGCAAGATAAGCATCCAATTTGCTCTTGAAGGTGTTCAATGTAGGTGCT
>NW_017728918.1:63943533-63956180 GCF_001723895.1 Crocodylus porosus | reverse complement strand
GTAGACTCCCACTGTTGTGTCCCCTGTGCCATGTTCCCCACAAATTTTAACCCAGAGGGTCTCCAGTCGTCCACCCTGGTCGCCAATATCAGCTTGCAGGGACATGTAGCTTTCCTTCACATAGAAAGCTACACCCCCGCCCCTTTTATCTACACGATCCCTCCTGTACAGGGTATAGCCATCTATACCCGTGGTCCAGTCATGGGTGGAGTTGGCAAGATGTTGGCAAACATTTCAGTGTAATGTCGTAGATTCTGTACTATATTAAAATCACAAGATAATAGTAGAAATATAGCAATGCAAGCCTAGGGAAACTATGTTATATTGGCCTTTGATGAAAAACAATGGTAATTCAAATGTATGAAGATTGCATGATATAGATAGGAGAAAAAAACAATGTTATGATGATACTGAAAAAATGCAACCTCAAGTTCTGGAGAAGTACTATCAGTGCTGCCTGTGGAAGATCCTTTGAATCCAGTGGGAGGACAGACGTACCAACGTTAGCATCCTCTCACAAGGAAACACCATGAGAATTAAAAGTGAAGATCATCTGACATTAGCTTCACTGCACTAGACATGTTACCTGGATATCTGACTCTAGACTCCCAAAGCAAATTTTATTCTCCTATCTCAGTCAAGGTGTACACTCAAGAGGAGGGCAGACAGAGTGCTTCAAGGATGCCCTCAAGGCCAAACTTAAAAAATGCAACATCAACATCAATTCATAGGAGACTATTTTCCAGGACCACCTAAAATGGAGAAAGAGTCTGCTGCAAGGATCTCAGTACTCTGAAATCTCATGACAACAACAAGAGATGGAAAAGTGGGAGTGGCAGGAACAGCGTGTCATAGACTAAATCAAGAATCTAGACCCAACTCTCCTACACAGAAACTCATGCCCAAATTGCAATAGTACCTGTCAATGCCAGCTTGGCCTTGAGGACTATCTTTGAACCCACCAATAAGGCAATCATGTAAGACAACCAGGATCAGCTGTGAGGGGTTGCCAAGATGATGATGGTGATTATTATGTTTTCTTTATGATTTTAATTTGTTTTATCCATTTGCTACTGTACTTGCTATTGTAATTAAAAGATACTGTTGAACATTTTTATTCATTATTACTCACTGAACTCAGTGCCAATATTTCCATACTGTTGCTATAAAATCATATATACCAGCTCTGTGTGTGTGTGTGTGTGTGTGTGTGTGTGTGTATTAGTGAACGCAGAGAGGTTGTGCACTTATTATTGCATAATCCTTTCACTAGAACTTGCCTCTGTCACTCTCACCCATTGCTGTAATACTTGTTATTGAAGCAAGATGTCTGCACATGTCTTCTTTTAGTGTGGAATCACTGTTACACATCAGCAACTGCACAATACTTCACAGGAAAGAAGCTTTAATTCAATGGCAAGTAAAATGTAGACAACTGAAAATTTCTGTTCTGCTGCAGCCTTCATCTGCTTTTGCAGCTATTGTAAAGTATTCTTTTTTTCTTCCTCTTCCTCCATTATTGAGGACTTTTATTTTTATGTTTGCATAGTTATTAGTCTGGAAATCTTGTAACTGTGAGTGACTTCAACTGGAGTACAAAACTCCAAATGGAATCACTGTCAAGTAGGGGTGCACTGATAGAAGTTGTGGGGGCCGATACCAATAGCCGATATTTAAGGAGGCATATTGGCCAATACTAATCCAATATCTGACACAGCTGCCTCCAGCTAGTAAGTCTGGTGTGGTGGAAGAAGAAGGGGGAGAGAAGGGGTGTGGTGGGGAAGATCAGTGCACCCATGGTGAGGGAAGGAGCAGAGGCACGCACTGCCCAGCCAGGGTGGGGAGTGAGGCACTGGACAGAGGTGTGGCTTGTGGGGTAGGGGCAGATCCCACCCCTCCTTACACCCCAGGAGTGCGGGGGCGGCATGTGCCTGCAGATCTGCATGGCGTGGGACGGGCTGCAGCTATGCGGTGGAGCCTGAGCTGGGAGGAGCTTTTCTTGTGGGGGGCTGGGCTTGGAATGGACTCTAGCAGCACTGGGAGGAGGCTTTAGCAACCCCAGATTTCACCACAGCTCTGCTCCCAGCCCTGTGCCACCACCCAGTGCCTGGCAGAGCCCTGCCTGAACACCCCCTCTTCCACCCAAGCACTGAAAAGCTGTGGCTGCACTGGGCGGCAGTGTGGGGCTGGAAGCAGAGCTGTGGCAAAATTTGGAGTGGCTGCAGCCTCCTCCAGTGCTGCCGGAACCTGCTTCAAGCCCAGTCCCTGGCAAGAAAAGCCCCACACAGTGCCAGCTCTGGCTCCATCCTGCAGCTGCAGCCCACCCCACCCCACCCCACACAGATCTGGGGGCACATGCCACCCCTTGCCATCCTAGGGTGCAAACAGTGGCAGGAGCTGCCTGGGCCCCACAAGCCATACCTCTCTCACACACACATCCTCCCCCATGGCTGGGCAGTGCCTGCCCCTGCCCTCTCCTTCACCATGGGGGGTGTTGATCTGCCTCCATGCACTCCTTCCCTCCCCCTTCCCCTTCTACCTTACCAGATAGAGGAAGCTCTCCATGCTACCAGCTGTACTCCTCGCTACCTGAGTGCTGTGCTGCAGCTGCACACAGTATAGTCATTTATCAGCCAAATTATCAACCACATGTGGCCGATATCCAATATAGACAATTTTCTTTATATCAGTAGTGATTCGATATCAGACCGATATATTGGTGCACCTCTACTCTCAAGGTAATTAGTAGTACACAACTCTCTCCATCACGTCAAGGTTGTTATCTAGACATATATATGTACAACATGAGAAACATAGTGCTAAGATGATTCTTGGTCACTGACATTTTGTATTTTCTTTGAGAAAAAGTTGAATGGTGTTCTTATGCAATTTTCCCATCAGCTGAATGCAAAATCTGCTAAAGATGTCTTAATGCTGATGAAGATTACAAGTTTTATATCAAGCCTTCTCCTCCATGAAGGTGATGGTTGTTTCCCAAGTGGTGACTAGAGCTGATGAGTTGTGACTTATCTCCATTATTTTGATGACTCATTGTGGAACAGCTGGTATTAATTTCTAAGCCTTGATTCTGTCATAGATTTGTATTTGAAGAACACCTTGATTTACTTTTTACTGGACTTTCTTAACTATATTTATTCCAAGTTTTGAATGGTTCAATCTCATTTTCCTTTTGCTGTCTAAGTTGCCTTTGGTCATTTGAAAGATTTCTTGCAGAACTAATGGATAGTTCTCTTGTCCAAAAAAGTCAATGAATGCATTATTTTTTGTTTCTGCATGCTTAACTTACATCTGGTTTTGTGTTATTTGGAGATGCATTTTCAGATCCAAGCTAATTATTAATACTGTCATCTTCAGAGGCAGAATTTATGGTTGGCAAAGTTTGTCCAATTGGTTCAGTTTTACTTTCCTCAATTTCTGCCTTGGTAAATAACTTGGATTTGTAAAAGAAGCATTTTTTATTTCCAACTCTATTTGCACCTACCTTGTTTTTGTAAGTATATGCCTAGCCAAATTCACTAGGCTCATTGCTGTATACCTCTATCACCTGGTCTATATTTAAAGTAGCACAGGAGAAAAGACTGTTTTCATTGGTGGAGCATCACATTTTCCTGATGCCGCTTTTTTGCCTGTGGTGTATGGGAACACATTATCTCTCCACTCTCCAGATGCATTTACACTGCTGGATACTCTCTAGACTACAGGGTCCTAGACAAAATGTATTTCTCACATGTTGTCCAGCATTCCCCCAACACATGCAAAGCTTGTCTTCTTGAGTGACTTCTAGCCCATTATATTTTATTTTATTTGTTCACCATTTTGGGGGTTTCTTTCTGACTGAAAGGAAAGTTGTCCCACAATAAAAGCAAAAGTTCCCCTATGTTAATGAAATGTGCATTGTTTTTTTTCCAATTAAGGGGAAATTTTTCCTTTCAGATGTGTTTGTTAGCCTTGACTTCAACATGGATTTCATCATTTGCAGCTGGGAACTTAAGAGAACTCTACCTACAGAAATGAAGATAAGCAAAATTACCAAAAATATTTGGTGAATATATATCAGAGTTTAATTTAAACATTTAAAAATAAAAATCAGGGAAGAAATATTTGCTCTTATTTGCAATTTTATTTCTGCTTCAATTTTGAGTAAAGAATTATCATTCTGCTTAGGCTTATCAATCACGGTGTAGTTTCTGCATTTTCTTTCTTATTTAAAACAAAAGGCATAGAGTTCACTCTACTAGGCAAATTAAAGTTACTTACTTACACGTAAAGTTTTTACGGTTCTAAAATATTTCTGAATTTTTTGCACTGCTCAGGGTCAGGAGGATCAACAGTTACATTCCAATAGATAATTTTGGCTTGAAAATGACTGAAGGGGAAATTCCTGCAGGGAAAAATATCCATCTATTTGAGAGACAGACTGCCATGTTTAGATAACAATATCTCTCTTAGCAAATTAGTTTTGTTACAGTGCTGAAGTAACATAAAATCCGTTATAATAACACTCTCAATAAGATTGAAATGGTGATTATAGTGATTATTACTATGTCAGGTAAGAGGGGGAACAATCTACATTAGATGAAAGATGCTTGCAGTCAGAATATTTATGCTTTAATATAAACATATGTTTTAATGCTCTTCAAAAAATGCTAGGTTGACCATTTTCAAAACTGCTGTCCACTCTTTATTCAAAGTTCAGCTCTGCAAACTTTCCTTACTCTACCTAAATGAGCACTGAAATCATTTGGAGCATTTAAATCAATTTTCAGTGATCCTCAATTGACTTCTGTGGGACCAGGATTTCACCTATGTTTGATGGAGATTTTTAGTGGTAAGGAAACAACTGAGGTAGCATCAAAGCAAAAACAGCTGCAAAAGTACTTAGGTGTCTAATTTAATTGCCATATTAGGGCCGAACTCCAAGATGTATGTCTTTAAACTTCCTATTTAAGTGC
Source organism: Crocodylus porosus (assembly GCF_001723895.1). Taxonomy (NCBI): domain Eukaryota; kingdom Metazoa; phylum Chordata; order Crocodylia; family Crocodylidae; genus Crocodylus; species Crocodylus porosus. Next base: position 63,951,207 of record NW_017728918.1, on the reverse strand, counting down.
TCCCTAAACCTGAAAGCACCTACATTTTTCCCACTGCTTCTAAATATCTGTTTCTGGGCATGCCCAGAAACACCTAAATTTCCATAGTGCTGAACAGTTGGGTGCTTTTTTCATATCTAAGCCCCAGGTAAGGCTGCTGAGGTCAGCCCTGTACTGCCCCAGCATCCCCTACCCCACCCATGATAACCTGCCATGAACAAGAGGGCATGTGGTATAGGCATTCCCTGGGGACAACCAGCAGTGGCACAAAGTGTGCTGCTTCTTCTTGCTTCTAGGGAAACAAATGTCCATGCTTATGTGGATGCAGCCCTTGTGGTGATTTATTTAACATTTTAAGTATATCATTTTGTCAGTAAGTACCTAATCAGGGAACTTCCGGAGAGATTAGACATGTTCAAATCAGCAGGTCCTGATGATCTCCACCTCAGAGTGCTGAGGGAATTGGCAAAGGTCATTGCGGGACCCCTGGCACAGCTTTATGAGCACTCATGGTGCTCTGGTGAAGTGTGAGAGGACTGGAAAGGGGCCAATGTGGTCCCCATTTTCAAAAAAGGGAGGAAAGAGGACCCAGGAAACTATAGGCCCGTTAGTCTTACCTTGGTCCTGGGGAAGCTCTTTGAGAAAATTACCCTGGAGCACATCTACAAGGGACCAGCAGGGGAGATTATGCTTAGGGGCAATCAACATAGGTTCATTAGAGGCAGGTCCTGTCAGACCAACCTGGTGGTCTTCTATGACCAGGTCACAAAAGCCTTGGACACAGGTGTCATGGCGTACGTAGTTTTTTTGGACTTTAGGAAGGCCTTCGACACTGTCTCTCACCCCATCCTCATTAAAAAATTAGGTGACTGTGGTGTCAACACCTACACAGTCAGATGGGTCACTAATTGGCTGGAGGGCCGCACCCAGAGAGTGGTTGTGGATGGGTCATTTTCAGCCTGGAGGGACGTGGGCAGTGGGGTCCCCCAGGGCTCGGTCCTCGGGCCCGCACTGTTCAATGTCTTCATTGGCAGCTTGGATGAGGGGGTGAAAAGCACCTTGTTCAAGTTCACAGATGACACTAAGATGTGGGGAGAAGTGAGCAAGCTAGAAGAGAGGGACAGGCTACAACTAGATCTGGACAGGTTATAGAGGTGGGCGGATGAGAATAGGATGGGTTTCAATACTGACAAGTGCAAGGTATTGCACCTGGGGAAGAAGAACCAGCAGCATGCATACAGGCTTGGGAACTCCCTTCTTGTCAGCACAAAGGCATTAAAGGATCTTGTAGTCACTATTGATTCCAAGATGAACATGGGCTGCCCATGTGGGGATGTGGTCAGGAAGGCTAACCACACCTTGTCATGCATCCACAGATGCATCACGAGCAGATCCCACGAGGTGATCCTCCCCCTCTGTGCGACATTGGTCAGGCCACAGTTGGAGTACTGCATCCTGTTCTGGGTGTCAGACTTCAGGACGGATGTGGAAACCATCGAGAGAGTCCAGAGGAGGGCCATTTGCATGATCAGGGGCAACAGAGTGGGCCCTATGGGGAGAGGCTAAGGGACCTGAACCTGTTCAGCCTTCACAAGAGAAGGCTGAGAGGGGATCTGGTGGCTACCTACAAACTTGCCAAGGAGGACCAGCAGGCAATGGGAGAGTCCCTGCTCCCCCAAGCACTACTGGTAGTAACAAGGAATAACGGCCCTAAGCTGACTGAGAGTAGATTCAGGCTGGACATCAGGAGGCACTACTTCACAGTCAGGGTGGCTAGGAGCTGGAACCAACTTCCAGGGGAAGTGGTGTTTGCCTCTACCCTGGGGGTCTTCAAAAGGAGGCTAGACAACCACCTAGCCAGGGTTGTTTAACCCCAGCATTCTTTCCTGCCCATGGCAGGGTGTCAGACTTGATGATCTACTTAGGTCCCTTCTGACCCTACTAACTATGAAACTATGTACCAAGCTTTTTTACATACATATTTTCACGTGAAAAACTGATAAAAGTGTGAGTTAAAAGGCACTGTGGCTGTTTTAGCACCATGCACAGGAAATTCCTCCTAAGCCAGCTCATATTCATACTGTGGTCTATTATTACCCCCAGGTCCATTTCATTCATGGTGCTAGTCAGTTTGGTGCCACCAAGTCTGTAGGTGTGTTGGGGTTTGTTCATCTTGAGGTACAGCACTTTATATTTCTCAGTGTTGAACTTCATCAGATTCTGATCCACCCAACTTAATAGCTTGTCTAGGTCCTCCTGTAACTGTAGCCTATCTTCAAGCCTGACCATATGTATCCATAATTTGGTGTCATCCACGAACTGAGACAGTGAGCTCTTCACCCCCTCCCCCCCAATCAAACTGTTAATAAAGATGTTGAAAATACTGGACCCCTGTAGGATACTGCTGCCCACTTCTCACCAGAATGACACAGATCCATTCGCTGCGACTCTTTGGGTCCTATCCTGCAGCCAGTTTCTCACCCACCTGTCTCAGAGTTAAGCCCACAAATCCTCCAATTTTCTTGCAAGAATATTGTGGGATACTAGATCAAAGATCTTTTGGAAGTCTAGGTATACAATATCAACCTGCTCTTTTGTGTTCAGGTGGCAAGTTAACTGGTCATAGAAGGAGATGAGGTTGGTAAGTCAAGACTTGCCCATGACAAAGCCACGTTAACTGTTATTCAGAATCTTACCTTCTCTAAACTTACGGCAGATAGACCCCTTGATGAAGTTTTCCTGGATTTTCCTGATGATGGAAGTTAGGCTGATTGGTCTATAGTTACCTGGGTCCTCCCTCCATGTCTAGAATCTAATTATTGGGGAGGTCATCTTAAATTCAAAATCAGCTTGGATTGGGGTAAATATAGCAATGCTTACTATTGCTAGGTATCATAAGCAATGAAATGTTTAATGTAAAGCCCTATCCAATATCCTAAGTCTAGTAACCGGTTGCCTTTGTTTTTGGAAGATGTGTATTTCCCCCCTAACTTAATTCTAATTCCATGCTGAAGTCTAAATTTCCAAATAACCAATAGCCAATTATTTCCAGTTAATCTTTGGAAGCATTCATTCTTTTGTTGTATTACTATTTCTTATTTGCATTGTGGTAAAGTTTTTGCATGCGGGTAACTGCTGTACTACACGCTGTGAATACATACAGAAAAGACAGGCCTTACAATGCTTATAGCCCAAGTTCTATATCTAAGGATACAGACAAACAGATGGAGAAGCATAAGGAAACTAACTTTGGCCAGCACAGTAACAGATGTCTCAGTACTAAGACTAACTCAGAAGAACTGTTGGGTAGAATGTTTCTGAAATGAGACCAATGCAGATATTGTTAAACAAATACATAACTGATTTGCCCATGTGCTAAAGTAAGCCGAATTGAGTTCTGAATGTTAGGGGTGGTCTCTTCAAAGCAGTGTTGGCATACATCAGCTACACAGACCTTCTGGAGATGATATTTACAAGGTACTTCTGTGGGCACCTTGATTCCAGAGCTACCAATATTGTACCACCTTATACCAAACCATTAAGGGAAAGCAACATTAAAGCTAGGGTTACCACCCCAGTAAAGGGGAATCTATTATGGTATTCATCCATTATTTTATTTGATTCAGTCAATGTAGTATTCAATGCTAGGGAATTTGAACCGAAAGGTACCTTGTATCTAGTAATTTCTACCGCTGCTTTTCCTATTTTTTAATTAAGTGAGAGAGTCATGCCAGCATTTTAACCAGTTGAAGGTTGAAAAAACATAAATATGGCTTAAAGCCAGCTTTGTTTCCCTCACCCACCTTTAACTGTCCTTTGCTCTCATTGCTTGTAATGTTTACCATTAGAATTGAGCAGACCTCATGAAAAGAGTTTATGTTGAGGTACAGGTTTATAGAGTAGTGTGACTCCAAAGACATCTACTCCTTGCTGTCTAGTCCAGGCACCAATGACATTAGCAGGTGGACTAGCTTCAAAACTAGATGGGAAATTTTATGATGCCAAAACGACTCTATTCCCAACAAATTCATAATAAAGAGTTTGAGGCCTGGGGGAAGGGGGTGGGCAGGGGGGAGAGGAATCATAACAACATGTGGGCACTGAACCAGATTTTCACATGCAATTTACTTCAGAAAAATGCTTGAGGGGGGAGATTTTGATTATGCATATTATGAAAGGAGGCATAACAGTGTGGCTGGTAGATAAGTCTTAGAAAACCCACCTGGAAATCCTACTTTCTAACTATGCTCCTGAGCATGGTTACAGTCACTGAAGAAATACAAAACATAGGATAGTTTTTCCTGCTTAAAACACTTTATTAGAGCTAAAAGGGAAAAATGTTTCATCTCAGATTGCAAGACTGTTCTCAGAAATATTTGACTTTATTAAGTCTATGTTTTCTAACTCTACCGTTTTTTTCTAGAGCCCAATCTTGACAATACAGCCAGTGATATGTGTGTATAAAGTAGGGCTGAGTGAAGCTTTGCTCTCTGATTCAATTCAGCAGAGACTCAGCCCAATTTGGCAGCTGGATCTCTGAATCCAAATTGAATCAGGAGACCCTTTAATCTCTCCGAATCAAATCAGAACCCTCCGAATCAATTCAGAGAGATTCAGAGAGATTCAATGATTCAGACACAGACACAGCTTTATTGTTTTTCTACATACCTCAAGGCACCAGGTGGCTAGTGAATGCTAATTTGCTGGGGTGGATGGAGTATTCCACAGGAGCACGGGGGTGGGGGGGACCCCAGTGTGCTTGGCAGTGGACCTGGAAGTGGACCAGAAGCACTTCCAGTCCACTTCTGGGTCTGCGGTGGAGCACATGGGGGACACCCCCTCCTGCTCCCCAACTCAGTGACTGGCGCATCCTGGTCTGGGGGAACACCCCAGGTCCCCCCATGACTGATTGCCAAGTCAGGGGAGAGTGGGGGAGGTCCACCACCGAGCACACAGAGGAGCTCCTCCACACTCCTCTGGGATGCTCCATCTGCCCCACTGTCCCAGTGTTCAGGAGTCATGCCTGGTACCTCGAGGTATGTAGAAAAAACACTTAAAGCTGTGTCTATGATGAAATCAGCATCAAATCTTCAGATTCAGTCAAATCAAATTGGGACAGTGATCCAAATCAATTAATCGAATCACTGTCCCCCGATTCAAGCTGAATCCAAATAGAATATGGCCCATTTCGCACATCCCTAGTGTAAAGTGCCTGTAGCTTATGGTACTAATTGTTTCCTAACATGGCAAACTTACTGTATCTGGCAGCAATACACTGAAGCTATACATGCTGTGCTGTGCTGCTCTTCAAAGGTTGCTGTCTGAATCAGCAACAGTGTAACCATGTCTGTGTGATGCTGCAGGAGGCTAATAAGCATCGGGGGAGTCTGATGGATTCTTACTCAACAGTGATGCTTAGCCTACGCAAATAGACATGGCTACACAGCACTTCTGGCTTAGGAGATGATATAACATGAAGGTACCACTGCAAGCATGGGAAATTTGCCATATGTCTAGCCATATATCTGTGCTGTAATCGCTGTGGGTTTTATATTTTAGGAAACACATACCCTCCCCCCCCAAGACTTAATCCATCATCTTTTCATCCATAAAACTTAAAATTGTGTTCTTAGAATCATGTACTTTCCTCCCCTCTTCCTCAGTCATTCCCTGCCAGCAGGACTCACCAGAGTTCACTCCCAAGCCATACCATATCAAAAGCGATCTGTAGAGCATGATCTAGAAATCATAGTATCCACACTGCATATTTTGCTTAGAAATATATTAAAACACCCCCACGGGTAGAAAGGCATAGGTGCCAATAGGATTTAAGTGCTCTTTTCATAAATGACTCAGAAAATGCATTCAGACATTAGCGGTTGGGTTCTTGCTCCATAAATGTGAGCAGAGTTGTGGATCAACTCCAAATGAGACTATTTTCAGGTTTTTAAAGCAAGCTTGGATATTGTCATAAAACCCTGCAATCTGAACATTGTGAGGTCCCAATTCAATTTAGCCTGCCAAGGTTAACAAAAAATTCCAAGCATTACTATTTGCCCAAGAATCTTAATGTGTTATATAGAGATAAAATTATTAATGGTAACAAAATCATATGTAAATACCTAGAAAAATAATTATTCGAACAAGAGAGGAGGTTGTAAGCATATTACAACCTAAGGGACAACTCACAAAAGAATGCTGTACACTAGATTTTTAAATACAAATATTAGACAGCAAGAAATTCAAGGTTAAGGTTACTCTTTAAACTCCCTCAGGCATTTGGGAGTCTGATCATTCAAGAGTCATGGCAGCCTAAACAGCTTTAGCTTTGCCTTAGTAACACACCATAAAACAAACAATCTACATGATACAGATAGATCTAGGTTCTTTTGGTGTTTTGACTACTTTTCAAATTTTTAAAATTCTTGAAAAGTAATACATAATACATGCCAATTTCCCCACTGTCTTGCAAATTAAATGTCTATTAAGACACTTATAAGGCTATTATAATACAGCTGTCCACCTTAGTATTTAACACCAGAAATGGATAAAACAAACAGCATTTATATTCTCTCTTTAAGGATAGGCATATTCTAGGGACCGTTCACAGCATTTGACAACTGGAAGTGATCATGGTGGCTATCAGATCGTATCTTAGGAAGTTATTCACATGAATGTAGAATGTGGCAGGAATTACCTTGCAGAGATCTTACCAAGGTGTCCTGGTGTGTAGAAATGAAGACAACATTTGCATCTGTGAAGAATGGTAGAGATTCCATAACATTGCAAGGCTTCTTACTTCACCAAGCTGCACAGCTATACTGCAACAACAAAACCAGGGACACTCAGTTTGACTGTAGGTTTTTAAGACACTCATGTTCTCCATTTTCCCTTATGGGAGAGGGTGACACGTATCTTTCACCCGCACCAGCACAATACCTCCTGCTCCTATCCAGACTTCACCTCCCTGTCTAGTAAATACACCAGACCATGCAGAGTTCTCAGTGGGGTCTGGGAATGTGGGATAGTGGGATAGTAAAAAAGTCTGGAGACAACTAAACCTTCCTTGCAAAACAGAGCCAGCCTATAAAGGGAGGCTAATTTCTATGTGCAGTTGTAGGGTGCCAAGTCTGCCTTCTACAATGCAGTAGGATATGACAATATTCAAGGACAGTTGGCTGAGAATTTTCTGATGACATATGATACTGTCAGGAAATATCAGTTCATCAAAAGTGACATGTTCTCTAGCAAAAAATGTCTTCTGAACTGGAAGTAATATGGGAGTGTTACTGGGCATCCCACAGAGGCACAGCTGACTGATGTGAGTGCATTGCCACACCAGTGCAGTGACACTATTTCTGGTTTGGAAGACAGCATATGTAAAGCAGACACCATATGTCTCCACGCCATGTTGAATGCACTTTCATGTCCAGTGTACTCCAGGGTTTACATATGTAACCTGGGTGGTAGCCCAATAGTCGCCACCCCTGCCCAATATCAGGGACGGTGTGGTGAGAGTGGGGCAGAGCTTCCGGCCAGCACCAATTTACTTTCCAGCCGGCCCTTGCTCCCCACAGAGCAGCCCATGGTCCCAAGGTCTTACACTTAACTGATTTAACTATTTACACTTTATTTACAAAACAAGAATAATAGGAAAGATTATTTACAAGTGAACTTAAATGGCATAACCAGAAT
>NW_017728918.1:63935829-63943433 GCF_001723895.1 Crocodylus porosus | reverse complement strand
CCACAGGTAGAGTAACTGGCAGCTTTCAGCCACTGCTGAGGTGCTACCACAAGGAAGCAAGGTGCTCACTCCCAGCAGCTCCAACAGGCTTTCCAATAAGTGACAGACTGCAACAGGTTAAGCTCCTCTGGTCTGCAGCAATCAAATTGTATCAAACCCCAACCCCATAAAGAGGCTGAAGGGTGACCCTCTGTGGCAACGGAAAAAAGCAAGCAATAAGCAACAGAGTAGGCTCCTGCAGCAATCAGTAAGACCCAAGCATAAAGCTCAGGGACCCCATCTGATGACAATCAGCTGCAGAATAAGGGACAGGACTGAGTCCCCTCTGGGGCAGTCAGTGGCAGAGGGTCAGCAGCACAGGCACCTCCCAGGGGTCACTGCTCCAAACTCCTGCTCCAGATGACTGGCAGGGCACCCCACATGCCTCATGGCTCACCAATCCCGCTCCAAGTGCCGGCCTGCACCCTGAGCTCCCAAGGACCCTCGTTCTGGTGCTCTGCTGCTCCTCAGGATCCCAATGCCTTTCCTGCTGCTGTCCCTCTTCCCCAGGGAAGGTGAGGGGTTTCCTCAACTCACCGGCCCAGCTCCCTGCTTTGGATAAGGATGCCGCCTGCGCTCCTGGCCACTGTCTTTTCTCCGCAGTGGAGTGGGGGGCTGACTGCCACCTCTAGCCTCTGGGATGCCTGGCACTTCCAGTATGCTGCGATGGGGCTTTGGGGCACCAGCTCTCTGCCCCAAGCCCTGTCTGCTGCTCCCTTTCTGCTCCAGGGCTGGAGGCACAGCCGACTGCCGCTCCCAGGGCCTTTGATGTTCTTCAGAAGGGTCTCCCTGCTCCCTCTGCAGGGTCAGCTCATCCCAGCAATTCTTAGGCCTCCTGCATCATTCTCTGGAGTCACTGTCAGCAGCTCCCATGCCACTTCAGCTGCTGCTTTTATCCCATCCCGCAGTCCCTCCCTGGCTTGCAAACCAACCAGCCAGGGCTCAGGGTGGCATGCCCCCAACCCCGGCCATCCCCCTTCCATGTGATTGGCTTCTCCTTTTCCACAGGGCAGGGCTCCCCTGATCCATCCTTGGGGTCGCTCAGAGTCACTGGCACTGTTTCTAGCCCAGGGTAAGTATCTCAGCCAATCTGGTGAGCCCACATTGGCAGTCTGTTACACATATATATAATAACATACCATGCATCAACTGTCACTCACCAGAGCTTACTGGCGCACACACAGCATGGCCCTATGCAGATTCATTACTTCTGGGTGATAGGCTCATAAACTCAGTATGGCTGTGTTTTCCTCTATAAGGACATACTTTTGGAGGCCGCAGCTCTAGGTGCTGCACAGAGTGGGTGTAACTACAGACAGGCAGGTGGAGCTTGAGCCCCACATGCTGCTTAATTCTGTAGCAAAACCCCCAGTTTTTCTTTTTTTATTTAAAAATACATTCCCTCCTCTTCCCCAGCCATTTCTGACTTTCTCTCTGCCCTCTCTATCCCTTAGAAGTAGTTATAAGTAGTTGTGATAAGTCATAGTTAAGTTAAAGCACAGGATAAGAACAAGCCCCTTTTACACTGTCCATGTATCTTTGTAAATAGTGTTCTGTTATTTTGGTATTGATTTTTACTGTTTTATATTGTATTCCTATTATATTTATATTGATTTTCATTGTTTTCTATTAATAATGTATGATTTAGGCCTGTTTCTGTAAGTTAGCCAAAGTAATGTCAAGTATCCATCTTGTCTTGTCAAGTTTCCATATTGTGCCCCCTGCCTGAGCATACCCTATTGTAATTGTGTTGTAACTGTGACTCATACCTACCCCTCCTATGTAAAATGGTTCCTAGATGAATGAGAATGGATAAGTGTGCTTCAGACATGATGGTAGCAGGCCTAAAAATAGTTCCTACTGAGTGACCTGACCATCAGTTTAATGACTGGACCATCAGCTTAATGACCCTACCACCGCTTTGCATTGACTCTCCCTGAAACCGCAGACCTAGTCCCAGAACTGGAGACAAAACCCAACATTTGAAAGATACAGACCCTCCAAGAAACCAGCAATGTGGAAACAAAGAACAGTATAGAAACCAGCAACTCCACCATTGTATCTCACCAGACAACGAGGACACCTAGAACTGCACATGCTTATCTGAGCAGGACTGGCCCTTTCCTGGACATGTCCTCCCCACTGAAGTCACAGGTAGTCCATGCCTATAAAAGGGGTGGTAGAGTGTGACCTCCTTAGGAGGCCCTCTGCATCTGGACCAGCACTACACCACACCACCTATCCACCCAGCGACCCTGCCAGCAACCCCCTCTGGACAACACCTCACTGGAGAAGACTCTAACTGGCCTTCAAGGATCAGCTTGAAGCCTGGCATAGGTAGCTGTCACCCACATCTTCCCTCCAAACAAGGGACCTGAGTTCTGTTTCATTACACCTTGACTTCAATCCCTCTACTAAGCCTTTTCCCTCCTGCTACCATTGTGAGTGTGTGTGTGTGCGCGCCTGCTCACCTGCATGTAGGAACCAATAACTTTGTGGTCTGCATATTGCATTGCCTGTCTAATACAACCTGGTATTTTGGACCTCAACTTGGTCTTTGTCTTGCTGCAGGCTCCCCTCTTAATCCCCTCTCTCTTTGCTCCCACCTCTGACCCAAACCCATGTCCAACTCCAATCCCTCTGCTGTCTGTCTCTCTGCTCCCTGTCTCAGATCTCTTCCACCTTTGATCCCCTCATCCTAGTTCTTGCTCTCACCTCTACCTCCACCTCCTGGCTTCTCAGCCAGCTCTTGATCTCCTGGCTCTCACCCGAGCCTTCTTCCCAGCTCTCCTCCCAGCTTCTCAGCCTCCCGATCTCCCGTTCTCACCCGGCTGGCTCTTTACCTACCAACTTTTCTGCCTCTCAGTCTCCCAACTCTCGCTCCAGCCTTCTTCCTCAGCTTAGCTCCCAACTCCTCTGCCTTCTGATCTCCCAGTTCTTGCCCCAGCCTCCTCGCCCCAGCTTAGCTCCTGGCTCTGCCTCCCGATCTCCTGGCTCTTGCCCCAGCCTTCTTCCCCAGCTCTCCTCCTGGCTTCTCTCCCTCCTGTGTTCCTGGCTCTAGCTCCAGCCTTCTTCCCCAGCTTACCTTCCAGCTTCTCTGCCTCTGCCACCCTGGCTCTCTCTCCTCCCGGCTTCTCTGCCTCCCAGATTTTCCCTTGCCTACCCCCAGGGCCCCAAGCACCCCCAAGTGCCCCTTGGTGTTAACACACAGCCACTGAAGTGCATGTTTGTATGTGTGTATGGACTGGTAGTTTTGTATATGCAGTTTGTGTGTGTGTGTATATAATTTTGTGTCATGCCCTCCTGCCTAACAACATGATATTGAGATCCCGAGCATTGATTTGGTACATGTCAAGTCAACACTGTGGGCACTGGAATGGAGAGGGGTCTCAGCCTACTGCTCCTTTGCACCTGCTCAGAGTGGTGCCAGTGAGGCCATGAGCCAGACGGTTAATCTGTTCATCTCTTTTTATATCACTGAATTTCAGCTTTTAAATTGCCACCTTAGATTCCTGTACTGTTAACCCCTGCAGGGATGGCTTACCCTGCAAGTAAAGTCTATCAGGTATGCCTCTGACTATGTAAACATGTAACAAACAAAAAGTTTCTTCCCTGAACAACTTAAGATTTACGGGATGCCACAGACAATGTACAACAGACAGATAGACACAATGGTGAGATGATAGCATGATGAACAGTAGGCCTGTGCAAGCGGAAAGTATTTGCTTTGGATTCAGATTTGGCTATTTGGAGGGAGAGTGATTTCATTCAGTGATTTGATTCACTATCCCAATTAGATTCAGTCAAATGTGAATCTGAAGATATTTGGTGCCGAATCTTATTGGGCCATAAACTACACAGCCAAGTAGTGCTAGTGGGAGCAGCTGGGGAGCCCTGGCTTGAGCCAGCAGCCCTGGGAGAAGCTGCGGCTTGTCTGGCTGCTCCCCCAGCTCCCCCACACTGGGGTGGAGGTAGGCAGTGCTGGCAGCCGCAGGAAAAGCCCCAGGGTTTGGAGGGAATGATTGGGGGCTGGGGGAACACAGGGGCTTCCCCCAATCCTGGTTTGATTCCTTAGCTCCCAGGTCAATTCCCCAGCTCCTGGTTCTAGTCCCTCAGCCCTGGGAGAAGCCATGGAGGCTGCCAGCACTGCCTGCCTCACCCTAGCAGGGGAGCAGCTGGATGGGCTACAGCTTCTCCTAGGATGCCGGCTCAAGACAGGGTGCATCCAGCTGCTCCCGCTGGCACTGCCTAGTGCCTGCCTGTACAGTCTATGGCCAAATCTCTGAATCAATTTAGAGGCTTCCAATTCAATTTGGAGAGATTAATGGGTCTCCTGATTTGATTCAGATTTGGAGATTCAGCCACCGAATTGGGCCAAATCTTCTCTGAATTGAACTGGCTACTAAAGCTTTGCTCAGCAACAAAGTGATTGCAACAAGCCAGCTGCAGAGATATTGTTAAGGTGCATTTTTGGAGGCATCATGGTCAGGGATCCTAAAAGTTTATCCTAAACAGGTTTTCTATACCTAAAAATGTAAGTTTAGAGCAACTGTCATATTCCATTAGGAATTACCCTTTTTCCCTGCTGTAAAGTATGCCTAGTTCTACATTTCCAAGATCTCCAAAGAGGTGTAAAATTATGATGTGGTCAGTATTAGAATATTATTGTATCAGGACAGACCCTGAGGGCAACCATGATGCCCCCTAGTTGCCATCTTAATCCTGCCCTGCTTGCCTACTCTAGCCTCGCAGGGTCTCACCCTCCTGCCTCATCTACCACACCTTGTTGGTATAAATAGTGAGAGACCGAGCACTCTGGGTGCTTTTTCTATCTCTATTCCTCCTCAGACTCAACTTGGCTAACTTCATCCATGGCTCCAGTCCCCACTGCCCAGTCTTGTGGGCTGGGGCACCTACCCTGCTGATCTCAATCACTCTCTGAGGCTCTGACCTAGCCTATCTTATGAGGCCCAGACCTCTCTGGTCCTAATTCCTTAAGGGTTGAAATTTTGTCCTCCCTCCTCCCCTATAGCCATGTCAATGCCACGCAGGAGTTACTTTAGGTTCATCCACTGCCTTCCTGCATAGACCTCAGGCCTTTTAGCTTTAGCCCACTGTTGCTCTTGCTGCAGACCTGTAGCCTAGCCCTGGCTCACTTTTTCTGGCCCAGCTTTCTTGGCCCCAACCTGCTGGTGTCTCATTCAGCAGGCCCCTGGCCATCTCACACATTGTCCCAGCCCCCTGGCACCTCTCACCCAGGGGAGGCTGCTCTCTGTCTCACCCAACTACCTGGCATCTCTGATCCAGAGCTGCTCTATGCTGGGTGCCTCTCAGACACCCCTGCAGTCCCCATACCACCTCTACCAACCAAACACAGTCGTCCAGTTCTATGCCAGCCACAGTTCAAATCTAATCCCCATCCATGCTCCTACTACATAGCTGCTGCCTCTTGCAATTTCCCTACGTATTTGTGTTACCTGGGCTCCCCTCTGTTGCCACCTAGGCCAACAGGAGTCAGGGCCAGACTGACTTCTCTGGTTAAGAGACCACGTTTTTAGTACACTGGGCACCACCCCTTTTAGGTCATATGTCCTTCTCTTTGGCCAGGGGATTCCAAACAGCCCATTACTCAGCCTGCCCTCAGGGGTTGCTGCTTAATCTACTGAGCTGCAGATACTGCTCTCTCCTCTGCTGCCTTTTACTCCTAGTGCTTTTGCCAGCTGATTGTTTTATAGTTTCATTGTTGTTAGGGGCTGGAAGGGACCTTACAGATCATCAGGTCCATTCTACAGCTGGCATTTGTTAGCTGCCTACTTAATTGCTGCCCTCCAATGCTGGCTTCCTGTCTCTCAAGTAGCAGGGCTTATGGGTCCCTGCTACAATTACCCATGCTGAGATTTTGGCAGGTACATTTTTTGGAGGGGTGGGGGGAGCAAAGGGAAATGGGAAACATCACATTTTGGAAGAAAAATTGCCAAGAGGTATGCAGAGTCACTAAGGCCAAGGAAAGATAAATATGTGGATAGAGAGACAGATAAATGTTTGGTTAATCATGAGTCCAATTAGCACAAAAATACAAGTTCCTCATGTGTGGGATAGGCAAAACTCCTATAATATTGAGGAATGCTGACACCTTCTAAGTTAGAGCCAAGTAAAACTTCCTCTTGAACTCTATTTTTATATCAAATGGGTCACTCACTCATAAAGGAAAAGCATTTCACATTTCTGCCATAATTTAAATAAGTAGTCCTTTCATCCTAGACTGAATTGGGATGAATAGCTCATGTGCTCCAGATTGGTTATCAATGCAAGAGACAACAAAACATCAGAAGTTATTTTCCTGATTAAATCTCAAGGGGACTTTAGCATTCACAAAAGTGTACATTAATATATTGGAATACTTTGAAAAGAACTTGGGGAAAGTAAGAAATGAATGAAAAGTTCCAGTGATGGTGGGGCTGCATGGAAGCAGTTAAATTCACAAATGCTAGTCTTTTCTGAGAAGACTGTGCAAAGAATTCTTTGCATATGTGTGTGCTTTATTTTATCTCACCGTCCTCTTGTAGCAATTTGATCTCTTGTATTTTCATCTCTCCCCCAAAATTAAATGTCTCAGTGTTCTGCTTTCTTTTTCAATAATCCAAAAAAGATACAAGTTAGAGGCCAGAGAATGGTTTTGTGCCTTTTTATTTGATTTCTGGTGATTTGCAAGTTATTAAAATCTATCACACTTCAGGTGCACTGTATAACATTACAGAATACAGTTTCCAAGGGGGCAGAAAATAGGTTTTTGTGGCATAGCTATAAATGGAATCCTTACAACTCCAAAATGCCAGTGCCATTGGTGGCTATTAGACATATCCTGTTGCACTGCATAGAAGAAACTGTTAACATTCATAGGGTATTCTGAGCACCATCTCAGTTTCACTTAGATAAAAGCATCATCTTTAGAAAGGAAAAGACCCAGTAACAGTAGCTTTTTATTTTTCTGGCTTCTATATAGTAAAAAAGCTCTAACAGTTTTCCATAGAAATGGGCATATGGCATTTTGGATTTTATAAACTTTCAGAGAGTAATGAACATATGCTAAAACTTAAAAAAAAATCTGTAAACCACTAATAAAATCACAAATAAAACAAAAAATATAAAGTCAATGAAGTTTACCATGCTGAAGAAAAAGATTTTTGGCATGGTACTCCTATTAATTTTTACAATATTTAATTAGGAAGCTCTGGTTCATACTTTCCGCAACAAAGCTAAGGTGATAGCATAGTGTCCGTAACATTGTAGTTACAGGAAAAAGGCAACTGTAAAGGAACTGAAGGAAAATATTAATTATTGTTCTATATAACAATTTCTGATTACTATCCAGAACCTTGTATATAAAGGCAGTCCTCAGACTTAGGATGCAATCAGTTCCTGAAAACTGCATCCTAAGTCAAAATGTCATAACTTGCAACCAGTTTTCCCTTAGAAACAATATTATAAATATGTGATTGGTTCCTTTATGACACTCGATACAGCTACATCCAGCTGGTAAGTCTGTTGTGGTGGAAGGGAGGGGG
>NW_017728918.1:63929901-63935709 GCF_001723895.1 Crocodylus porosus | reverse complement strand
TGGAATGAAGGCACAGCTCATGCAGGGGGCACAGGGAAAAGGGGGGTGGCTCCTGCCACTGCACGTCACTGGTCTGGGAACTTTTTATCCAGTGGCTCCCACCACTGCTCCTGCTGCTTGTCTGGGAGGACACAGGGAGATGTGTGCCCCCAGATCTCTGCAGGGTGGGCAAGGCCTAGACTGCACCATGCTGTGCTCCAGGCAGGCGGCAGGGGCTATGGTGGGGCTATGATGAATAGCATAGCCCCTGCTCCACTGCCCAACCTTTACAAAATAGCTAGATGCCTCAAGGTTCTATTTCAAGACGTATTGTAAAGTAATCTGCCCAGAATTTTATGCCTCATGTTTTGGAGAACGTGGATTCAAAGAGGAACTTTCAGTGAACTCCTGGAGGCAGCTACCTCTCTATAATAGCACTCCCCCTCAGAGATTAACCTAAGTTGCTCCAGTGACTTGGAATGGCTAGAAGGATATCCCAAAAATATAGTGTTGAATAATTCCTCTCCATTTCTCTCAGTGCCCAGGATCAAGGCACAAGCACCTTTTAGGTCAATACATAAAATATTCTTTAACTATTTTTGTAGGGAATTTTTTTTTAATGTGGGTGGGTAGCTCTAGTCATAGACAATCAACTTGAAAAATTTGGATTTCACATACATGAAAGTTGTTGAATTAGTGTCTCTGTAGAAAGCAGACCTCTATTTAGCCTCAGCATATTGTGAAGTGCAGTTTGTCAAAGGGCAAGCCAGAAAAGTTCCATTGTATTATAGAAAAATAAATATTAAACGTTCACAAAGATATCTCAATAGTAATTTAATTATATTACTTTTAACTCTTTAAAAATATTCATGAAACTTTGTTCCAAGAAGCCCTTGCTGTGCAGATTTTGTCACAGGCTTCACAATATGACATATAAAGTAACCATTACAACATTGATATGGCACTAGGGAATGGTGAGACTGTGGGTATGAAGACTGAACAATGTTGGGACTGTTGTGGAAAATGAGGCTTAAGTACTCACTATTATCCTGACCACTGACTCCTTTTTTTACACCAACTAATGAACAACTGCACGGTCAGATTTCTGGTTACTCACATCCTAAATAGATCTTTCTGTAATTTACAAAATAAATAGCTTGCAACTGTTGTAACATTTTCTTTTCAAGTCTTCCTGAAAGGGCCAGGATCCAAACCCAACAAAGGCCCATAAATTAAACTCTTTTTTCCCCCTACCATATTGTCTCCATCTTTTGAAGAGTTATGCCATGGTAGGAAAACTATTCCTTGACGGTGACATAACTTACATGGCAAATTATATTGAGGGAACTCTCACAAATGTGTTCCTGTAAAGAGCATTTTCATTCCATTTAAATGTTTCTTTATAAAGGAGAAGGAAGAGGTCTACCTTGCTAAATTAAGATCAGGGGCTCTCCAAAATGTTGTAAAAAGTAAACAAGTCCACAATGAAGTGAAAGCTGTCTCCCCTAAAGTAGTGAAAAGTTACCTAATCTATCATTTTGAAAGGCCATGTTTCCTACAAGGCTGACCATTAAGTTGTGAGAAGAAAGAGTAGTTTAATAGAGATGCAAAATATGTATTGGCTTTCTCCATTATTTCCAATGTCCAGTAAAGTTGGAAAAGAGCAGAAGCAAGCAGAGCAAGTCTGCGAGGAAAAAGGATGAATCATTATAGAACAAGAGAAGCAGGGATGAAAAAGACCTGTTAAATTATACAGCCCATTGCTTTGCCAGGTTAAGATTTTTATCTACTATATATTCTCCAACGCTTTGTCCAGTCTAGTTTTAGTTTTCACATTGAGGTTTCTTCTGTGCTTTATGCAGAGTTCAGCCTATTAGGCATTTCTGAAATAGGAGCTACTGGATGGATCCTCACAAGTAAAGCAGGTTGAAGAATACCAAAGCCCATAAGACACTCAGGTTTTACATATGGGAGAGGTGCTAAGCAACTTAACACTGGTAAGACTGAAGATCTTAGAGGCACACCCAAGGACAAACCCTAAACATCTAGGAAAGTTTAATATTGAAACTGTGAAGTGTGCATGGACTTGAAGGCAAGACGAAGAAATTACACATAAACCAATATAAGTTATTGGGATCCGGTTCAAGTCTGTGATATAACGGCTAGGGACAGACGTTCAAACTGTCTGAACATGAATTGATTCAATATTTGCAGGTTCCTCTAACCTGCCTAGGTTGAACCAGTTTGCAACTGTTCAGACATTCCCTCTGGACTGAAGAAATGCAGACACACGCCTGCGGTGGCTCAGGCTAGAAGCCAGGGCATGCTAGAGCAGTCCTCCCTTCTCTTCCAAAGTGCTGAGCTGAGGTGGTAGGGTGTAGCCAGGTCCCAGGAGGACCTCTGATTAGGGAAGTCTGCCTGCACTGTCCCAGGCTTTTTCCAACTCGCTGCTCAAGTTGTGGGAGTGTTGCCAGCCCCCAGCCCCTGGCTAGTACTCTGAGGCAAAGGGGGCGGGGGGAAGAGGGTGGAGTGCATGCATCTGTTGATGTTGATGATACTGAGCTTTTCAGTTTCCCTCTCCCTGCTTCTTCATACTGTCTGCAAACTTGACAGGTGAGGGAGCCAGCAAGGAGCTGATAACAGTGTTTATCAGCCCATCAACAAAATAAAAGCCTCTCTTATTAGTTCAAGCTCTTCTTAAACAGTTGCCTCCAAGGAAGGAAAGGAGGGACATTACCAGCTAGCTTGTTAATTAGTCCAAAAAGTCCTAAGCAGATACTGTTCTGTCTGTCTGTCCCACTGAAACTGGAGACACACACAGAGACACTTCTCAGCATTAACTAGCAGACCACTTGCCTAGGGTCCATGGGGCTGTGGGAGATGGAAGGGAGGGAGTGTGGGGGGGGAATCCCTGTTTCATCAGTGAGCAGCAAGAATGAGCTAGGGCAGGGGGCAAGCCAGGCACACCCTGCTGTGCCTGCAGTCTCTCTAGGTAAGGAGCAGAGGGGAGGGGCCAGTTCTGCACTCTGAAGAAGACAGCCCCACCCAGGGATGCAAAGCATCTGGGATGCTGAGGAACTCTGGTTTAACTTAAACCAGGAAGGGCTCTGGGACAGACATTGCATAAACCAGTCTGACCCAAATTACTTAAGTCTGATATTACATTCAACCAGGTTTATCTTAAATCAGTTTTGGCCATTTTGAAATTGGTTTATGTGCACTGAACTTATGTCCTGTTACGGATTTAAACTGATTTTTGATCACTTAAATGACTTTATGTGTAATGTCTGTCCCTAACCTAGAAGTTTAGTGCACATAAACTGATTTCAAAATGACTGAAACCAGTTTAAGATAAACCTCAATAGATTGATGTAATATCAGACTTAACTGATTTAGGTTAAATTGGTTTATTAAACTTCTGTGTCACAGATTCCCTCCATACTGAAGTTAACTCATAGCCCCCAGCATCCCAGGATGCTTTGCACCTCCCCTGCAAACTCCTCTTGCAGGGTGGGCAAGCTAATTTTGGCCAAAGCTGTCTGCTCTAGTCAATCAAGGCAGCATGGTCTAGTCCCCCCTCTCCCCTAGCTTCTGGGCTGAGCCACTACAAGCATGTGGTTGCATTTCTGGAATCAAAAGTGAATGTCTTGATTTGCCAATTGATTCAGTCTAAACTAACCTGCAAAGACTGAATTGATTTAGCCTGAGGTTTTTGTCTGTTTGTACTTAGCCAAGAACACAAGAAGTGCCATACTGTGTTGGATCGCACATCCATTTAGCCTAGTATCTTACATCTTACAGTGGCAAAAGTGGATGCCATCAGAAAAAGTATTTATGGAAGGCCTATCCAAATTCATCTGTTCCCTGTTCCTCTTCCTTTACAACATTCGAAAGCTAGGGAAGTCCTATTTGGAAGTTGAACCCCTAACTAGCATGTTTTTATCTATTGGATCCTATATGTATTTGTCAAACCCACTTTTGAATCTGATTCACTTCTCACCTTCAAATTTTAAACACCACCTGTGTTTGGCAACAGCTGAGAAAATTTTGAGTATCTTTATTTTAAACTTGGGAGTTTTCAGTTGTTGTTAGGCATCTAAACCCCATTATGTACCATACCCTAAACCTGTAAGTAAGGGAATTTAGGAAGAAACTGATTAGTCGGGGGGGCTTATTCCCTAACTGCCTTGTGCATGGTTTCTCTTTGCTAATTCCTCTGAAGCTGAGGGTCCTAGCTACCATCAGTTAAAGGTTGTTTCTAACAGGTCAGTCCTAACTTCTAAATTAATGGGGCTTCCCTTACCTCTTTTAGGATCCTATTATATCATTAATTAGACCATGGAGACAAGAATGTATGAAGAACTTAGTACTGCCTATGCTGTAATGATCAGTTCAATTCCTATTGAAGTCATTAAAATTTACCAGTGCAGGTGAATCTTAATTGTTATCGTTTTGTTAACTGAGTGAAAGCAATTTCATATGCCACTTCCAGATGATAAATTTGATTTGTTTGTTCTAAGGGCCTTCCACTCCTCCCATCAACTCTTTCTTATTATATCTCCCCTCCAATGCAAGCAAAGGCACTGAATATCCTTAATTTGCTGCAACAAGACTTAAAAACTTACACAAGAAGTTTATTATAAAGTATACAAGCAAGATCTGCTAGGGCCCTGGGAAATATATTCTGAATGTAGATAATTTGGAACCAATAGAAAAAACAGTATGTATAAATGAAAGACACATAGACAAGAATGATTATATTTAGATTTTTGATATAGTAACCTGCTTTTTCACTGGTGTGTGGCACCTACATGAAGTATGCAGACAACAGTTAAGATATACACTTTTCCTATTGGTCATTGCTTTTTTCAGGTCATACAGAATAAGCTTAGCCAAGCCACTCTGCCTCTGAAACAGAGTATTTTTTAATTCCTGGTCTTATTCCCAAATCACACATGGTTGGAGACAGACTATTCTACATTCCTAAGAAGACACAGATGCTGTACTTAATTTGCCAAAATGGTTTCAGTTGAGAACACCTCATCATAACATGAGCAAAATTTAACTTCCAACATTGCTAATAGGCACCTTGGTTAAGCTGATCTAAGTGTAACTCCCTTCTTCAAAGAAGGGCCATCCCTGTTTAAAAAGAACAAACTTTCTGGAAAAAAAAACAAACTGGATTTGTATTTTGCTGGTAAATAACACTCTGATAAGGAAAAGAGACATGTGATTATCTGGCACAGTTCACACAATAACATCTATGAATCTGCCTCACTACTAGTAGTAGGACAACAGTTAATAAATAAAAATAATGTTTGCTTCTGGCAAATAACTACACAACTATGGACATATACATGTGCATAAATTGATGTAATTTACATTGACAGAAATTATCTGTGATTCTTTCTGGGATAATTCTCCATTGGATTGGGCAAAATTTTCTCAATTTAGGTGGTTGTGTTATATATCTACTACTTGTTTACACTGCTACAATGATGATTATCCCAGTGTAAATGATTTAATCTGTTGAGGATATTGGACTACACAAAAAAGATACATAAAATATATTTCATACAGCTAACTGTTTTGGATAAATATCTTCTTGATAAGACATAAGAAGTTATATCTACATAGCAGAACTGAATAAAAAAGACCTTCACTACTACAAGTTACATCCCATGAGCCTTAGTGAGTTTTGGTTCAGAGATCAAGGATCGTGGGATCCTTGACGACTCATGTAGTGCTTTAGAATACAGATAAAGCCCTATTCTTTATAGTTTCATAGTTTCATAGTTTCTAGGGTCGGAAGGGACCTGAGCAGATCAT
>NW_017728918.1:63908845-63929562 GCF_001723895.1 Crocodylus porosus | reverse complement strand
GCATCTGTGGATGCATGACAAGGTGCGGTTGGCCTTCCTGACCACGTCCCCACACTGCCGGCCCATGTTCATCTTGGAGTCAATGATGACACCCAGATGCCTTTCCGCCTCCGTGCTGACAAGAGAGGAGTTCCCTAACCTGTAAGTATGGTGCCGGTTGTTCTTCCCGAGGTGCATCACCTTGCACTTTACCTGAAGAGGTTACAAGCTTCTAATTCTGTAATTAGGCGTGTGCTGGCAGATCCCTTCTATGCCACTGAATTCACTAGGGCTCACAAGTGGCACAGTCCTTGCAAGAGTCAAAGACTTACAGCAAAACTAGTTTCTAGGCCAACCTATTTTGAATGGAATTAAGATAAATTATTTTTAGTCACTTGGAGAATGTGCAACTGCCAAAAATGAGAGTTTAATTTCTGGACCATTTCCTAATTTTTTTAAGTTTATTTCAAACTTTCCACAAAAATATTATCCTGGCAGAAGATCATACCTGTGAAATTCCAGGTGGAATTGGTATAAATTTCGGAAAATAAAAGATGGACTAAAATTAGAGTTAAAAGGAAAGACTGGCTTCATTGTTAATGCTGGAGTGCCAAGCATTAAACTTGTCCTTCTTTGTAATTAACTGTAAGATCATTGAATGTAATATGCCATATATATATAATATGTTAAACTGTGTTGTTCATAAATACCATCTCAGAACAATCAGACTACTGTTATGTACTGCTATTAATTTTCAACTGAAGACTGTCTTCTCTTCAAAATGAATTTTTTGTATAGAATTAATGTCACTTCAGTCTTGGAGGATGTAGATAAAAAGAAACCAGTCACATTTCCTGAACCTTTCACACTTGTGACCTTTGCCAATTGTCAGATCAAAAGGTTTTTCCTTAACCTTTTCTTCGATGGGAAAGTAGGTCCCCAAAATGACTGAAGTCATTATACAAAGGCAGCAAGGAATTTTCCCTGACTCAATATTTCTCATATATGCCATGTATTAATTATATATGGCAATCCACTCCATGACACTTTGACATTTTTGGTAGAGATTCATACAAAGTATATAGCAGACTTTTTTGACGGAATCTTAAGATGATGTAGAAATTAATGATAAAACAATTCACTCTAAAGTACTGAATTCACTGTGAATTTTTATAATTGACTTTGATGAACTTTGGATCAGGTATTAAGCAGTGTTTAAAAAGATAAGATATTGAATATGGGTTCAAATAAATTTTCTCCAGATTCAGAACTATATCCAATTTCTGTCCAATGTTGGTTCTACTCTGTACCAAAATCAATTCATTACAAGTGTTATCACCGAGGATCTACAGTTTTTGTTCAGGTCTAACTTTAAAATGAAGCTTTAAAAATGGTGTAGCCTCAGCTTAATTTAAAATATTCTTTTTAGGGCTTTTAAAAATGATAACATACAGTCCTGTATTTAAAAAAGATAAGTGCTGGTAATTTGTGTGGGGAGACAAAAAGATGATAAATGGGGGAATGTGACAAGGTGCTGTCTTCAGCTGTATTTTTTTTTTTTTTAAATAGGCTGGTGAGTGTGGTCCCATCAAGTTTTGCTGAATTTTCCTCCCCTGGGGATCAGCTTTCCCCCCTTTACTCTCCCGCCATGACTTGATATTATTGGGTTCTTAAAAAGGAGGGAGACTGACCCACAGGTTCCCAGAAAGGCTCCAGGCTTACCACCTGTAGGATAATGAGCTATTGCCTTAAGGGCAAAATGCATGCTCCTACCTCCTCATGCCTTGCAGATGTTTTATAAGTTTCTCTTTATGCTGGGGTTTCAGAGGGGTAAGCCACAGCAACTATCTCTAGCTAGGCCTATCAGTCAAAAACCCACTAAACATCTCTAACTCTCTCTCACTTGCTTGGGCTTAAGGCCCTCTGTTCCATACTCTCCACAACACCAGGCCTACTGGCCTTTCTACACCGTGCCCTTATGGCGTCAGGCCATTGGCACCTCAGCCCCCTCTGGCTTTGACCCTCTTTCTGTAGTTAGGGCTATTCACCTAAGTCCACCCACTAGGACCTGGCTTCAAGGTTCCTAGCTTCCCTTCAAGCGGCTCTGGGCTTGTGGCCCTAGTGCTGCACTCCTAGTGCAGAACAGCTTCTTGAGCCCTCTATCAGGGCATCCCTCAGCACTAATGAGGCCTCCTCCTCCTCCTCCTCCTCTATAGCCTCGGCCACAAACCACCAGCATTTAACATTAAATATAAACCATAGGCCGCTATGGCCATATAATGAAAATAATAAAAAATAAGAGCGGTAAAGTGCCCGCTTACATGCGATTGTGCTTCTGTTTCACAGCATGGTGTATTCTTCCCAAGGAGGCTGCTGCAGCTCCTCCATTATCATCAGGAGTCTCCGTCTCTGCTGCCTCCCCGGCCTTCTCCACTTGAGGTTTATACGGTTCTGGTGTTCCCTTTCCTGTCACCTGACCAGCTGGCAGGGCTTGATCCTTAAGCCCTGCTCAACCAGACAGCTGTGCCCAGAAGGTTCTGGATTTAAAGGGGCCATACTGCTTCCTGATAACAGAGGTAGGGTTTCCTGTTACGGGGCTGGTCTGCTTCCTGGTAACTGGGCTAGGTTTCCCTGTTACACATCTACCTCTCCTCTCTTTTGTCTGGGGTTCTCCCTTGTCCCCCCAGACCCTCGTCTTCTTCATACTGGCTCGAGAAAAAATTGACATTTACATTCTGAATTCCTGGGTGATGCTCCACCTCAAAACAATACGGTTGAAGACTAAGGGCCCATCTCATCAGCATAGCATTATCTGTCTTCATGCTGTGCAGCCAGCATAGGGGCTCATGATCTGCAATCAGTGTGAACTTTCAGCCTAACAGATAATACCAAAGTGTTTCAACAGCCCATTTAATCGCCAAACATTTTTTTTTCTATTGTGTCTTAATTCTTTTCTGGTGGGTGTAATTTCTTACTTATGTACACTATAGGATGATCTTCTTCTCCCTCTTTCTGGAACAACGCCACTCCAATAGCCATATCTGATGCATCTGTCTGCACCAGGAAGGGTTTATTAAAATCCAGTGTATATAGTAGGGGCTACAAACATAGCACAACCTTCACTGTTTGAAACATCTTTTCCACCTCCAGCATCCACCTCACCTTGGTTGGGGCCCCAGCCTTTATCATCTCCATCAAGGGTACAACTAAGTCTGCAAAATGAGGTATGAACTTTCTATAATAAGTAGCTAGTCTTAGAAAAGCCTGCACCTGCTTCTTCATATGAGAAACTTGGTACTTATGTAATGCCTCTATTTTGTCTAACAATGGTCACACCTTACCACTTCCTATTTGGAACACAAAGTACTGTGTTTCTTCTTTCCCTATCATACATTTTTTTGGATTGGCTGCCAACCCAGCCCTTCTCAAGTCTTGTATTACCTCTCAGCACTGTTAAGTGTCCAGCCCAGTGCTCGGTGTATATAATAATATCGTCTATGTAAGCTGCAGCATAACCCCTATGGGGGTGCCAAGGCTCTATCCATTAGACACTAAAACATAACAGCGGTTCCGTGTAATCCAAACGGCATGCACCGAGATTATAAAAGACCCCAAGGGGTGGCGAACTCTCTCTTTTCTTGATCTTCAGATTCTACTGGGACCTGCCAATAACCCTTTGTCAGGTCCAAAGTGGAGAACCCAGTGGCATTTTCAAAAGTGCTGTTGAAGCCACTGAGGCAATTAATATTAATTTGGGAAGAACACCTTGGGGTTCAAATTAATATGGCAGACTAAACACCAATAGGTATAGGCTTGCAGCCCAGCCCCACTTCTGGTATATTAGTTAAGAACACATTAAACAAGATTAATAATCAAACAAGAAGATTATATTTAAGAGAAACAAATAATTAACAACAGGAAATAACAGTGTTTGGTCTACTATATACAGATACAGGCAAGATAAGATTTGCAAACAGTAGAAAGCAATAATCTCCTCTCCCACTCTTGCTATAAGATGACAACCTATTACAAATACCTCACAGTACTGATGGTTGCTGTCCCACCAGTGGAGGCTTATATTCCTTTTCCTGTGGAGTACTCAGGCCTTCACAACCCCAGGGAGTGACTATACATTGCCAACTGATTGTAGTGGTGAGAATATTAAAGAAGTCTTCAGGCCAAAATCAAATAGACCAGCAGTAGCAACTATTCTCTTTGGAAAGGATCTCCCATGGCGCTGACACCCGCTCTCTCTAATCCCATGCTTTTGTCACAGGCCAGCTGGGCACTGTGAGTATATTAATTTAGTTGCAGACTGACTGAGCACTGCAACTTTATTAGCCACTGGGCGTTTTGGTTCAGGATCGAGAAGGTGATGTTGGAAAGGAGAGAAATGACAAGTTTTACTTACAAAAAGGAATTAATTTTACTTATGACAACAAAAGATATAGTTTGCATATATAATAGTTAATAAAAAGGTTAAACTAATAAACAGACAACATAACAATACAGATTAAAATTGACAGTGATAATAAAACAGATAAAGAAATTAACCAAGAGTTCCCACTTGGTTAATAACTTATCAATAGTCCCTCAGTTAGAAGATGCACGTCAAGTTGAATCAACAAAGTCAGACGTCTCTGAACTGGGCTACCCAAAGGATACTGGTGGAAGCCCCTCAGTCAGGATCTGGTCCTCGCTCTCACAAGGAGTAAGGGAGATCTGTGGGGGTACGGTACAGCAATGACCCTTCTGTTCCGTCCTTCCTGAGGGTTACTATGATGTGTGTGTTCTTTTATATTCTAATTATGCTCATTTTTAGTTATATAGCCATTCATAATATTGCTTTATAGCTGTTATCCTATGGAGTTAAAAGGTGTTAGAAATTATTATAATAAGTTACTGCCCAAGCTTGGGTTTATCCAATAAGCAAATTGCAACACAACATCTTCAGGTTTAAAATTAACATTACCTCGCCTAAATCCAGCCCCTTCAAAACTCTCTGACTATGGTTTTTTGAGATGTCCTTTCTTGAAATGTACTGGATAAGCTGGGCAGTTGAATCCAGTTTTTATCATCATCAAGGCTAAATTCTGAGTGAGAAAGAACTATTAGGTCAGTTAATTTCACAGCTATAGCTTTGTTTTTGAGGCCTAGTCAGTTCCACAAACAGTTACAAGTTACATTTGTGGGTTACAAAAATACAAGCTCCATATTAGACAAAAGTTCCAAATGCCTCCAAGAAGCACGTATTTATTGCTTATTAATTTCTTTGGTTTTGGCCATCACAGCTTTACACTACTATTCACAACTTACACACCATAACTGCAATAGACATGACCATTTGAATACACATACTTATACACCAAACATGGCCAAAAGTCTCACACTCATGCTCTGAGGCACTCGCTTACAGCAGTTTTATCTGTACCACCTCATGCCACCTGTCAGTCGTCTGGTTGATCAGTCACTATACAGAACCATATGTTCATCAATTATAATAATTCCTATGACCATTCAGGTGTCCAATTACCTCAGGTGAGCTTTTCTATGATGGTAACATTTTGCACCAAAACATGGTTATATAACTTAGTAGTAACTGCACATGCCCCTTGCTGGTAAGTAGGTCATAGCATCATCAATGCCAGAAGTTTAAAGAATCCAAAGACTTCTAATCTCTAGCCATCCTATTCATGTGTAGGCAAGGCCAGGACTCACTTCTAATAGTGCCTAGACATCTAACACTAACTAACTTCTAATGAGATTTGGGTTCATAAGACCCAAAGCTTCAATGAGATTCATTGTGCTCATGTCCCACTGAAATCAAAGGGAGTTAGGGGTCTAGATAAAAATGAATTCAGGCCAATAGCTCCTTTTGCAAATAACATTTAACATAGCATCAAAATACATTGTCTTAGACCTGATGATTAGTTAGTTTAAATGCATAGCACTCCATTGACTTCAATGAATTTTCTTCCATTTATTTCTTCCATTTCTTCCATTTGTTAATCTGGTGTAGTGTCTATTGTAATAAAAATTACATTTATTATTTGGCCTATTACTTTTAGCTTCTAACTAAACAAAGACAGGGATAGATCCAGGGGCTGTAAGGTTGTGCAGTCACACCCCCTTTCAATACACAGTGAGCTTTGTGCCCCAGAAGTCTGGTCTCCACTGCCAACTGTACCTTCTGTGCCAGTGAATTCTCCACTGCACCTTCCCTTGTCAAAGTCCTAGATCCACTTCTGGAAACAACAGGTGAAATCCTAGCTCTGCTAAAGTCATCAAGACCTTTGACATTTGAAGAGAATGGGGCTCGGATTTCACTCAGCCAATTTTCATTATTATAGTTTACATGCAATAAGAAATAATGTGTTCCTACCTAGTACTTCCTTGCTTTGTGGCTTATTACATAGAAGTCCTCAAGGCCTTCTCCTAAGTCAACTACCTTTATAAGATGTACTTTTACCATAATATACTAGAAACGAGTTTTAAAAACTTCTTTACTTATGATGCCTGTCACTCTCTTTTGTTATGTAATTTTGAAAATATACTGATATCACTTATGTCTTTCCTTACCCAACTCCTCCATTACTATCTTATTATTTTCTTTACTTATTGAAAGTCTGAAACAGGTATCACTTTGGGGACTTACCCTGAACTTTTGTTTTTTCCTTTCATTGTCCATTAAATTATTCAAGGGTTTCCTTCAAGAATCAGATGATTATATTTTGAATTCCATTGCTGTAAGTAAGGCAGAAAGTTGGCCAACCTTTGCATTTTATTACTATTCTACCCAAAGCCTGGAAGCTATTTAGATACTCTTGTTTTAAAACAATGGCAATGTTCCACAGAGCTCTAGGTGTTGTAAATTACTTTGAATACTGGCCATCTCTAAAACTTTACTTATTTATTAAAATTGAAACTACACAAATATCGGTAATGACTAGTTTGCAAGTAAATAAAGTAACCCAAACCACAAGGAACTACTTTTATTTAAAATATGGAGAACATTGAGCAGGCAGCCTCTTCATTTGTCACTATTGACAATCATTTAAGAAAGCAATGAAACTTTACAAATCTGCACCTGGTTTTGTCAATTATCTTTGTTTCAGATTTCTGCTACCCCCCAATAGCACATTAAGTTGAGAAATTAAAATAAGAGCAGTGTGATAATTACAGCTACCTTCACAAATAACCCAATTTGGAAGTAGGAATATAACATGAAAATACTTACCTATTTCTATTAAAAGAATTTTTATTCTATCCAGTACAACAGTAGGACCAGAGTCTCAAACTGCCTCTTAACTAAAAATGAATCAAGCCTCCAATAAAGGCTGATACAGAAAGGCAGAGTCTCAGCCAATGAAAACTGTCAACTAGGGTTGGTGTTATGAAGTTTAAACCAAGTTCTGGGCTGGAAGACTGAATCTACTCTACTGAGATGGCTGGACCTTGTTTGCTGAACAGGCCAGATGAAAACTCTGAATCTAAGGACACTTAAAATTCAGATCAGGATTTAACTTGGGATTTTGTTTGGTCATGGAAAATATAGTTAGACATCATAAAGAACTTGATAAAAGTGAAAAATATGAATCACATCAATTATCTGTTTTCAAAAAGATACTTCTTACAAGAGATTTTCAAGAAATAAGGCCTGCCTAAGTTGCTGTATGAGATAAGGAGGAGAACGAAAGTGCTGAAATAGGGTCTAGCTTGACAAGGCAGATATCAGTGGGAAAGCTTTAATTAAACATTTGTTTCATTAACGAAAAAGTATACTACCTGGACATGGCTGTAAAAAGTTGTTCACACCACTCTAACATGATCCACAAACATTTGACAAATTTTGGATGTTAAAATAAAGAAGATATTACATGAAAGACAAAGGTGAGACAAAAAGGATAATCCTTAAGCTGAAATTGAATGTGCCTGACAGGAACAGTTTAAAGAGTTTCAAATTGTCTGAGTCTCTTCCAGCAGTGTTTCACTTATGCTGCAGTTATTAATAGGAAAAGCCATTTGAACTTACTTAATTATGATAGCACAGGAGATCTAGCAAGACAGAGACTTTTTGTTGTGGATAATTAAATGTGAAATGTGATTAAACTCAAAGAAGGATATAAATATTAATCTTACAATTGCATTAAGATCATGTTTGTGTTTTCAGCCTCATTCTTCCTCTCAGACACCATAGTTGTATATTATCTTGAAGACGTTGGATTAAGTATGATTTACAACTCCACACTGCAGGTCTTGTTGTTTAGAATGAAAGAGTTCCCCCCTGTCTCCCAGGAATTTAAACAGATAAGAATAATGTATTTGGTTTTTAAAAATGCTCACAATGTCTTAGGAGGGATTGTGGGAAAATACTTGTATAGCAAAAGGCCTATCTACTAGCTGTTCCTGGTAACCTAGAAAAGGGGTTCCTCAGCAGCAGCCCATTGTTCACATCCAAACACTTACCTTATTATTGTTTTACTAATCTGTTATGTAGATCTCATCAGTAATGTAACCAGGGGTGGGCAAGAGGGGTACCAGCCCCAGGTACCAAGTTAAAGTTGGTATTAGTGTGGTGGTCCCAGGGGAGTCTGTCTTGTGGAGAATGCTGCAGATTTTGTCTGGGGAGCCCATGCTGCAGATTCAGATGCAGAAGTCCAAGCCATGCCACTTCAGATTATGGTGAGCCTACGAAACAGGAGTTAACACTCACTTGGCACCACCAGCCCCTAGCTCTCAATACATTAGTTGAGAATGTATTGAGTACACCTCCTGTGTTCTGCCCATGGTGTTGAAATAGCTAAATTCATCTCTGGACCTCATTGATGCCTTACGTACCATTAGTTCACAGGGAATGTTAGAGGTATCTAAAATTGTCACACATTTAAGGTCCATTTTACAGTGTTTCTGAACTAAAAGCAAGTCACACTCTCATTGGACAGCTAGGTATATTCCCTCTCCATTTCTTATTTAGTATATCTATAAGCCTTCTGCTTAGTGCTAAAGAATAGCAGGTTGCTTTCAGCTCCAGAAAATTGAAGTATAACCTCCTTGGTTACCTCTGCAGGAAGTTCTTTCCCATTTATAAACACTCCAGATCCTTATGGAACTCCAAATAGCTTTGCATTCTGGGAACATAAGGAGAAAAATTTAAAACCACATGAAAACCTAATTGTGGCGTCTCTAGTGAGCACTGTGAATACCATACTGTCCCCCTTGACAGGAGCACCCCCCAACTCATCTGCCACAACTTGGTGTTACTGGATGAAAGAAGGGATTCAGTGGTGTTCCTCTTCCCGGGCATCTGGTGACAGAGGTACTCACATTCGTGCCGTGGTGTTCCTCAGGGCTCTGCCTCCCCTACACCCCATCCACTCACCAACCATTTGGATGTTATACCTGTTGCTCTGCCAATCTCCGAGAGTCCCTCTTTGCTATGGGGGTCTGGCATCTGCTTCAGACAACCGGCCAGTCATCTAGATGTTATCATCACTGAAGCTGCAGCCCCTGATCCCAAGGGACTGCACTCTTTGGTTGCTCAGCTTCCTCTCTCCCCTCCACAGGAGACGGATGCTCCCAATAAACTCTCAGGTTGCTGGGCTGGGGATAGTCCATCCCCAACCTAATGCCTGACACTGCCTCCCTTGCCTTAGTAGCGGGGCAGTGTTTTCCCAGCTGCTCTCACCAGCCTGTGAAGCTGCTAGGGCTGCCTGACCTGCATGCTCCTTGCTGGCCTACACCTCCTCCCCACATTCTCTCCCTGCCAGTTTCTGGCAGAGCTTTTAAATTTCCTGTAGTGGTAGCATCCGCTGCCACAATCAGCTGGGAGCCACCCTGCCCATGGATTAGTTGTTTGAAGAGCCGGCATAATGCCAGTTCACATGGCTGCAACTCTGGCCAGGACTCCAGCTCCATCTCAGGTCCCAGTCCCAGAGGTGAGTCTACAAGGGTGTGGGGGGGCCTGTTTATTTACTGTGGGGGTGCCTGGGGCTACCCCCATCCCCATTGGTGCCTGTGGGGGCCTCTTGCTGCCACACTAATCTATATCACATACAAGAAATTAAGCAACCTAAAGCAGCATATGACAAGTTTGGCCAATCCCATGTTTCTAGTTTTAGAGATGCAGATCTCTTTGTCCTATTACAGACCTTAGCAACATAAAGCTATGCTGTTAAGGTGTGGGCTTCTTCAAATAGCCTGCTTCAGTCTAGTGAGAACTATGCTACTACATCCAATTTGTTCTAATGTATTGGTACCTTGTTCATGTTTATAATACTTCCTCTACTTTTGCTAGCCAGGGAGGTCAGCTCCCCACAAAAATATAAGAAATCACCCAGTAAGAAACCTAGAGTAAAATAAGATTTTTGCATAAAAGACCCTTACTTTCTGGGGGATAAGGGAGAGAACTGTCTAAAATAGTCTAAAATAGAGAACTGGTTTCCCCTCTCCTATGCTGAAGTTGAGTTTTGTTACCAAAAACCTTTGACCATGAAAATCATAATGACATCCTCACCAGGATAAATTCTACCTAATCTCTAGGCCTTTCATGAGCACAGTATTTACAACTCATTATCAATTATAGACACACACCAAACAAATTCCAGCTAAATCAACAAGAGAGGAATAATATCAACATTATAATTCCTGCAAATGAAAATTCTCAGAATTGTTATCTATTCCATCCATAGAGGGAGCAACACAAGCTGTTTGAAACCAGTCAAAGGTTTTGAAACATTACTGTGGGTTCAGCGGAGGTATATTAAGGGCTGGTGTGATGGTCAGAGATTCATTGTTTCCTTGTCATATTACTTCCCAATTTATCAGAGAGGAGCTTCATATATATGGTAAACATACCATACATGTAGTAAACATAATTTTCAAACTGGTCAGTGTCCATGAAGTGTATAAAATGTAAGGTATGGTATACAATATTGACATTCCACAGATAGTTTTCAAAACTACAATATCTGGAAAATGAGTCATGCCTGAATGTTGCAAAAACTTAATGATTCATATTAATATCCTCCATAAAGAGTAACTTTGTATTTCACTAACTAGGACTTTCAGTGCTAGCCCCAGCTGCTCTTGCTGCACTCTGCAACCTCTTTATAAAATCAAGGGTAAGTAGGAATGCAAATGGTTCACTGAATCATAGATTAAGACTTTTGGCTACTAAGTAATAACAATAAGAGCTTCAGCAAAAGCACAGAAATGGTATCATGAAAATAAATATTTTCTAGCACCCAAATCTATACCATAGTGCTTTTCATTCATGAAATGAATCAAAATGAAGCAATATGAAACAGGAATTATAAGGTAAATGGTAACTGGTTTAATAGTTTGAGAAATACCATGGTAGAGCAGCAGACAAAACCACAACTTTTAAATGAATTTGCATTCTTTTCCTTACACAGTGGCAAAGTAACAAAGAAATAGGACTCCTATTTATCTTATTAAAATTAGTTTTCACCTAACAATATGCAGACCTAAGTTGAGATCCTAAATAACATTTAACTGATTTAGTTTGTGCCTAGGCGTCTTTCACAGTGGCTGTAAGACATTGACTGATTAACTCTGGTAGGGATGACAGGAAATTGAAAATTAATTTCTACATCTTTAAAAAAAAGTTTGAGATTTGGTCATTTGTCATAGGCCTGGCTAAATAATTACATATGGAGTTTCGTTAGTCTTCTGCATGACCTATCTACTTTTCCAGGTAGAAATGGCTGCGGAATGGCTGGGAAAACAGCCTTGAAGAGAGCCATAATCTTTATCACCCTAAATGACACTCAATCAAGTTCAACTGGAATGGAAGAAAAAGATAAAATACAAAATTAATAGGAGTAGAGAAACTTCAAAAGAACAAAGACAATTTCTAAGGCAGGATTGGCAACCCAAGCTGTTTTTTTGTTTTGTTTTTACTGACAGCCAGTTCTTTTACTGACATATGGTTTACATAATATAAATATAATCCTTCTGTTGGGCTATGGATGGCAGTAACAAGGGCTGGGTTCAAATTTAGGGGTTTAATATTAACTTTTTTAATCTGGCATGAGCTCCTATGGGGAAACCTGAGAAAATAATTTTTAACTGCATGTTCTCAAGTAACCAAATTTCTCCACACACAATCAACATTTAACTAAAATGGGGTTTATTACAGTATGACTCTATACATTTTGTTACCTGCCACATGCTACAGCAGACACCTTCTTACATCATTGCATTTAGTATTGTGCTTGCTTTCCTTGTCTGCAAATCCATTCTTTGAATTTACTATCTGTAGTCCAGTTAGACTGAAATGTGCACATCTGCCTACCTTTGCTTTCTTAAATATAGCTATATCCATGCGTTTATGATTATCACTTATTCTTTTGTCAGCTGCCATTTTTTATCTATGATACTACCACAAATGATAGCAAGTTGACAAATTCTTAACTGCCTCCACCCCAGGGACCCCCTACTCACCCCTAAACCCTGATATCCCTGAATGTACTATGCACCATGCTGCTCCCAACCCCAGTACACCTCACAACTTTTACCCAGTCAGTTTTGCTCTCCTGCTTCTGGCACAGACCCCAAACTGACACCTCTCTTTCTCCCAGTTCTGTCCTAGCTGCACTGATCCACTCCTTGTTCACCTAGTGCCTCAGACTGCCCAGGGCCTTACACCCCTTACACCGCTTACCTATGAAGCAAGCAGCCATCAGAGGCAGTGGGACAAAACTGAGAAACAGAGGACTACAGAGGCTCCCAGGGGCCAGAAAGTCCTGCAGGGCACTGAAGCGCACTCCCACACAGACAGAAGATGGCACTTGCATCCAGCTTGATTCTGACAATAGATTTTTGATCAAGATCAGTTTCTAAGGTTTTTTTGCAGACAGCTTATTTTTTTCACGGTTTACAGATATGATTTTTTTTTTTTTTACTGCCTATCCACAAATTTACAGACATTTAAAGATAAACGAGGCCATGTCTGTATGGCCTCAATCCTGAGCCCAATACCACCACCAGGAAGCATACCCCACCTACTTTTTCCCACTCTGCATGTGAAAATAAAAAGTTAGGCAATGTAGTTGGCTTATAGAAGCTCTGAGTATGGACCAGGAAGCACTCCCAAGAAAGAGAGGCTCAGATTTGCACTGGGACATGCAGTCAGGGACACTCTAAGCTGGTGGTACTGCTTACTTTCTTGACTTTGGCATGTGCAGTATGGGAAAAAGCAGATAAGGCATTGTTCTTGGTGCTGATTCCAGGCTCAGCATAAAGGCAGTGTAGAAAAGCTCTGGAGCACAAAAAGAAGAAAACATGAAGCTAAACAATGGGGAAAGTCATCTAGAAAAATATGTTGTAAGGTTAGAGACATCGTTCCAGGGCAATGGTCTACCCCCTATAGTTTCTACTGTTAAAGGGCTGGACAAGCATTGCGTAGTATATGTTCTGTCAGGAAGAATCTTATGCTTCGGGAACTGTTCACACTGGTGACAGTAAGGCACACCAACAAGGCCTATCAGCTTCTAGAAGAGCCAGTTTATTTAAATTGAATAAGTGAATTGTAGCGAGACATCCTTATTCAAGAAAATGTTCTCTAAGTTAGCTATTTGCTCCTTCCCCTATTTCTGTCTTAAACACACATATATACACACATGAATGGTTGATGTTATATTCTGATTATTCATGTCAAGTGTTCTGTTGTGCTGTACACCAGATGTTGAAGTTGCACGGTATTGTTTCAAAGCATGCTTTGCATGACAATTCTATTGATAGATTAGTACAAGGCTTTTGAAACCATTTCAATAATCATTGAAGTAGTTTGGTTGGCTGCCAAAAACTGATACTTTTCTGAACAAAATAAGACAACTGTCTTTGTGAGCCAATATTATGAGCTTGGTTTTCAGAAGTGCTGATAGCATACAGTTTCCAGTGACTTTGGAGTCACATGAATGCAACAGCTCTAAAAATGAAGCTCTTTAACATCAGTGATTAAGCATAGAGCTCTGTAGAGACAGGTAATTCTCTTTCATGGAGGATTTTGATTTTTGTAAGTTAGTGGCATTCTAGTTCACAATTCCTACATGTTCAGAATTCTCCACAAGAAGGAATGAAGTTTCAACTCTAGGATAAATCCTTGACTATGTCCTAGTGGTACTTAATTCAACTGAACCACTTAGATCAATTTTTAAACTCAAGGCATCCTTTGGAACATGGCAGGTCTTACTTTATTCACTTCTTTATTACAGAAAAATAATATTGCAATTCTTCTGTTACAAAGAACTCAGAAAAACCACAACACATCAGAATGTTTTTAGCATTATGGATTCCTAATGAAAAATGTTGGGTTTATCTGGTGAATCATATTTGCACACCTGACAATGTTAACCCCATTTCACCACTGAAAGGATTTCAGGGCACCCCCAGGGTGCCACAGCATCCTGGGTAAGAATTACTGATTAAGATGGATCGTTTTCTTTTCCAAAACATGGGCGTATTATGACAGAGATATATTTCAATGGCATTTTTCTGACCAACTCCAAGTAACCTTTTCAATGTGAGTTTATTGTAGACTGCTAAAATAATCCTGAATTTTAAATTGTAATTTTAAAAATGTTTCTTAACTGATTTATTGGTCAGAGACCCTAAGGGTACATGACTGCAGCTGGCTTGTAGAATTATTTTCACCACAGAAACTAACATTTAAGGGGGGAGGAGAAACTTTTCATGCTTCTTATTAAAATTCAACCATGTCAAATCACAAGAATGTGTATATCATAGAAAGGTTTCATAGATATTTAGGGTCAGAACAGAATCCAAACCCCAGCCCTGGACAGGAAAGAGTGCTGGGGTCAGATGACCCCAGCCAGGTGAGCCTACATTTTCTTTTCCCAATGAAGAAACAAAATCAATAAAAAAATATTTACAGTAACATTTGCACATGTGACCTGGCCAATGGGAGAGTGGTGCTTTGAGCAGATTGTGTAACATAGTTACAAACTATGGCTTCAGACCAAGATTCAGCAATTCACTCCAGGTCTCACACAAAGGCCCCACCTATACAAGCTGCCAAAATGTTCTCATAGTCAAGAACATCAATCAGTAACTGGAATGGAATGTGAAATGATCAGTTATGCAACAGGATCTAATCCTTTCAAAAAGTGGGGGCTTAATACTTTCTGAAGTTGAGTGGTTAAGAAAACCATGATATTGATATTCATAAAGGAGGAAAGTAGCCTGAACCACAACAAAATGATCTTTCTTCCCTGAGCTTTGCTGTTGTTGTTAGGCTACCTTGACATAAAGATACTCCACTTCTAGGTACCCGTGATTAGAACTTTAGTTCCCATTGCACACTTGCATTTGTGGACAGAATGTGCCCACTGAGTATGTCTATATAATCCAAGGGAATTCTACAAGGACACTAAGCAGATGGGAGTTTAGGTGCCCGAACAGGAGACCAGTAGGGAGACAAAAATGGCACCAAGGTTAACACCATGGCTTTCATGTTTGCTTCCCTGCAAGATGGGAGCAAGGCACCTCCACCAATGGGGCTTTGGGGAAAAGGCTGTGGCCTGGCTGGGAGCATTGTTTCATTGTTCTGGTGGGGGTGGCTGGGCCCAGGCCAGGAGCACTGCACCATTCCTGTGTGGGTGGGTGGGCAGCAGCACTGGGGAGTCTTGGGAACTATGGCCACCCCAAAATTCATCCTATACTTCCCATAGCAGCCTCATCCAGCACCATCAACTGACCACAGAGGCATGGCATGGCCCTCCCAGCCCAACCCAGTGCATCTTTGTGGCAGCACAGGACACAGCTGGGCAGCAGCTCCCAGCAGATAAATCTAATTGGGACTGGGGGGAAGCTAGATGGAGCCATGGGCAGCTCACGGTGGGGGCTGGGTGGGGGGGCTGCCTCAGAGTGATCAAGAGTCAGGGGAGGCTGTGAGGGGAAGGTGTGCATCTGGGTGTACATGTCTGGGTGTACATGTCTCTGTCTGTGCATGTGAGTGTCTGTACATGTGTCCCTGTATCTCTGTCTCTGTGCATATGTGTGTGAAAAATTTGATGGTGGTACTTAAGGCTGTATCATTTTTAACTGGTGGTATGCAATCTGTCAGAGTTTGGCAATCATCCGCTGCACTAAGCAATCATTTCCCTCCTCACCCACCCTGCCTGTCTGCACCACTGTTGGCCACTGCACCATGGTTCAGCTTCCCCTCCCCTATGGTATTCGTTTAAACTGAACAGCTGTTGATTTGAAATGGCTCTGTCACTACCCTGCTCCTTACCCAACCCATGCAGCAAGCCTGCTGGGTTTTAGGTCTCCCCGGTGTAGTGTGCATGTAGTGAACCCACTGGGTCTTAGCTCTGCCCTGGTGAGAATCTACCTGAACTCCTCCCTTTCCCGCCCCCACCCCCAACCCAATCCCAAATCAATGAAACACAGAAAAGGAAAGATTTTGAACTTTTTCTTATTATTATTCTTTTTTCACTACCTTTTCTTTACTTCCCCTTGCTGCCTGTTCACTTCAAAGAGTTTCCCCACTCCCCACTAAGACATTTGCCTTCCCACCCATTGCTCCATCCAGCTTATGCTGGCTGCAAGTGAGGGAAGCTACATGCTGGTTTGTCCACCTCTGAGCTACATGTCCCCCTCCCACCTGTTATTCCACTCCAAAGGAGGGGTAAAGTCCTGGGTCCAGTCCATGCCCCGCTCGCCAGGCCCTCTAGTGGAAAGTCACAGTTGTGCAGGTCTGAGATGGCATTAAGCCAGGGGTGGGCAAAATGCGGCCCGCAGGCTGGATGCAGCCCGCCAGACCATTCTATCCAGCCCATGGAGCCCTTAAAACATTTAGAAAATTAATATTTATCTACCCCTGGCTGCCTGTCATGTGGCCTTCAATGGCTTGCCAAAACTCAGTAAGCAGCCCTCCATCCAAAATAATTGCCTGCCCCTGCATTAAGTCTTACCCCGTGTGACCACTCTGAAACTGTTCAAACTTTATGACAACATAACATCACACAGATTGATAGGTTATCTTGCAAACATTTTAAAAGAACCCTTATTGATCTGTGCCAAGCTCTGACCACATTCTGAGTTTCCTGTGTTATAGGCCTCAGACAGTAGTTACCTTTCTAGGAAAAGAAATGCCACCCACCTGCTAGAAATTTCCAGTGTACAGGCATTCATGCAGTTTCTTGTGAAGGCAACAACATGCACCATTTTTGTGAAAAATATTCCACTCCCATGCAGGGAAGGTCTTTGAAGTTTCAGAGCTCCTTGCAAAAGAATGACCACCTGTATACTTCTCTCTGATTCCTCTGTGACCAAGAGTCAGGTAGCAACTTCCCCTGTGCCTTCCCTGGACCAGGGGGAATCCAGTCACTCAGAGTCTGGGAGGAGGGGAGCAATAACTGCTCTCCATACCTTCCCCAGACCAGGGTGATCCCAGCCTGGAGAACGCATGGAAAGCAGAGGAATGGGGGCAACTCAGGGAGACTGTTACCACTACAGATTTCCCAGAAATTTACAGAAGTAGAAATGAACACCTGCCTATGGCCATAAGAATTTCATCTGTCCATATACCAATTCCCTCTATGGAGCAACTGGATGCATGGGATGTCCCCCATGCTCCTGTCACTGACTGAAATATTAGTAGCTACTCCTGAAGGAGCTCATGGTAAATGATGTCTTTGAAGTATCCTAATAAATGGACAGAAGCCAATTTGTTAAAATATAACAGCGTCACTGTTCAGCATTAGTCAGGATACCACAAAGGGAATATACATGAAGCTCGACGCTGAACAAAATTGTTTAGAAAAGCAGGTAGTGTCACTGACCCCAAATTATGAATTATGCTAAAAGGAATTTGTTTGCATGATTTAACACATTGCCAATTTTAAAAAGCTTTTGTTTTATACAGAAAGGGATACAGTCTATTCACTGGCATATCCTAGTTAATGTCAGATAATTTTTCTTGTTTTCAGTGTCTCCCAACGAACTGAATTTGGCAGCTAATTATGATAGGTAGTGCCCACATATTTTTTACTTGCATTGTTGCATTTTTACTATAATTAATTTTATTAATCTTTACTTGTGTCTGGATATTCTCAATTGAGCAGTCATGCACATTATATACAGTATATTTTTCTTCTGTAACAGAGCCTTCATTATTATTTATAATAGGTTTAGTAACTGCTTCCACTATTAGAATAATTTCCACTCTTAAATAATTAACAATTTTTAATATTTTCCCCTATCTGCTTTATTTCCACTCCAAAACAGGCCTAAAATAGAATCAATAATCCCATCTAAACCTACTTTGTCTGAAAAATATCAAACTCTGAAACACTCCTTGCCCAGCTGATGGATCTCTGATGTTTCCTGATAAGCTATTATAAAAAGTAACAAGGAAATATGCAATATGAATCTATTTTCTTTTATACATGGGATAAATTCAGGCATAAACCAATAAGAGAAAATTAATGTCAGGTAGTTAGGCCTTAATAAAGTATTAATGATATCTTATTAAGCAATAAGATAGATCTATAAGTCAAACCATGCACTTGTCTTTGTTTCAGATTTGGACACTGTAAAAATGCACCAGCTGTCTTTGTTTTGTATTTGGGTTCCCCCTCCCCCCCCAGTCTTGGGTTAGATATGGCTGGCAATTAAAGTGAGATAAATGTCATCATTCACTGGTTCCACATTATCAAAGATAATATCCTGAGGCATTTATTTTAGTCTTCCAAGTAGTCTTATGTATTATTTTGTTCTCTTTGGTTAAGTGCATATAAAAAGGCATGAGACTTTATTTTCATATAGTATGGGCATTTAAACATGTGCTCTGGGAGTGTGTGGAGGGGGAGGGGCATTAATTAAAGCAGCTCTGAGAACCACTCTACTTAAAGCTCTTGGAGCATCTCGTGTAACAGCGTCCCCACACTGAAAAATGGCTGGGGGGTGGGGGGCTTTAACTAAAATGAGCTTTAATCAAAGCACCCCTGCCACCATTTTTCAGCATGGGGACACTGATACATGAGACACTGAAGTCTGCTGGAGCATAGTAATACCATTACTCGATTAAATCACTGAAAGTGTATAGGAGCCCAATGACTCCATTCTAGCTTCTCTCACCCCAAAAAGAAGTTTGTCTGGGGAACCATCCACTTTCTTCCATGTCATCAAGATTATATATCTTCTTTGGTGTCATGATGACAGGAAAAAGAACATTGCCTCCCCCGACACTTTATATCTGGTCCTGGTGCCCATTAAATTGCAAACTTCCCTTGCTGTAGGAGAAAGAATTTCTCTTGACCAACCTAACTTGGCTAGCATAATGAGAAACTGGTCTTTGCCTCATGCCAAGATTAAAAAGTATGGTACCTGAGAAAAGTTTATTAAAGCAGATATTCTAGAGTATTTCACAAAGCTTGTAAACATATCCTATGCTGGACTTCTGTGTTGTGACAGCTGTTCATAACAATAAATTTATCAGTGTTGGTGCACCAAATACTTTAATGCAGATTCAAAGAGTAATTCAGATTACATACAGCAACCAAAAATAGGATAAAATGTCAATGTCCATTTCAGTTGAGTGTAACAACATTACTTTGTGAGTAATATCTCTAGAAGGAATGGTAATGAGAGATCAGCAGAGATGTTGGAACAATTAAGGTTGGGGGGGTATAGCAAATCTAGGGTTAGATGGAAGACTCAAAAAGACAGTTAATCTGTTTCAAACTTCCAACGTAACCTCATTCTCAACAAACAAAAAATCTCTCTCCATCCTGATTTCAACTGGTCAGTCAGATTCTGTAATCCAACTGCACTTCAGTGGTTGAGGGTAATCATTTTTTCTTACAGTTAATCTTCAAAGTTTACCACATTAAAAGAAATGGAATGAAATAAAAAAGTTAACTGCAGAGTACTTTGGTTCAGACTTCTTAGCTGTGAACTAGAGTTGGGCAAAGCATTCATTACAAAGCCAAAATCACATGAAACACATCTGTTTTTCAGTTTTACTACAAACTCAAAATTCAGCCCAGGGTCCACAAAAGTTTTATTCACAAGCACGTTGTATGAACCTGGGCTGATTTGTGGTTTTGAAATGAAACCATGTCACATTTTGGGGATTTACACAAGATTAGGTGAAACTTGGTGGCTTCAGCTGGAGCTTTTCTTTAAAATGTGACTGTTCTTCCAGACCAAGAACCTGGAGCAAATTAGTAATTTTATATGAATTATTATGATACCAGAACAGAGCCAAAGATCCTTTAAACCGCTGTAAATGAAAACCACCAAGTTACTCATACAAAACAATGGTATATTGTCTTACATTAGCTAAGATCCCTTCATTACGAAATTTTATGAAAACTTTATATATGGAAGCATATATATGCATGTGTGTATATAAATGTGTATGTATTTAATGATGTATAAATAAAGTATATTATATATCTTTCCATATATAAAATAGACTTTATTTATATATATAAAAT
Organism: Crocodylus porosus; assembly: GCF_001723895.1. NCBI lineage: Eukaryota > Metazoa > Chordata > Crocodylia > Crocodylidae > Crocodylus > Crocodylus porosus. Next base: position 63,909,091 of record NW_017728918.1, on the reverse strand, counting down.
ATATACACACACGCACACATAAGTACACACACACACACAAATGGTGTGTGGGTACAAGTAGGAGCGAGGTGAGCATGCTAGTAGGGAGGGAAAGATTGCAGCAAGATCTGGATAGGTTACAGGAGTGGGCTAACATAAACAGGATGCGTTTCAATACTGAAAAGTGCAGGGTGCTGCACTTACACAGTAGAAACCAGCAGCACACTTATAAGATGGGAAACTCCCTTCTTGAGAGCACAGAGGCAG
>NW_017728918.1:63867250-63908834 GCF_001723895.1 Crocodylus porosus | reverse complement strand
AAAAGCGTAAGTTAAAATAAATCCCTCTTATTTGAAATCGTTACGCTTCCGTGCCTCAGAACTCCACGCCAAAAATCCCGCCTGTTCCGTGACCAATTGCCACCACCCAGCTGTCCCACCGTGCCCAATACCATGAGCTTGGCTCGCCAACTCCGGTTTGACATATATATGTGTATATATATATGTATAAGTATATGTATATGTGTGTGTGTGTTTATAAGGGGGGAATTCCAGTGGAATAGATTCCAGAAAACACAATGGAAACTGCATGGAAGTGCTAATACTCAATAACATGTACATTTTTGTAAATGCAAAGATTTATTTATTCTTTCCTGAAACAAATCCATTTCAGATTTATGTCTTTGGCTACTTCCATGGTTTCTCCTAGGAGTATGTTCATAAGCATACAAAAAATATTAGTAATACAAGCAACAACCAATATGTGCTGACTTCTTTGGGTGGCAGGGATAGAAGATAGGTTGGGGGGCGTTATTTTGTTTATGTTTGTGCTTATATAATGTAAAAAAGTAAGTTTTTTAAAGTATATGCTTTGGTAAATTTAGTAAAAAATCTACAGATATGTTTATATGCTTTGCTAAATCGGAGTCCTGACCCTCTACACAGATTTTTTGGCTGAGTTTACTCCTACTTGTACCCACACACCAAACCAGGACAAATGATTTTGTCTTGGTCTAGCAAAGAATTGATATGTATCTTTAAAATTTCTAAATTAATACCCTCAAAATAAACAGGCACTTAGCTCATGCCTATATTGCCTCTGGACTGAGCCCAGTAGTTTAGTCCAGAGATAAGATCCATTTACTTATGTCTATTCTGACTGCAAGTGGTTTACGAGTGATGCTGTAGAACTTGGAACAGCCCTAAGAAGTACATGCCAGTCATGGACAGCCTGAGCATTAGACTGAGGTACATTCTCAGGGTCACTGAGGGCCATTGCTAAACTGCCTATGCTTCCTAATCTGCACAGGGAGGGGAATGTGAGCGGATAGGGTTCCTTTCTTCGCCTTGCTGCCAGGCTCTCTGGAGGCTCTACTGACATAACCTAAAGGCCCAATCCAAAGCCCACTGGCATGCAAATTTCAGCAGGCTTGTTCAAGTATTGATAATGCCTGAAAGTGCAGTATCAATTACCATATTTCAAGAATGTATTCACTTTCTGGTTTGCTTTGCACTTTGTCCAATTTATTTTTGTTTTTGGGGTTTCTCTGCAATACTGATTGCAACATTCCTTTGTTGCTGCCACTATAAAGGCCATTTCTGGAGCTGTTAACCCCTGGATTGTCCACACATTAACACTTGAAAATAGTTTTAAGCATGGTTTAGGCAGCTTAAAGTGATACCACTTCAGGGAAGGTTTATCTCTCATCCATGTTACCCAGCTTGTGTTCCATGAAAGCATGGCCACTCTCAACAAATGAACCACCCAAGCTGAGTCCTTCAGCATCCCAGGATGCAGTGTCCCCTCCCAACCCTCTTATTATATATAGATAATCTTTCCATCCCTTGAACTCTACTGTCCAGGGGATAGTAAGTGGTACCATGCCAACTCCCCCTCCCACCCCTAGAAGTGTGACCTTCTCACCCTAGGGTTGCAACCTGTGCAAACAGCCTGCAAAGCACATGCCACCTAGCCAGGTTACAGAGTATGGACAGGTCCAGGAGAAGGGTATAAAAAAGGGTGGGGGGAAAGGGCGTGGCCTTTAGAGAATATTAATACATTTAATAGTAATTTCAAGGAGAACTTAGATCAGACATGCAATATTCTATGTTTTGGGTCCCATATAACCAAGAGATACATTATTTAATTGTCCTTTCTGATTTTTCTCCGTTTTCTCTTCTACCTCTGAATCAGTACAGTTACCATGAGCTACCTGAAAATGCAGGGTTTTTTTTTACCTGCTGTGCTGCACACAATATCTCTGCAACAGAGCAATAATACAGTCAGTAGTGATATGGTGCACACCCCATCTGTGAATAAATGCACAACTGAGGTAACTATTTGAAATACTGAATTCTTTGAAGAGCAACAACCAGATGCTGATGATTATTTTCCCAATATTTCTGATAAAAGTGCAATAGTTTGGGGAAAAAATAGACCCTACATCCTGTTTCATCTTGAGTCAGGAAATGTTGAAATATCACAGCTTTATGAGAATCAGAAAGTTTTAAAACATAACATTCGTATATACAAACAAAATAAAACATTTAATGATTGATGAAACCAAACATTTCACATGTCTCTATGGCACAAGGAACAAGCTTGTTCGAGTACCAAAACAGCATAGCTATGTGGGAATGGCACTATAGGCAATGGATCCAACTATAAATAGGTATCTGATCATTTATTCCAGGAGTGAAAGACAGCTAGGCATTATAGTGCTAGAAGCTGTAAATTAAAGATGTTCCATAAATAAGGAGACTCAGGAAATAGGTAATTGGGAGATAGTGCCTCGGATAGTAGCTGGTAGCAAGTTAGTAAGAGAAACCATGGGACTGCAGAGGTTACCTACTGCATTTTTAGGTTTTATTCATATATGCCTATGTTTACTGAATTCAATGATCACTACACGGTGTCAGGAGTGGCAAGTGAAAAAGAACCTGAAAGAACTGGAGAGCAAAACTAAAAAATAAGTTGGAAATAGAGCAGGTAAAGCAATGCAGTCTTGTGGAAGGACAAGGGCCATTGTAAGTGATCTCCTAACACTTCCATGACTGAGGACAGTTAGTCATGGAAATGTTGCAATCTTCACCTGCAGTCCAGTATAAGTGGCTATTCAACAACAAATATACCTGAAAGGAAGATCCATTGGTAGCATCCAATATAGAAATAGTGCGTACAAACTCCCATTCGTTGTGGTATCTAGGAAGGTGACAGCAATTTTAGGTCTGGCAGTTTGTGAGAAACCAAATCTAGTTAAGTGTGTGCTCAGAGTAGAAGAAGACACAACATTTATGCCTCTCGATGATCTCCTTGGTTGTCATGGCCCAAACCTGAACAATCTTCTTAGGAAGAAACAGATTGTTCCAGAACTCAACAAGCACCCATGTCCTTATGGGAAGAAATGTCATACAGACACAAATGCAAGTATTATCATATAGAAAGACAAAATCAGTCTCAGCAATCTGTAGCTAATGAATTTTGTTCTATGTGCATAATAAGCAAAGCTGCTAAAAGTGCAAGTCAACCAAATCTCAGTTTAAGGACTCAAGTCTATCATGAGGAGGAAAAGCTTACCACCAAAAACAGATCAGAAACTTGATCTGATACTTCAGTTTGAGAAGAATGGGAGAACTCTTGAAAGGTTTGTTAGAAGAGGCTTGTTAGAAGAGCTACAGAAAAGGGAGAATAGGAAAGTGAATGACAAAAACTTATGCCAGAGTGAAGTGCTAGTGACCTCTCCTTTCAGTGAGTGTTAATTGATTTTGTGTTAAGGAGGAAGATGTGATAGAAGTTGTAATTTAAAGATGCTCCCTAATTAAAGAGACTGAGGAAGTTATTAATTGGGAAATGCTCCCTCGGATAGTAACTGGTAGCTAGTCAGTACGAGAAAGGAATTGCAAAGGTTGCCTACTGCTCCACAATAAAGTTCATTGTTTAGATCTTCTCGTTCATGTATGCCTGTGTTTATTTAACCCAGTGATCACTACAAACAGAATGATGGCCAATAACTTCCTTGTTTGATGCTAGCTACAGAAATTTATATGCCATGCTTGACCAGTGGGCTGCTAGGCTTGGATGGACCTTTGATTTTGAAAGTGCTAGCAGCTATGTTTTTTCCACTATTGGAAAAAGTATCTAGGATAGACATACTTTTATAAAGACACAAGCTGAAATCTTGGTTCACACTTTAGTGTATGGAAATTTTATCTTTGCCTTTAATGAGAATAAGATATCACCCATGGTCCCTTCTAATAATTATCTTCCAGCAATTTATTTCACATAATTTCAATGCAAAGTATCTATTAGCAACAATGGTAACTATACCCATGGACTGAATGCAACACACATACATAAAATTACTGTGGCTACCAATAGGAAATCTTCACAGAAGCCATGCAAGTAGAATTTTGCCCTATATGTGCTCAATTTGTTTAGGAACTTTTATTTACAATAATGATACTTATCCATGTATGGAGTCCCCTGTGGTTCAGTGGTAGAATCCTTATCTGGGTTCAATAAGTGTCTGGGTTCAATTACCAGACACTTATACAATGACAGTCATGGAGGCACCAAACATCTGGACGCAGTCTGGTCTTTGGATTCTGTCTCAATGGTCTAAAGGGAGGATGAAAGTTCTGATCAGCCTCCGCTCCTCCAAAAAACAAATTCCTGCCCAGGTATATGCACTGAAGGTCTGGGTGGCTCTCATGCATATACCATGATGCAGGAGGATCGATGCTTGCCACCACGTACCCAAAGCTTCAGACACATTTCTTGTAGAATTAAAGCCTGTTTTGGAGCTAAAAATATCTGAAAATCAAACCCTCAGCTGGTGTAAATTGAAATAGCCATAGCCAGTTTAAATCAGGAAGGGATCTAGTCACAGTTATTTATAATGAACAGAGAAAGAAACTCCACAGACTGATCATGTGTAGCTAGGCCTTCATCTATCTTCATATATCTAAATACAGAATTTTGGTGCAGTTTGCATTCACAAATCTTTATTTAACTTTGTAGATGCCTAAAGGTTCCTTATAGTTAAATTTCTTATGGTAAAATCCACTAGGCATTTCCATTTTGAGTATGCTCAATAACTATCTCTGGAGTTTTATAAACCAGGAATTCTCCCAAATCTCAGCTATTGAGCCTGATCCTATGTTACTATTTGCAAAAAACAGAAGAAAAATTGGAACCCCTGGAAAACCCCAGGTGAGTGCCCTAAGTTTAGTGATTCTTCCATGCTTACCTGCACTGCTTATTCTATATAAAATGGAGCAACCTCAGCAGGAGGGATTGAGAATCTTAACCCAAAACATACTGCTGCCTCATGATAGAGCATTCATGGGGAAGGAGGCATTGGAAACATGTGCCCAGGTCTCCCATATCTGGGTGAAGTTAGACAACTTGGTTTCGCCTTTATCTGTCTTTTGAAGAAAAGGACTGACCTGATCTCATTTTTTAGAAGAGGAAGTTAGGACCCTGCCTTCACAAGACAATTCATGGCTATAAACCCCAAGCTGAGATTTTTTTTTACTCTTGAAATCAGAATTAACCATAGTGATCCTTTTTGAAAGGCAGGACCTTAAGCCTTCTTCAGCATAGATAACACCATACTCAGCGCACCAGTTTCTGTGAGCCCCATTCTTAGGAATCCATAGGTTGATCTATGTCATGGCCACGGGATATTTTAGGAAACACAGTTCCCTTCTTTAGCAGCTGGACATCATCTGACCAACTGAATCTGTTGACACATTCTAGAGCCAGATGCTTGCCAGTGAGGCTGCTCTAAGCTTGTCTCCAGCACCCATTCTCAGGCCCACCAGCTCTGAATCTTGGCAAAAGACTCAGATGGTTGAGGCATGATCAGCTCCCCTGTCCCCAGGGTATACTGAGACCTTAGTATTAAAAAAATGTCCTAATTCCTTTCAGGAATCATAGAAAAGCTTAGGAGCCTGATTCTGTTTTTAAATTCCATTAGGTGGCAGTGAACCTAACTGAAGTGCTGCAACATTCAGGTTTGCAGCATCTAAATCCCCTCATGAATCCAGTCTACAGCACAGGATTTTCAGAATCATTCAGCCTTGACCTACCTCTGCTTGCACTGCAATTGCTGCACAAGCTTCCTTTGATTTCAGCTGAAACACTTCGGGCAAAGCTGAGTAGATTTGAAAATCCCAACCACAAAAGTCAGCAAAGGGTGATATTTGCAACCAATTTTCAATGTGGTGGGTAGTAAGTGATATGTCAAAACCTGTGTTTCAGTATTAGCACTATTATATTTAATTATGAAAACCAGACTCTGCATGAGCATAGTCAAGTGATAAGAAAGAGTTGCCATCTAACTCTGATTGTGTTAACTTCTGTAAGAAAGAGAGAGGCACCTGAAGTTACAGATTCTGGGGTTATTTTATTTAATTTTAATGGAAACTATCATATAACATGATTATTATATTATCTTCTGTCATCTTTTTCAGCTTTTACATTTTACTGTTTGGTTATGGAGGCCAAGGTTTTCTTTCAGCAAAAGCAAGCACTTCTTTAATTCTTATCTCATACTGAGTTTTATGTCCGCTTTTACAGTAACTTTATGGCATTTAAAAATGTTGCAATCTTGATATTTTTTACATGTGAATGGGATTTTATGAGCCAATGACTGGTCAACCTTATACAGCGGTCTTGAGTTGGAAACAAAGAGAAAAAAGGTTTCCCAGTGAACTGGTATAATATATACTTTTATGAAAAAATTAAGAATAATAGCAGAGTATTAAGTATTCCATGGCAGGGCTCTCAAATTCTCCTGCTAGAGGAGTTCTACTTGTATCAATGATTAAATATGTATGAGAGTAAAAAATTAAGCCCACGTCTCAGGTAAGTGCCTTAACTACTGGGCTATAGAAATAGATTTTTCTCTCTCTTTCTAGCTTAATAATTTAGTTATTTATACAAAGTAGGTCATTGGCTACTTTGCATCTACTTGCTCACTCAGTCTCTCTTACTGAAACACCCCGAATTCCAAGAGAGGCTTCTAGGCTCACAAACCTGAGGTTAGCAGACTAGGCTGCATCTGCTTTTTCTAGATTTCACATTTAACAAGCTTAAGCAACTCCCTGCTCAGCTGTTTTCTTCTTTAGTTAGCTACATGTCTCCTTATACTCTGGGTGGGAATCCAGAATTCCTCATTCAGAGCTGAGGATTCCACTAGGGGGCAGCATGCAGAAGAGCTGAGTCGCATCAATGTGTAAGTACCGTTGATGCTCTAGCTGTAATGAAACCTTTTCACTCCAAAAAATCCAACCCCCAAACAGCACAAGCAAGTAATAAAATAGTAAAGGTCAATATATTACTTCAATGTAATCCATTTAAATTACTTCCCACTAAAAATGTTTTTGTACAGTGATTCGCTTAATCCAGAACTATTTGTGGAAAGGGCCAATTTCAGTGAATTTTCTACCCTGATTTTTTTTCTAGAATTGAAGTTATATTGTCAAAAATGTTTTCTCAACATTTCTGAAATAAAAAAATTCTGTTTTTTTCAGTTTAAACCCAAACTTCATTTTTTTAAAATATAAAACCTATTTATAGTACAAAAGAAAAAATACCAAAATTTAAATAAACTATTTTGAAAGAGTCAAAATATTTTCAAATATTGAAATGATCCATTCTGAGAGCATGAAAGATAAGAACATTTCACTACACCTGAGCCAATTTTTTTTTTGGGGGGGTAGGGGAAATATTTGGATTGGTAGTTTGTTAACATTTTTAAAGATTCTGACTTTCAGGACAGGAATGATTTCAAAAAACGCACTATTTCTCCTGGGATGATCGAATAATAATTTTAAAACTTCTCATCAAGCTCTCTTTTGCATGCCCAAGATCTTGGGTAGCAGTGCCCCCAAAGCCAGGCTGGTCCACCTCTCAATTTTTTTTCACCTTTAAATTTTCCATTTTTGTTTGTTTCTTTCTTTTCAATAGTGAATGAATGCAAATGCATAGCCTGCAAAGGGGCCTGCCAGCTGGTGGCTAAGAATAGAACAGATGTTACACATTAGGAGAACCCTCCACCTTGTGGCTGAACTCTGAGCATTCTTCCTACACGGTACAGCAGCCAAATCTTTAACCGGGACCTTCATTATTCTTGGGCAACACCTCTACCTGTGGAGCCAAAACATGATTTCCCCCATGCTGAGTCATTAGGAACTACATGAAACTTCCCTTTGCTGGAAGTTTCTCATCCCCTGAGTAGCTTGTTTTTAGATCACAGGATATCTCATTCACTCACCATTGGTTGAATGAGTGACTACACGTTGAATAGGCCTTTTACATATTTCCATATATTTTTCTAATGTCTGCCTCAGTTTTTTTCACTTTCACTGTTTGCTAAGTTAAGATGCAGGACCCTATGGGCAAGAAACTCAAGCTGAATAAAACTAAACCAACAGAACAAAGGTAGTCAGTTTCAGACATTCTTTTAGTCAGGATTCTGTTATAAACCTGAAACGCAAACCATATTTGGTGCAGGATTCACAGGTCTTAAACAACTTTAAAGAACCAGGAGCTGAAATAATGGTGAAGTTACACATCCCACTTAGACCATACTAAGGGTGCTTAAAACAAAAAGATATTTACATACATACTTTTTTGTCCCACAACGCACTGAAGATCTGCTGCTTCGGAGCAGACTTGAGTAATTGAGTCTGCTTTACACGCAAGCTAAGGCAAATTGTGCTGTGCCATTTGCAGTTGTAGAAATGGCAAAATGCATGTCAGAGCACAGAAAATGGTAGCAGTGTGCTTTTGAACTTAAGAGGTGTTGTCCAATGCGTTTTAGTTCAGAAGCACGCTGCTGCCATTTTCTCAGTGTTGATGCACATTTTTCTGCTTATACAACTGTAAGCATTGCAGCGCTGGGTGTTTTTCAAAGTGCCGGGCACTGTGGCATTTGCCTGTGTAAAAATGCCGAAAATGTCCACAAGTTAAAGCTTGTTAATTCATGTTAAATGCCTTTCAAATTTCTTGAAGTTATACCACTTCAGGCGAGGGTTATTTCTGGTCTGTGCTACGTAGTTTGTGGCAGTGCAACTTCAGCCTGTTCCACAAACATAAAATGAGCAATTTATAATCTTGTAGCTTCCTAGGATGCACCACGTCCAGCCCCTCCCTTTGCATCCAGAGCAGGAATAGCGCCCATGTGTCCTAGTTCTTTTCCACATCCCTGCTTGCCAACCCTCTAAAGCTGTGCAGGCAAGAATAGATATTAACCCTTAATGTGTGACTAACAACACATTCTAAAACTATCCCCACCTACATTCCACAGATTTAATGTGGCCTAAGTGTAACATATAACTTCACCCTTAGTGTGCATCCACATTGAAGGGTACAGTTTAGTATAGAGCTACCCAAGCTAGCTTGAAACGAGAATATTTAGCTTGTGGGAATCTCTATACTTGGGTAGTTCCGGTAGCCAAACTAGGTCATTTCGATATTTTTTTGTTACACTATAGTTTAAGCATAGCCATCTGCTTAAAGTAGTTGCAATCATCCTCTCCTGCTTAAATTTTCCATCCATCATGATAGGAACAGTGTTGTACACTTTTTACAAGGAGGCTTCTTACAAGGAGAATTCTTAATGGATTAATTTTTTTTTATAAAAAGTCCCTTTGCAACTGTGCAAAATGCTTAATTAAAGCTCTTTTTTCAGTTCCATCTCAACTGTCTTTAATGCGTAAGCATGTGAAAGGCCTTCCTCCAAAGACAGGAGGGCAAGGCTGTAGACAAGATCTGCTTCTTCATATGTTTGTTTGACAGGAGAAACACAAGGTATTTTTTCCTAGTGTTGGAGATATAAAACATAGTCCTCACTACATGGGTTCCCTCTTCACATTAATTGCTGATGCAATCACACTAATTCCAATTCATGCTGAGGATGCTTTTCTTCTTCCTCTGGCTCCTCTCTCTCTCTTCTCTCCTTCCTCCCACCCTGCAGATTTTCTTCAGACATACTTCCATCTACTTTACTGCTTGGTGTTTTATTAAGCAAAAAAAAAATATGTTACAGCTAATAAATATCCAAAATATGAGATATAGAGTAGAAAGTTTGGCATCCTCTTTTACGGATGATATACACGCAGTTTTGATCATGAAAAGGCATTGTTTTTTCCATTCACCACACAGTGGAATCTCCATTATCAAAGTAATTCTGTTCAGGTGCATATACTTTGGGTTAGAATACGTGGGGAATGTAGTGAAGGGGATACAATGGTAGGAGTCTACTATAGACCTCCAAACTAGGAACATATGCTTGACCAAGAATTCACCAGGGAACTGGCTGAGGCTGCATGCTCTCAGTCCATGATCATCATGGAAGAATTCAACTACCCGGACATCCCATGGGATGAGCACTCGGCCAAATTCAATCAGTCACAAGGCTTCCTTACATGTGCGGATGAGCTCTACCTGTCCCAAGAAATTTATGGGCCGACCAGAGGCAAGGCTCTGCTGGACCTGGTACTGGCCAAAGTGGACGATCTAATCAGTGACCTAAGAATTGAAGGGAAGCTGGATAACAGTGACCACGAGTTGATCACTTTCATCGCAAAGCTGGCAAGTCAACCAGCAATGCAGTAGTCCTTGATTTTAGGAAAGCTGACTATCATAAGCTCAGGAGGCTTATTCTTGAGGCCCTGAGAGACCATGATTTCACAGGGAGGGGAGTTCATGATGAGTACAATCCTAGAAGAAAGCAATCCTAGAAGCACAAGGGAAGTCCACCCCAACCCATAGGAAAGGTGGTAAAAGGGCTCAACAACCCTTTTGGCTCAACAGGGAACTCATGGACCTCCTACATCTAAAAAGAGAGGCGTATAATGGATGAAGGACAGGAAACACCACTAAGGATGAGTATACTGCACTGGTCCACACCTGCACTGAGCGAACTAGAAAAGCCAAGGTTGCAGCTGAACTCTATCCGGTTGCATGAATTAAGGACAATAAAAAGTCCTTCAGATATGTGGGGAGTTGAAATAAAGCAAGGGCAACATTGGATCCCTGCTAAACCAGTTGGGGCAGCTGACTACCAACACCCAAGAAAAAGCCAAACCACTTAATGATTAGTTTGCTTCTGTTTTTCACCAGCCCAATGGTACCACCCTGCTGAACATGATGTGGGATGACCGGGGTGAAGATGAATATATGCCCACCATTGGTGTGGATCTTGTAAGAGAGCATCTTGAGAGGTTGGACCCCCATAAGTCAACTGGTCCAGATAAATTGCACCCAAGAGTGCTAAAGAAACTGGCAGACATCCTAGTGCAGCCACTGGCAAGGATATTTGAGAACTCATGGCACTTGGGTGAAGTATCTAAAGATTGGAAGAGGGCCAATGTGGTGCCCATCTTCAAGAAAGGGAGGAAAGAAGACCCAGGAAACTACAGGCCAATCAGTTTGACCTCAATCCCTGGGAAGATTTTGTGAAAAAATATCAAAACAACCATTCTTGACAGGCTAACAGAAGGCAACATTCTGAGGAATAGCCAACATGGGTTTCTTGCAGGTATGTTTTGCTTGACCAATCTCATTTCCTTCTATGACCAGGTGATGTATCACCTGGACAAGAGGGAAAAGGTTGATGTCACATATTTGGACTTCAAAAAAGCCTTTGACCTGGTGTCCTATGATGTCCTCATGGACAAATTGGGCAACTGTGGCCTCGACAACTCCACAGTCTGGTGGCTGGAAAACTGGCTCTGAGGTCAGACCCAGAGAGTAGTAGTTGATGGAACTGAATCAATATAGCACTTGGTGGCTAGTGGTGCCCCCCAAAGCTCTGTTCTTGGACCTGTACTCCTAAATGTCTTCATGAATGATCTGGACACCAGTGTCAAAAGTAGACTGGCTAAGTTCACTGATGACACCAAACTTGGGGGAAGAGTGTCCACGCTTGATGACAGACTGGTGATCGAAGCCAACCTTGATAGGCTTGCAAAGTGGGTAGATGAAAACCTGATGGCATTCAATATGGAGAAATGCAAGGTGCTCCACCTCGGGAATAAAAACCTGCATCACACTTATAGGCTTGGCAATGCTACACTTGCTAGCACCTTGCCCAAAAGAGACTTGGGGGTCAGGATTGACCACAAGATGAATATGAGCCACTAATGTGATATCACAGCTGGCAAAGTAAACAAAACTCTGGCTTGCATCTACCAATGCATCTTGAGCAAGACCCAGGATGTCATCTTCTTCCTGTACTCAGCCTTGGTGAGGCTGCAGCTGGAGTACTGCATCCAATTTTGGGCTCCACAATTTAGGAAGGGCATGGAGAAGCATGAAACAGTCCAGAGGAGAGCCACGTGCATGATCAGAGGGCATGAGAACAGGCCTTATGATGAGAGGCTGTGAGTTATGGGACTCTTCAGCCTGGAGAAGTGCAGGCTCAGGTGTGACACCTATTCACCAGAGCACCCCAGGGAATGACAAGGTCCAACAGTCAAAACTCCCGCAAGGCCATTTTAGGCTGGACATAAGGAAAAACTTCTTTACTGTCTGAGCCCCCAAAGCCTGGAAGACACTCCCCCCAGAAGTGGTGCAAGCACATACCCTGGATACTTTGAAGAAACATTTAGATGTCTATCTTGCTGGGATCCTTTGACCCTAGCTGACTTCCTGCCCTTTGGGCAGGGGGCTGGACCTGATGACCTTACAAGGTCTCTTCCAGCCCTAATGTCTATGAAATCTAACATATGCTACCATTATGGACACATCAGAGTTGCCTTATATTTTTTCCCACGTAATATGCCCCCAAATACCTTGTTTTTTCCAAAAACAAACCTTTTGTTTTGGAAGGCAGAATGCAGGAAAAAAAGATGGTTGACTGTGGGACAGAGTAAGTCCTTCTGCAAATATAGAGTCCAGGAAGTACAACATCCCAGTAGCATCTCATGTAGATTCCCCCAGTAGAACTTTATTCCTCTCATGTTATCAAATATAAATAGGACAACTGGCAGAAAAAGAAACCTATAAGGATAATAAAGTGAATCAGGGCCTGTTTCTACCAAGCCTGGAGGTAAACACAGGAATTGAAAGAGAAGTTATAGTATTTTATTCAAAGCAACACAGCAAATTACTGACAGAACTGGTTTAAAACTCCAGGGACTGGGTGTGGCAAAAGGCCAACTCTGTTTCTCACCAAAAACTCTGCTCTGTGACAATTTAGTTAAGATGGGCCCTGAAGAGGGTACACACCTTACCCTATCTCTTTATATAACCTGAGCTAGATACATTCCCAAGGGAGGGGGGAAACCTGCTCCCTCTACCTACGTGACTGGCATCACATACCTGGGTGAGGGGCTTGGGCTTCCTGGGGAGCTAGGAACTGTCAGTCTGCGCAGCAACTGGTGATACATTTCAAATTGGTTGGCTGACAGCCAACAGGTGCTGGCCTCCATTGGAGCAGGTAAATGAGGTCATAAGTTAAGGACTGCCCAGGAGTTAGGGGCAGCAGCCATGAGGAAGACTCAGAGAGAGAGAGAAGAGCTGCACCATCTGAAACTTGCTCTTGCTCTCAACACTTATGATCAAGGAACTCCCTGCCTCCAGAGGGAATATCCACCTGCCTCTGGATGATACTTGTGAATAAGCTACCTGAGATCTAACTAGATATATAGCCTGCAATAACTCAGATGTGTGATCAAAGGCTAGCCAGCCATGCCAGTTTGCTCTATGGGATTTCTCTGATATTGCTCTACCCTGTACCCTGTTCCAACCCTACCCTCTGTAACCAATAAAGCTCTCCTTTGTACTTAACATGGGAGACTTATTGGGAGTGGATCTAGATTATGCCTTGGGGTCCCCTTTGTTCGGCTGACCAAGGGAGACCACTACTTGTGCTTCCAACTGAGGGAAGTGTTCCAAGTTCTTGAAGTGAATCAAGTACCTTGAGGGCTACCAGGCCTATGTTTCCCAGGGTGCACAGAGCCAGAATCAAGCCCATCCCTGGGTGGTGGCAGTGTTACCCCCAGGCTAGCAAGTGTGTTCCAGGAAGGGGATTGGCCAGGCGTGAGCTGCCAGCAGGGAGGCACTCGGAGCCTGGAAGGTGGTTGGGCACAGTGAGGTGGATGGCTCAATCCAGGAATGCCCCCTACTGGCCTGCCACTCTGGGCATGTCTACACAAGACACAGACTGCAGTAGTGTCACAGCAGAGAGAACTACTAAATACTTGCAGTACTAAAATATTAAATAAATGCACAGTGACTGAAGTTACTGCACAGCAGCACTGGCAAACTCCTGTTAAATGACACTACTGCGTAGTAGCCTAATACACAGAAGGCCTGTGAGAAACAGCACCCTTTCATTTTGACTTTCATCTCATTGTTTTGAAGGAATGGTGTTTCATTTCAGTTTTGAAGCACTGTTTCGTTTCATTTCATCAAAACCGTTCCACTGTTTCGATACATTTTGACATTTTGCCAATAGGCTATAATGGGGAATCACCAAAATGCCTATAACTTTGTCATTTCTTTCCTGATTTGAATGAATACAGCAGGAGTAGTAGCTCATGATGTGGTCATAAAGCCTGTCAAGTTTCAAGGAGATAAGTGCAAGGTTTTCTGGGAAATTGTGCCTCAAAATATTCAGAGAAAACTCATGTCACTTGTAAGTGTGAAGGCACAGGGGGGTGAAAACAGCAGGAATAGCAGCCCCTGATGACGCCATGAAGCCTGCCAGGTTTCAAGGAGGTAGATGCAGGGGTTTCTGGGAAACTGTACCTCAAACTGCTGACAAGCAAAACTCACGATGTGTGACTGTGTGTGTGTTAAGGTGCAGTGGGATGAAATATGCAGAGATGGTAGCTCCATATGAGGCCATGAAGCCTCCCAAATTTCAAGGAGATAGGTGCAGGGGTTTCTGGGAAACTGCTCCTCAAACTGTTTACAGCAAAACTTGTGTCACTTGTAAGTGTGAAGGCATGGAGAAAGCTCAGTTCAAACAGTTCTTTTAATGCTGTTTTTCTGTCCCTCCCCCAGAGCACTGGGATTGGAAGGGACCTCAGGGAAGGATCACAGTCACTGGCCAACTACACATGTCAATATCAGAGCAGTACTTCCCCCCTCTTCCTTCTCCATCTCCTTACTTTCTGGTTATCTGCAAGCAAGCCTGACTTCAAAACTTGAAACATCTTGAAACTTTTGAAAGGTTTTGAGTGCCCTCATTTCATTTCAAAGATGTTTTGAAGCCTTTCATTTTCATTTCAGTGTTTCAAGCTCAAAATGAGTCAAAACAGCTTTGAAATGAAACACACATTGAAATTTCACACAGGCCTACTGCACAGTAGCATCTTGGCACAGATTTTGCCACATGACACTACTGCACAGTAGTATCAAGCTACTGCACAGTAAGTGTCTCATGTAGACATATCCACTGAGTGTGAATACTGGTATCCAAAATGGTTTATTGTTTAAAAGATATTGTAAATTCAATTTATTGACAACAATAATTTGAATGATCAGCAATACAACCATATTGATTGTATATACATGCACATTATATACATACACAGTACATGTTAAACTATTACCCTAAAGTGCTACACGCTAAAATAGTGTAAAGTGAGATCCTACTTTAAAGAAATTCAAACTTGCTCTTTCTTACACATTTGTCTCAAACATCCCCGTGTGTTTTACACAGCTCTCTGAACTCTTATAAGGAAAACTTGTGTAGTTTTGTGGTAGATCACTATTTTTTGATGTCCCTAGGTAAGACGTTCTGCTTCTAAGGATGCCTGTAGACATGCAGGAAACCTACTCCAACATGCTGTTATTTCAGCGTATCAAAGCAGACTCGATTAAATGAGTCTTCTGGAGTGTGCTAATTAGCATACTCCAGCAGTCTCAGCATCTTCTGTATTCAGTATCTCTTTGTGCTTCAAAACGGTGAGGGAGTGCTTTAACTAAAGCTGGTCAAATAAGCTTTAGTTAAAGTGCCCCTGATGCCATTTTGAAGTACAGGATGCTGCATACACATGAGGCTGCAGGTGCTTTAATTAGAACAGCTTCTGAGAGTTGCTTTAATTAAAGTGCTCCTTCTTCACCCCAGGAGCACATGTAAAGACACCCTACCAGACAGGGCAACATTTCCAGAAAACTGTTTGTGGCAAAATAAATACTACCCTGTCTCACAAGTCTGGAAACTGCAGAAGACCCCATATTAAAACATTTCACCAGAGCTAATCATTTAAAAAAAGAAATACAAGTTGTCTATGGCTTCTATTTTTGGCAACATTTATTGAAATGTATTTTAAAAGCAAAAAAATCAAAAGATTATTTAGACTCTTGAGGTGTTTTGGCTTAATAGTTTGCCTTATAATAAACATTGTAAAATTTTTCTATATCTAAAACTCATCTAGATAAAACAGTTTAATTTGTTAGGTCTTTATTCATCTGAATTCCTTAATTCCAATTTTTGCAGCAGAGTCAGGTTTCAGGTAGAAACATAAATGAAATGCTCATATGGGATTAGAGAATCATCTGCTGCTGTATTAAATAAATGGAAAAAAAGAGCCTCAAATGGAAAGCACATCAAGATCTTTCCAGTCCCTATGCTCATGTGTTTATAATTCTGAAAATATAAACACTGAACAGAATGAGATGACGGAAGATTTACACTATCACAGTCAACAATGCCCTGACTCACCAGCATGCAAGATTTCAGCAGCAGGCCAAACTGAGGGGCAGAGTGGTGTGGAAGGCTAGGAACAGACATTGTATTTGTCCCTGAACAGGTTGTGCCTGTGTTTGTCCCAGAACAGAAATATCCTGGGCATTGGCATACACACACGCATATCACCTTCTAAATCAGGGTTTAGCAAACGTTGACTCCAATACCACATTTGTCATGGATTTAATGGTACAATCCCAGGATCATCATTCAGATTCAGTCTGCAATGTCCTGGGATAAACAGTTAGCACTTGTTACCTTATTAGAATTGTCCTGAGACAATGGACATGGACATCTGAATCCTTGCATTTTGTCCTAGGATAAAATTGTTTTAGAGAGGAGTATAACAGTACTGCTTGGGCATGAAAGGTTGAAATCAGGAAAGCCAAAGTACAATTGGAGTTGCAGCTAGCAAGGGATATGAAAGGTAACAAGAAGGGTTTCTAAAAGTGAAATCAGCACAGGCCTCAGAAGCAATCTCACATTTACAGTAAAATCCTAACCAAAAGACTTGGCAGACTGTTGAAGAATTTCTTGAATCAGCCCCTGTTTATGGGGCAGTAGTGACCGTAGTGTTGTTGGGGCCTATGACCTGTAAGCAAGTTAGACATTTTCAATTTCAATTTCACTTTGCCCTATCCATGTAACTCCAATGAAAGTATTCTAATACAATACTGATAATACAATTATTCAGTGTATTTAATTTTTATTTTTATAAAATGTGGGGCCCCAGGCAGTTACCTGGTTTTCCCTCTTCTAAGGCTGCTACTGATGGGGGAACTCCCTTTTATCCAAAGCATATTCATGAAAACATCAGTGACCCAAAGGAAACACTGTCTACATGCCTGACCTAGAAACTAATTCTGCCTTCTGCATCACCTTGTTTGGAAGCTTTCTTAATGGGGTCAGACTCTTGCCTTTTCACTTGCATTTGTGGGCTCATGTCCAGAATCAACATAATAGAATAAGATTTGTATAGCATCTCTTACTTTTTTGAGGTACAGCTAGAATTATCCTGTTACCACTGATGTTGGCAATAGCTGATGCAAGTGTCATTCCTGTACCATGTTCAGAGGTCTTGATGTTAGTCCTACACATCAAAGTTTTGAAAAGTAATTTGATATATAGTTTTCTCTTGTATCAGCTAACGAAACATCTGTGTTTCATGGCTCAGGAAGGCCATGATTTCATTTGCTCCAGCTGTCTCAAGGAATATTAACTTAACACTTTTGGCTCTAAGCTGGTTTGCTAATGTTGCACTGTCATTTTAATAATTATCCATCTTTTTTAAGGATAAATATATATGTACATTTCAAATAAATTTGTGGGCAATGTGCATTAGAATTTAGTGGATAGTGTTTGATTAATTCTCAACAGTATGGTATGGGACACAGAAAAATATATAGTCCCTGCCCCAAATGTGCAAGGCTATTTTTTTTTCAATCTTTAGGTTGTCTCAATGTTTTTTACCAGGTATATTCATGGGTATTTGCCTCTCCTGCTGGCATACAAAAGATGTAGGAAAAGTTTTAGTTTATTCTCATGGCTTTTAATCAAATTTTTGAATTTCAATTAAACATTTATTTTTGTCTTCAAGAAATAACTTCTAAATCTTACTGAGATGCTATTTGAATACTTATCCTATTAGCTAGGAGGTATTTTTCCAAATTCTATTAATGCACTTACATATACATACAGTCTCCAGAGCTGGGAGGGAAGGCCGAGAAGGAGTGAATGATTTATCATAACCAAATCTGACAAGACTCCCCATTTTGTATGTGGAAACCAGAATCCAGAGTTCTACACAAGGATACATTTGTGCCGATTTCCCCATTTCCTCCAACTACTTTTTGAAATATGAAAAGTTATCAGTCCTTCTAATTTCTTATTCACTTGCTGTTATGGAAGGGGATAAAGCAGATTAGGGCATATATGAACTGTCTGCTAATGGACATGGCAAGCTCTACCCACAGTAAGAGGCTTACTTTATTTCTTCCTTTAGCAGGTTTCTTCTAGGCTAGGTGCATATAGTCAAAAAACCTGAGACTGAATCAACTGAGTCTTTGAAAGATAGTCTAAACTGCACAGATTAAATTGAAACAGAAGTGACAGACATTTACCTTTGATTCAGAACATGCAGTCACATGCCTGCAGGGGCTCTGTCCAGAAGCCAGTGGGGCACTACAGCATGACTCTCTAGCTGCATATTCACTCCTTCCACCCCATCAGCCAGCCCTTAGTGCTCCAGCTAGAGAGCAGAGGGAAGAAGTGGAAAGCATGCTGGGGGATTGTGATTTAACTTGAACCAGGAAGGAGTCTGGGACAGAAGTTTCAAAAACTGGTTTGACCTAAATCAGTTAAGTCTGATGGTACATTCAACCAGGTATATCTTCAACGAGTTTCAGCCATTTTTAAACTGGTTTATGTACACTGAGCTTCTGTTCTGTTACAGGTTTAAACCAGTTTCTGATCACATAAACCAGTTTACGTGTGACTTCTGTCCCTAGCCCTGCAGACAGCATGGTTCTATATATATGCAAAGTGACAGACATGTTGCCATTTTACATACCACAGCACAAAATCAGCTCAGTCTTTCCTATCTAAGAAGTGAGATGCTTCTAGAAGAGCTGATGCCCTTTGAATGATCGAGTTTAATAAGTTCATACACTAGCAGATGCATCTTTATCCATTTGGTGACATGTTTTATCTTAAGCATATTTTCAGTTTGAATCAGAAGGTTAAAAATTACATCTTGAACAAATGTGGAGGTTTCTGGTATCAGCATGAAGTAAGAAAAAAAAGGTCATCTAAACAATGCCTATTTATATGTATTCACACAAGAAGCAGTGAGGTATAAAACAAAATTAGAGGATTTACTCAGAACCAAAGTCATGATTCCAAAGTCACTGAATAAAATAAAAAGTTCCCATTCTTTTCAATGGATTTTAGATCAGATCTGAAACCTCTAACCAAGAGACTATTGAGTAATCCTTACTCTTATTTTTCATCTTTCACATGTTATATATATGTCATTCTGTCTGTGTGTGTGTGCGCGCGTGCACACACATGCCTATGGATCAAATAAGTCTCTTCATTCCCCCAGTGAATGTTGCAGTGCTCAAATTGGCAGTCTAAGTCGGTTTCTATTGCTAAGGAAATAAATATATTCATTTTGATAGTACTTTATGCACTTCCCATGCTAAAATGAATGTCCTTCATTTAGATTTCAAAAGGTTTTATTTAAAAGAAAAATTATACAAAACCAAGAAAATGTATAATAGCACCCTGAACAATTTGTTTTCATGTGTAATTAATATAACATTTTAATAAAATACACCTCTTTTGGCTGACATAAGGCAATCCCAAGAATTCAATACCCAGTAGTGGTCAAGGTCTGGAATTTACCGAAATATAGCCTTATTTATGTACTTCTGATGGTAGTCAGAAATTAGGAAGAAAGGTACATACAACGTAGTAAATTAAATTAAACATAAGAAAAACTTTTACAAATTAAATCCAAGAAACGAGGCTTAGTTTGAGAATTAGGACAATCGGAGTTGAACTAATTTGCTCATATTTATCTTAAATTGCCTCCTCTTCCCCCTCCCATGAAAAAAATCTTTAAAAAAAGAAAAAAAATACAGCACTATCAACAGTGTAACACACAGGCCAGGAAACATCTGGAGTATTGTCTGTGTACAGTACAATATATAATTATAGAGTTTTATTCAAGACAAAGGCCTAAACATGTTTTCCATCTTTTAAAAGGGTTTTGGGGTTATTTTTAAGAAAAATAGGCGAATTTAGTACGGAATGTGTAGAAAGTATAATTTTTTTTTTAATCACAGAAATCCCCAAATAGAGTCCAAGCCGTATTTTGGGGGAACACAAAAATCTCTTTGATAATTGTCTGTGATAAAAGTTCATGTTAAAGCTGAGGACCTTGTGCTTTATTCCACTTTGTACTTTCAAGAGTAAAAAACAGCAGCATTCTTCAGAAACAACAACTTGTTCTTTAAGATTTAAAACATGCTTCAGACTGAAAACAATTAGCCTAAAACCATCTGTAGGAATAATAAAAAGAAAAATCTTATGCAAGATAACAAGGGGAACTTCATGTGAGTTTTAAATGGTAGGTTTATTTCAAAAACAGACACAAGGATGGAATTAAACACCTGAAATGTTACGGAAGAAAACTTTATCCTGTACTTTGCATTGAGGGCTCTTTTGTGATTTCCTCTAGGCAGAGAATCACCGGGTTAGAAGGGACATCAAGGACCATTTAGTCCAACTCCCCTCCTCAACCAGACAGATGTCTACCCATCATCCTCTTTGGAAAACGTCCAAAAAGATTTCATAGCTTATCTAGGCAGCTTGTTCTATTGTCACAATAATTTAGAGTTAGTAAGTTTTCCCTGAGATTTTGCGATAGGTAAGAAGTTCCTTGTATGAACACATTAGCTTCATGTTGTGGTTTTTCTCATCTTTCCTCTACATTGGAAAAGCTTTGATGTTGAGCTTCCATCATTATGTCCTTTGAACTATCATTCTTCCAATTTATTTTTTTCTTTTAATTGGTCCATCCATGGGATAGTACCTCTTTCATCTATGCCTTTATTATGTCTTCTTGTGCCTCTCCTGTCAGAGCTGACGAAATCCCATGTTTTGAGAAGTGGCATGTTTGGCAATGTAACTTAAAATAAGGTGTCAGGAGCTATTTGCTAAGGGTATACTTGGTATCAGAGAGCTTCATTGCAAAGATACTGAGTGTAAGCATGAGTTTCAGTGGGTTTTACAATCATCCTTAAAATTATTTTTTTTAAAGTAAAGCTGTACTAGTTAAGAGGGAAATATAGCATTTCTCCAATAATGAAACCTAGGACCCCTCTACACATGAAGATGAAGGCTCAGTTGGATCTAATGCACAATCTACACAATTGTGCCTCCTGCCATGCCACACATGCATTACAGGAGGCATGATTATGGGACGGTGCATTAGATCCAATCACACCTTATTGTCAGTGCACTAGCAAGAAGCAGGCTCCAGAGGCTGGGTGCCTCCTTTGTTGATGGGGTTCCCAGCCTCAGGGCTCTTGGTCCAGCAGGCCGAAGAGTCCCACACCTAACAGGGCCGCACAGCTGTGCACAGCCAGCACTGTCAGGTGCAGGACTCGGCTCTCAGTCCTTGCTGCATGTGGTGCAGTTGGGACTGAAAGCTCCTTGAGGTGCAGGGATTCTCAGTCCCAGCTGACTGAGAGCCCCATCGTGTGTAGGGATCTTAGCCCCCATTCCTCTGGCTGCAGTCTCCCAGCCACAGCAGTGCGTGGAGCAGCCCACAACCAGGAGTTCACAATGGCTGGGAAACCGCAGGAGCTGCGATCTCTCAACTGCTGCCTGGAGAACCCCCACCCCTGTGTAACTGGGAAACCACATTGTCTGTGATCTCCCACCCCCAGGGGTGCATTGTGCTCCCCAGCAGCTGGGAGATCACAGCAGCTGAGGCCTTTGAGCTGCAAATTAAAGCTGGACAAAAAACAGTTATAAAGTTATTACACATTTTAGGCAAAAACTTGATAGCTGGTTGACCCCTTTAAAGTTAATTTGCGCATGTAGCCAGTCTAAACTTATTGCGCAATTTAACAAGGTAATTGCACAATAGATATAACACATAGAGAGAGCTGTGGTTGCGTTAAAGTAGATTGGTAAGGGAGGGAAGAGGGAGAAGTCAGCCAATGATCTGTGAAAACTCTTTAGGAATATATAAGGTATGTCAGAGAGAATATAACCACAAAGGCAGAAAGGACTGGCAGGACAAAGGAATAATGATGTCTGAAAGGGGGAAGGAATCACTTCAACTGGAAGTCACTGAGGCTCACTAAAGCCACTGAAACCTATGGAAAGGACTTTGTATAAACCCTGTCCCTCCAACTGAGGGAAACTAATTTACTTATCTGTATCTTAAACTCTTCTCCCTTCCAGCAAATCTCCTTTTCTCATGTGGAGATTCAATTACTGTGAGGTAGCCATAGTGCCTGCTACAGTTATATTTTCCTGGAGCCTTGGGATGACACAGGGGCAGGTGTGGTCATTGGAAACTATAACTTCAAGTGAATTAGCTTGAGAAACAGGACATCTCAGAAGGAAAGCAAACACTTGTGTTCTGCTATGTTTTGTATGGGAAACTGGTCTCAAAACAAAGGGTACCACTTAGGCCTAAAGGGATTTCTGAATATCAGGAGACCAGGAATTAAAGTAAACTACCAAACCAGAAGACTGGAACAAATAAGTCTTCCAGGGCAGAAACAGTCTGGAAATGTGGAAGTACTCTGAAAAGAATTAAGTGCTTCACTCTGTATTTGCAAGCAATGGCAGCTAGTGAAAAAGGAGAAAAATGAAAAGATAACCTTTTCATACAGCAGCAGGTTCTGAAGCACCTGCTATATTTAAGTTTTCAATCAAGCTTTCAAACTAGACTACTTTTGAAACAATATAGGGGAGGAAAAAGCAGAATACTTCCCTCTGCATAAAATGAAAGGAAAGATATGTTTTCAACTGGAGGGCACAAAAACAAAGTGAAAGTAAAAGAAGAGGTTGTGACTGATCACAAGGGTGAAGAGACACAGTTGTCATTTTGTATGGTTAACCGAGTCCCTGATAAAAGACTAGGTTATGATTGGAATTTAAGCAAAGACTCAGCAAGAAACGTTTTCAAGATCTCAGAAATAGCCACAAACCACTTATTTCCATTACTTGACAAATACTTCATCCTTCCCTACTCCCTCCAAGCAGATTAAAAGAGAAAAGTTTTTCTTCCAGTTACAAATGTAGGATTTACAAATTCACCACACACCTAGGAATCTGGTGGTTGCAGACATGCTGTCTGAAGCATTAAGCAAGAAGACCAGAGCTCAATACTGAGGAAATGCCCATGCCACATCAGACAGCAGAGCTGTGAAACATGCCATGCCTCTCTGCACAGAGTACTTTCAGAACCTGCAGACTGTGGTGCTGTAGGTAGGCTAATCAACACTGCTGTGCAACAGCTCTAATTAGCATGCCCTCAGGTTCAGGTGAACACAACTACACCGCTTTTAGTTCAAAGAATTCAAATCTACTATAACTAAGAAATGTGTATATTGAAATGTGCGTGTCTGATCTATTTTTGTTAAACCTTATATACCTAACAATGAAGTTTCATGTGTGTGGCTTTAATTAGTCTTCAGTGAAGTTTTGGTTTAGAAATGTAAGCTCTTGTTCTCATTAGCCCCAATCCAATGGACTAGTGAAAAAGAAAAGATGCTAAAATAACAAAGCAGTTACTGAAAAGGACTGCAGAGCTGGATTATGATCGGTATATGATTAAATTAAAGGATGGAACCAGTGAAACATGATTTCCCATTGAAGATATTTTCAAAGAACTTTAAAAATGAGGATGGAAGGGTGCTCTGGAGGTCATGTAGTCTTATTACCCTGCTCAAGGCAAGATCATCCCTATCCAAATCATTCCATTTTATTTAACAGTAGACAGAGAACTAGAATGCTTGTAATAGTAGAAGCCAGTGCCAGAGAAACTGGCATTTCGCAAAAGTATAAAAAGGTAGACAAAGTACATCAGAAAAAAAACCAACATGATTTGTGGTCATATAAACTACCCTCAGTGAGTAAATGATGACTGCTCTGATAGAAGTATGTGGTATGAAAATAACATTCAAATATCAAAGAGCAATAGCATTAGGATTTTAGATCACATTAGGGACACCTTCTTTAGATTCCAAAAAGGAAGAAGATCTGGTCTTCATTAATGATGTGGACATTGGTATCAGAAGTGGACTGGCCAAGTTCACCAACAACACCAAACTCTGGAGTAAATCATCCACACCAGAGGACAGGAGGGTGATCCAGGCTGACCTTGACAGGCTCAGGAAATAGGCGGATGAGAACCTGATGGTGGTTAACACTGAAAAAATGCAAGGTTCTCCGCCTTGGGAAGAAAAACCTGCAGCATCCTTATAGGCTTGGCAGTGCTACACTGGGTAGTACTATGGACAAAAGGGACTTGGGGGTCATGACTGACCACAAAATGAACATGAGCCTTCAGTGTAATATTGCTGCTAGTAAAACAAGCAAAAACGTTTGCTTGCATTCACAGACGCTTCTCAAGCAAATCCCAGGATGTCATTCTCCTGTTGTACTTGGCCTTGGTGAGGCTGCAGCTGGAGTACTGTGTCCAGTTTTGGGCTTCACAATTCAAAAAGGATGTGGAGAAGCTTGAGAGGGTGCAGAAGAGAGCGCAGACGTGATAAGAGGTCAGGAAAACAGACCTTATGATGAGAGGCTGAGAGCCATAGGACTCTTCAGCCTGGAAAAGTGCAGGCTCAGGGGTGATCTGGTGGCCACCTATAAATTTATCAGGGGTGCTCATCAGGATCTGGGGGAACGTCTGTTCACCAGAGCGCCCCAAGGACTGACAAGGTTGAATGATCACAAACTCCTCCATAACTGTTTCAGGCTGGACATAAGGAAGAATTTCTTTACTGTCCAAGCCCCCAAGGTCTGGAATAGCCTGCTGCCGGAGGTGATTCAAGCACCTACTCTGAACACCTTCAGAAGACATCTGGATGTTTATCTTGCTGGGATCCTATGACCCCAGCTGACTTCCTGCCCCTGGGGCAGGGGGCTGGACTCGATGATCTCCCGAGGTCCCTTCCAGCCATAATGTCTATGAAATCTATGAAGAAGACAAGGTACAACAAGAAGGTTTCATATATGCGAATAGCACAACAGGTTGAGAGAACTGAAAGGGATGGTGTAGAGTCCAAAGTTCTTCTTCAAATGATGTTTATTCACTTCATCCAATGACTATTTAACACACAGTGCAAAAGAAACACTGCAGAGCAGAGGCCTGGATACAAAGCTCCATCCCTTCTAAGCAAGTGGTAGAAGGAACCTTGTTCTCTTTCCTTCATCTCCCCCTTACTCACTCCTGCAATAGAAAGCAAGACAGAGATGCAAGAGTCTAGAAATTCCCTTTCCCCCCTTGTATTACACAACTGAGACTGAGAAATGGAGGAATAATAACTGAGGCACTGTTTGATTCAAACCAGACAATAGGCTACCTTAATGGCTACCTTAATGGGGTACCTTAGATTCAAGGTAAAATATAAGCCTGAAGACTTCACTTCTAGTTGGCTGGTGGAATAAGGTGTTCTATCAACACACAGTTTAGTTTCTCCTACTAGTCTGTCTCATTTTTAACATTCTCCAGGTACAGTCTGGAATTTATGTAAACAGAAAGTAGCAGCTGGATAGGAAGGCTGGAACATCCAAGATCACTATATAACATGAACAACAAGTTTGATCATTTTCAGGAAAGACAAATGTTTTTCTATATATTTGAGAATGTATAGCATTGCCCATTTTAAAAGCCGCTTAGACTGGGAGCTTGATGGAATTGTAACAGAGTTGATAGAGATTTAATGTAGATGTGGGATCTCTTCCCAGGGTGACTGAATCATAGAAAATTAGGGTTGGAAGGGACTTCAGGAAGTCATCTAGTCCAACCCCCTGCTCAAAGCAGGACCATCCCCTAGTAGATCATCACAGCCAGGGCTTTGTCAAGCTGGGCCTCAAAACCTTCCAAGGGTGGAGATCCCACAACCTCTCCTGGTAACTTGTTCCAGTGCTTCACCACTCTCCTACAAAGTTTTTCCTAATATCCAGCCTAAACCTCTCTTACTGCAACTTGAGATCATTGCTCCTTGTTCGGTCATCTGTCACCACTGAGAACAGTCTAGCTCCAGCCTCTTTGGAATCACCCTGCAGGTAGTTAAAGGCTACTATCAAATCCCCTCTCAGTCTTCTCTTCTGTGGACCAAATAAAACCAGTCCCCTCAGCCTCTCCTCAGAAGTCATGTGCCCCAGCCCCCAAACCCATTTTCATTGCTCTCTGTTGGATCTGCAATTTGTCCACATCTTTTCTATAGTGGGGGTCCTAAAACTGGACATAGTACTCCAAATGTGACCTCACCAGTGAAGAACAGAGGGGAATAATTACTTTCCTCCATCTGCTGGCAACACTCCTACCCATGCAGCCCAGTATGCTGTTAGCTTTCTTAGCAAGAAGGGCACACTGCTGACTCATTTCCATGTTTTTGTCCGCTGTAACCCCCAGGCCCTTTTCTGCAGAGCTGCTGCTTAGCACCCTCTCTCACTCCCCCCAGGAAGTGAAATGCTACAGTATATGGTGTTGTGAGGAGCTATCAGGTTAACTACTGGCTCACAAGGTCAGAAGATGTGAGAATTGCAGCAAGGATCAGTAATACCAGCCAAAATATTGCCATTGGAATCCAAGTCATTCAGGGACAGTAGGGCACACTGCTTCAAAAGGGGAGAGGGTATAATTTTGGCTAATGAATATTCAGGGAATTATTAATTATCTGGGACTACACCTGTGGGTTAGGAGGAGCCAGCTAAACTCCTGGCTGGAGTGCACAGTGCAGGTTCTCATTCCTCAAAATGAACTGAAAGCCAATTTAGCAGGCAGCATCTGTTAAAGAGGCTGATGAATGAGGTTGGCTCATTTCCTCAGCCCCTTAATCCCTCATGAAAGTGTGACAAAGTAAATCCTCCTGGACAAATGAGACAGCCTGGGTGAGGTCAGCAGAAACTTTTGGGTGGCAGAACAGGAATGGGCCCGTCATGAGACTCTTCAAAGATCCCAGTCAAAACTGTTACTTCTATACAGAACTATTTAAAGTAAAAGGTATCTGCAGATACTAAAGAGTTGTGGCAGACCACAAGTCTCATCAACATAGCACAGAAGGAATGGCAGTTGAGTCCCTGAACAGGCTGAAGGCCAACTTTGAAAAAGGGGGAAGGGTTGAGAGGAGTTCTCTGGCACGTAGAAACAATAAAAGGAGGAATTATGACTTGGCCTGTGTACGTTATTGCATGCAGTCCCCAGATCCAGTGGCACATCAAACTTGTTGATCACCAGGGTGGATTAGAAAGTAGAAGGGAGGAGGAGGGGAATGTCAACTATTGTAGACTGGGGTGGGGGGCAGTATATAGCAGCATATGTGAGGGGAAAGTCTTACCTCCCTGGGATGCTGCTGCTGTTGCTGCTGCCACTGCTCAGTATCAGCTTTCCCATGGCCAGGTTTTCTCAGAGTCAGAGTCAATCTGGTGCCCTGTTCATCCCCTACCCCCTCCTGATATTGGGAACGGAGTTATGCCTCATTTGGCAAAGGCTCCCAAGAGGGAATGAGAAGAAAACCACCATTCTGCTTACCCCATTGCCCCCCAGATACACTGGCTTGATATGGTGCGGTGTGGCCTGGGTCCTGCATCTGGGCAGGGTCAGCATACAGCTTCTCGCACTACTGCAAAGAATCTGGGGGGCAGCCAGGAGAGGGAGAAGGGGAGGAGGTAAGGGGAGTACCTTTCCACTTACTCTACTGGCCACTTACCTCCAAGATGCATTGACTGGTGCAGCACTGTGCTGCTTGGCTCCTATGGCTGGGCAGGGGCAGTGCAGAGCTGCCCCTGCCCAGGCAGACTCCTGATGGGAGGATTCTGGCATTACTTCATAGCTGGCACCTGGAGCATGTGCCTCGCTCACCTTGCCCTAGTTACAGTACTGCCCAGGTCATAAAGCTATAGCTAGTTTAAGCCACATCCCTTGCATCTTCTTTGTCTTCCCAGGTGTCTGTGATAATCAGATCATTGACAGAGTCCTCAGATAATACCTGACCTACTGCCAAAGAAGTCAGTGGAAATGAACCTAAAAACTGACCTACTTTAGAGTCCATATTTTTAGGCATACTGTCAGCACTACAGCTTTGTGTTTAAAACAAATTATTTGCTGTAACTTCATACCAAAAATACAGAAATACCTGATTTACAGTGTAACCAGACTAGGCTACTTTTTGGTAGGATTCCCAGAAGAATTTGTGAAAAGCAGCTGGAATTGACATTTTCATTCTTGTCTTGCACTTATTTATTCTGGGAGAAAAAAATAAAACTATTTAAAGAACAATTATTTGTTTAATACCATGTCTTTTAGCTTGAGAAGATTCACTGAGGCCTCAGAAACACTTTGGAGGACAGGATTAGAATCCATAAACTGAAAAAATGGTCTGAAATTGAAAAGATGAAATGCAGTAAAGACAAGTGCCACCTTTAGGAAGGGAAAAACAAATAGATATAAAATGGGAAATAGCTAGCTAGGCAACAGTACTGCAGGAAAGAGTCTAGGAGTTGTAGCTGAATGGATATGAGTCACAGTATAGTGCCATTACAAAAAAAAAGCAAATCTAATTCTCAGTTGACTTAATAGACAGGACATCTAAGAGACACAGGAAGTAATTACTTCTCTCTAGTCACTCCTGTTGAGGTGTGTCCCATTTTGGTGACCACTCTCAAGGAACAATGCCAACAAATAGAGAGGCTCCAGAAGATGGAAACAAGAAAGATAATTTGCCTTGTATAACATGACCTATGAGGAAAAATTGAAGGAATCTGGTTTGTTTAGTATTAAAAGAGAGAAGTCTAGGACAGGACATAAGAATTTCCAATATAAAAGGGTTTTATTAAAAGACAGTAGTCATTCTGCATATCCACTGTGGTTCAGACAAGTAGTAAGTGCTATAAGGTAAGCTGATATTAGGTTAGATCTTAGAGAAAAAAAAATCTCTGATGGTAGCAAGGCACTCAAACAGGCTATATAAGGTAGATTGTAGAATCCCTGTCATTGGAGGCTTTAAGAGGAAGTTATGTAACTATCTACTAGGCAGGACAGGCACCTGGGGTCAGGTGACCCCAGCGAGATGACTGTTCAGTCTCCTTTTGAAGATTTCCAGGATAGGTGATGGCACCACCTCTGGAGGGAGTTTGTTCAATCTAGACACCCTAACTGTGAAGGAGTTTTTTTCCTAGAATTGAGCCTGAAGCAGTCTTCGAGGAGTTTGTATCCATTATTCCTGGTCTTCCTCAAGGGTGGCCTAGTGAACAGTTGTTCACCGAGCTCTTGATGTACTCCCTTGATGCAGCAGTAAGCTGCTGCCAGGTCCCCCCTTATCCTTCTCTTCTTTAGGCTGAAGAGGCCCAAGGCCCTCAGCCTCTCCTCATGATCTGCCTTGCAAGTCTCTGATCATACTGACAGCTCTTCTCTGGCCCCTCTCAGGTTTTTCTGCATCCTTGTTGAAGTGCAGCACCCAGAACTGGATGCAGTGATCTGGCTGTGGTCATACTAGTGCTGAGTACAGTGGAAGAATCACTTCCTTGATTTTACATGAGATGCATCGTGACTTCAGATTAATGTCATTCAGACCAATATAAAGCATTAACAATTAATGATTCACAATATGTTGCTGAGATGAGAATTCAGCCCTGAATGCTTATTTGTAACACAATAAAGCATCTAAAATACTTTTTTCAAAGATTATTGATTAGGATTGCTCTGTGTCCATGTCCATTCCAGCTCATTACTTTCTGAAAAAATGTAGTTGTGTTTCCCACTGTTCAGAACCAAGGGCATGCTGAGTTTTTCACAATGAGATCTGTATTTTATTTAGTCCAAGCGAAAATGCATTATACTGAATTTCTTTCTATCATGCTTGGTAAACTGCTCAGTAATTCTTCATGCTCCTTTCTGGTCTTGTATTTGTCTCATCTGAAAATTATGCCACCTGTTAAATACTGAGGTGTGGGTGGTGGTTAGGCACCTGAAGCAGGGCTGCAGCCCAGGTTGTTTTCCCAGGAACTGGGATACAGAGGGCTCTGGTGCCAGAACTGGAACTAGGAGCTATAGCCAAGGTCAACACAAACTGGAATCAAAAGCTAGAGCGAGAGACTTGTTAAGCCAAGGATTAATGAAGACCAGAAACCAGAATGAAGGGCAGAAAACCAGATTCAGGGGATGCCAGGGGTCCTACTGGAATCAGAAGCCAGATTTAAACCGAAAAGTCAAAACCAGAGAATTAGCAGAACTAGCAAGGAAGTACATGGAAGATCAGGAACAAGAACTTTCTCTTTTGTCCAGAGAAGGATATTGCAGGCTGGGGCTGGCTTTGAAAGGCTGGAGAAACTTGAGCCTGCTCCCTGTGGCTTCAGGAATTGACTACCCTGGTTGTCTCGCTCAGCCTTGATGGGACCAGGACACTGCCCTGCTTGTTCAGGGGTGGAATTGCTCTGACCTTGTGATTTAGACCACCTGAGTCCAGGGTTTTGATCTGCCCTGGTTAGACTACCACTCTACTTCCCAGATATTTAAGAAGAACATTAACAATGACACAACCGTGATGAAAACTATTTAATCTTAATGTGTTTTCTCTCTTCCAGCTAGTTTTGGAACCTTAATTATATTCACCCTAACACTCCAATGACTGTATCATTTATTAACCTATTTTAAGAGACCTTGTCAAAGCCTCATTGTAGCTTATTATCATTTCATTTACCCATTAAAATATTTTGTAGCTGATAAATTCCTCCTAGCTGTAAGATGACAAGATTGTTTTCCTGTTTTTTGTTTTTGTTTTTGCAGCTCTGTAATAATGACATTGAGCATTTTCATCTTATTAAAAACCTACACATCTAGCTACTAGATTGGAAAGATATGGAACAAAGGTTAATTAGCATCTTGATATTTCACCCCTTGTTCCTTCTGAGGGTCAGGAACAAAGCAAGGGGAGGACTAACATCAAAAGCAAAAAAGACTGTGTCTCTGTCCCAACACAGAAAGGCAGAACTTAATTATTTGTTACAAGGATAGTTGTCAGGATGGATGTGGAAGAAAGAGTGGTTGGGGTCATAATTACCAATTAAGCCATTATTCAGTTTTAACTGTTTATATTAGCTGGCTGTTAAAAAGTTTTCCATGCAGCTAATGAGGTAGTATTTTTATTCTTTGTGTAGGCTCTCTGCTCTCTTAAATAGGGTGACCCATGGCAACAAATAGAGAGAAAATAAAAATATGTTCTCATTATACTGCCAGGGTTAATGTCTTATCTCTGGATAGTAATGCACATGACTTCATTTATTAATGGAATAAATTACTTGTGAATTCCATCAGATTTCTATTAATGTCATTATGACTCAGTCATAATACAAGTTTTTATTTTCTACAGCAGAATATTTCAGGCCAGAATCTTCCTACACACATTCTACAAGATTAGATGTCTGGATTAATTCTACCATGGTTAGAGGAGAAAGGAAAAAGACAGAGAAAGAGAGAGAGGGAAAGGGATAAGGAGATTATAACACTTGTTTTTTTAAACTGTGAGAAAGTCATCGTGGAGGAAGTACCAACATGTCTTTTAATACAAAAATAAAAGAGCACCAAAATGAGGGTGCCTTGCAATCCAAGGACAGACAGAGAAAGATTTTTAAAATTTTTTAAACGTTTATTTTAAAAAGTTAAAAAAGGTGAAAATGCAAAATCGTGTGGCCACCCAGGGGCCAAGCATGACACACTTGTCAGTACCACAATACCCAGAATAAATGGGGATTGAAATCCTCTCCTGTCACCCTTCATGGGGTTACACTTCTAGGACTAGTTATATAACTTACAGCTTACAGAGTGCTGCCTCAGTGGCCCCACTTAACAAAGGCAGGTCCATATTTTGTTGTAAGGTTCATAGATTTCATAGACATTTGGGCTGGAAGGGACCCCGGAGGATCATGGAGCCCAGCTCCCAGCCCCTGGGGCAGGAAGTCAGCAGGGATCATAGGATCCAAGCAAGATAAGCATCCAAATGTGTCTTGAAGGCATTCAAAGTGGGTGCTTGAACCACCTCTGGTGGCAGTCTATTCCAAAACATGGGGGCTTGGACAGTGAAGAAGTTCTTCCTTATGTCCAGCCTGAATCGGATGCGGCGGAGTTTGTGACCATTTAATCTTGTCATCACTTGGGGCGCTCTGGTGAACAGATGTTCCCCCAGATCCTGATGAGCACCCCTGATAAATTTATAGGTGGCCTCCAGATCACCCCTTAGCCTGCGCTTATCCAGGCTGAAGAGCCCCATGGCTCTCAGCCTGTCATCATAAGGTCTGTTTTCCTGACCTCTGATCATGTGAATGGCTCTCCTCTGGACTCTCTCAAGCTTCTCCATATCCTTTTTTAATTGCAGAGCCCAAAACTGGATGCAGTACTCTAGCTGTGGCCTCACCAAGGCCAAGTACAATGGGAGAATAACATCCAGGGATTTACTTGAAAAGCATCTATGGATGTAAGCTGGCACTTTGCTTGCTTTACTAGCTGCAGCATCACACTGAAGGGTCATGTTTATCTTGTGGTCAATCATGACCCCCAAGTCCCTTTCATCTGTAGTGCTAACCAGGGTAGCACTGCCGAGCCTGTAAGCATGCTGCAGGTTCTTCCTCCCAAGGTGGAGAACCTTGCATTTTTCAGTGTTGAACACCATTAAGTTCTTGTCCGCCCATTTCCTGAGCCTATCAAGATCCACCTGGATCATCTTCCTGTCCTCAGGTGTGGATGGTTTACCCCAGAGTTTGGTGTCATTGGCAAACTTGGCCAGCCTGCTTCTGACACCAATGTCCACATCATTGATGAAGATGTTAAATAGTATGGGCCCTGGGACAGAGCCTTGAGAGAGCCCACTGGTCACAGTACACCAAGACGATTGGCTCCCATCAACCATAACCCTCTGGGTCCTACCACGGAGCCAATTCCCCAGCCAACAGATTGTGGTGAGGTCGAGGCCACAGTTAGCCAGTTTAGCCAGGAGGTGATCATGGGATACCAGATCAAAGACTTTTTTAAAGTCAGGATATACAACGTTGATCTCTTCCCCCTTGTCCAGGTGATAAGTCACCTGGTCATAAAAGGAAATGAGATTGGTCAGGCACGACCTACCCACAACAAACCCATGCTGGGTGTCCCACAGGATAGTGCCTTCAGCTAGTCTATTAAGGATGGCCTCTTTGATAATCTTTTCCAGGACCTTCCCCAGGATAGAAGTCAGGCTGATGGGCCTCTAGTTAGCCGGATCTACTTTCCTCCCTTTCCTGAAGATAGGCACGACATTGGCCCTCTTCCAATCAGCAGGCACTTCACCAGAGCGCCAAGAGCTCTTGAAGTTCCATGCCAGGGGCTGGGCTATGATACTCACCAGCTCCCTGAGTACCCTTGGGTGTAACCCATCAGGGCCGGCTGACTTGAAGGTATCTAGCCTGTCAAGGTGTTCCTTTGATGAGGTCAGCTTCGATGGAGGGCAAGGAATCTCCCTCACCCGGGCCTTCCTGCCCCATAGTGGGCAGGGCTGTCCCATGGGACTGGTGAAAAACTGATGCGACGTACCCATTTAGCAAGTTCGCTTTTTCCTGGTCGTCAGTTGTCAGTTGCCCCATCTGGGTTAGCAGGGGTCCATTGTTGCCCTTGCTTTTCCTCCGGCTCCCCACGTATCTAAAAAAGGACTTCTTATTTTCCTTGATATTTGTAGCTAGCTGGAGTTCCATCACAGCCTTGGCTTTCCTGATTAGCTCTCCGCAGGTCCGGACCAGAGCAGAGTATTTCTCCTTGGTGGCGGTTCCAGCCTTCCATCCTCTGTAGGTCTTCTTTTTAAGATGTAGGAGGTCTGCCAGTTCCCTGAAGAACCAAAGGAGCTGCTGTGCCCTTTTGCTGCCTTTCCTCTGAGACAGGATGGACTTTGCTTGCACACCCAGAATTGCTCCCTTGAGGAGCAACCACTTATCCTGAACTCCCCTCACCATTCAGTTGTGGCCTTTTAGGGCCTCTCTGACAAGCCTCCTTAACTTGGTAAAGTCAGCTTTCCTGAAGTCGAGAACTTCTGTATTACTGACTGACTTGCCAGCTTTGTGGCAGATGGTGAAGGTGATCAACTCATGGTCATTGTCACCCAGCTACCCTTCGATTGTTAGGTCGCTGATTAGGTCATCCCCAGTTGCCAGTACAAGGTCAAGCAGTGCTTTACCTCTTGTCAGCCCGGAGACTTCCTGCATCAGATAGAGGTCATCCACACATGAGAGAAAGCTTTGCAACCACTCATATTTGGCTGAGCACTCCTCCCATGAGAAGTCTAGGTATTTAAAGTCTCCCATGACAACCATATGGTGGGATCATGCGGCCTCAGCCAATTCTCTGGTGAACTCCTCGTCAAGGTCTTGACTCTGGGTAGGGGTCTGTAGTAAGCCCCCACCAAAGTATCCCCTGTACTGTGTTCCCCATGGATTTTAACCCAGAGAGTCGCAAGTCATCCATCATGGGTGCTAATGTCGGCTTGCAGGGACGTGTAACTTTCCTTGACATAGAGGGCTATGCCCCCATCCCTTTTGTCCACTCAATTCCTCTTGTACAGGGTATAGCCATCTATACCTGTGGTCCAGTCATGGATGGAGTCCCACCAGGTCTCCATTATCCCAATGACATCATAGTTATTTGCATTTAACAGGAGAACAAGTTCCTTCTGTTTATTCCCCAGGCCCCTGGCATTTCTGTATAGACACGCAAGTGTCTCCTTGGGGGCCTTTGCCCTGGCTACATTTTGTTCCAGGGCTGGGGCTGGGGTGGGATCCCTTAAGTGCCTTGGCCTGCTGGCTTTGCAAGGGCTACTCAGTGGGCTAGTAGTGGCAGTAGTCCCGCCATCCCTCAGCGGGCTTAGTTTAAAGCCCAGTGGAACAGGTCAGCCAGTCTGGCTGAGAAAAGCCTCCTCCCCAATGGTGATCTGTCCAAACTCAAATTGGCCAGGTGGATCACTCAATCCTCTTGGCCAGTTGGTATGTGATAGAGATAATGTACACAGTCTCAGAGAAGTCCAAGCCTAAGCAAAGAACAGCTTTGCATAGTCCATGAAGTCATGGAAGAGTATCTCTAGAGAAAGGGAGAGAACATTTCCATTTTTAAAAGGAGAATTATAAAATACAGTATCTATATACAAATTTGCTATCTATATATAAATTTTATAAAATGTACAAAAGTTATCCATATACAAATTTGTGCTAGTTTGAGTAAAGGTACATGTTTTAACTGGTTTTATTAAACTGGTTCAAGTGTGTGTAAAGACTGTACTTTGGTTCAAGTTTGTGTGTAGACTGCACTTTGTTTCAAGAACATGTTAATTGATTTAACTTAATCCTATAAAAATAATTTAAGTAAGCTAAACTGAAATAGGCCACTTTTACAGGAGTGGGTATACAGAAGCTTGAGCATATTTAATTAAAAGTATTTTAAAGTGATTTACAGAATCTCATGCATGTTTCTGCTTAGACAAAGACTGGGAGGTTTGAGGGTAGGTGGGAGAACAGATGTGAACAGACACAGAAGGCCTGTATTGAAAGAAAGTGCTAATCATCTAATGGGATTTAGGAGAAAATAGCAATATTTTGGAGCAGAAAGGTAAAAGGAAAACAGTATTTTAATGCAGGTAGCATCTCTTGCTGTCTTGTATGCAGTAACTTAGATCAGCAAGAGCAGTTTCTACACTCAGTTTCTGAAAGAATTTCTACACAAATCCAAGGAAACTATTTTCCTTTCCGAAGTAAATGAAAACCAAAATGTATGCGGCTACAGCTACAGACAACTCATTATGGGATGATGAGATTTTCTTCAAAGTAATAACTAGATTCCTGAGCCTGTACATAATTAAAGTATTAATTACATAACAGGCATTGGAAAAATCAGTTTTTACAACTGTTATTTTACAGTTTGCTTTGACCTTTGTTATTCATTGTTAGGTGGGGGTTGGGGTTATCCTGCATATTTCATGGCTTAATTAGGATTCATTTAAAATAGACTGATTGATTCATTTAGACCAAGGTGTCACAGGAGGCCTTGGGTACATGAGGCTCAGCTGTGGCTGATATGAGTGTAACCAAATTTCTGTGCATGCGTTCCTTTGAGTGATGGCTTCATCCCATGAGTATACATCTGCTCAGGCAATATTGTCAACAAATGATAATTACTAGCACACAGAGTTGAGAAAAATAATTCATAATGACTCATTTATTGAATTCAAGCCTATGTTAGCGTTCACAAATTGTCTGTGAACAGTTTGAGTTTTTAAATATTTGCTCTCAGAAACTATTTGCTGAACACTTTCCAAAAATAATCCTGGATCTGTAGGGCAAATTGCTTGCTGTTAGTGTTTGGAATTCAAGAAGCGTTGAATAAACACCTTGGCTAAGGACAGACATTTAAAAGCCTGAGACTGAATTGATTCAATTTTTACAGGTTACTCTAACCTGCAAAGCTTGAACTGGTTTGGAGATGGATAGATATTTCATTTTCTTTCCAGAAATGCAGGCACATGCCTGCAGTAGTTCAGGCTAGAAGCTGGGGGGGTGCTAAAGCAGCCCTCCCTTTCCTTCTACAGTACTGAGCTGGGGGGGGGGGCATGGCCAGACCCCAGTAGGATGCTCTGATTAGCCCACCAGGGAATTGATAACAGTCTTTATCACCCCATTAAGCAAACAACAGAGGGACATTACCAGCTACCTGTTGATTCTGCCTTTGTCACAGCATGGACCATAGCCCATATGTGTTCTGCTAGCTAATACACAGATACCTCTCCATAAGGTAGAGGTGAGGGGGGAATTCCTGCTTAGCAGAAAGTGGGGGGAGGGGAGCAGCCTGCAAGTCTCTGCCAGAGCTGCAGCCAGGGAGCAGGAGGGTAAGGCCAGCCCTGCTGTGGAGCAGAGAGACTCACCCAGCCCAAATATCATGCCAGGATGCTGGTAGTGTCTGGTTTAACTTAAACCAACAAGGGGCCTGGGACAGGTGTTGCATAAACCGCTTTGAGCATAATCAGTTAAGTCTGATACAACATTCAATCAGGTTTATCTCAAACTGGTTTCAGCCATTTTCAAACTGGTTTCTGTGCACTGAACATCTGTTCTGTTACATGCTTAGACCAGTTTCTGATCACTTAAACAGGTTTATGTGTAATGTCTAACACTAGCCCTTGGCTCTAAGGAATCATTTCTGTTCCACATGTGGACTAAACGCAATTGCATCTTCTTCTCCCTTTGGCCAAAAGAAGTGGACTGTAAAGTCCATGTGGCAATGAATGTCAGGCTGTAGAAGCTGTGTGCAGTATTAGGCGACTCAGTAGTTAGCATACCATAATTCACAAGGACCATGAAGTGTCATAATGTGTGGTAACCCAGGCACTTCTAATGACTTGTGGAACATTGGGCGCATCTACATGTGCACCTGACTGCTCAGACTGAGCAGTAGTGGCAATGTCACAGTTTGTGCCTGCTGATGCTTCATTGCCGTAGCTCATTGTTATGGCAGTGTAGCATCTCATGTAGATGTGCCTATTAAGTATGAATCCTCCCCTGCTGCTGTGCAGATTGCCTTACTCTGAAGTTAAATATTACAGAAATGCTAATATAAGCCTTTTTACCTGTGCCTCTTTGTACCCAATAATACTTGCAGGAACAGATCTAGTGTGATCCTTAGTGAAGCATGTTGAAAGGAAAAAAACTCAGAGAGACACAAGGAAAAATAAGAATAGCTTTTTAACACTCAACATGAACAGGGAGAAGCTTACTTTATTTTATCCAGGTGAATGACTTCCCAGTATCCAAATGATCTTTATCACTAGACAAAACATATGCTATTCTGTAGAAAAGTCCATCAATAGTAATAACAAGGGATTTATTATCAGTAAGTTGGTTTTTCTGTTTCATTCATTTCTTTGCTGAACAGAAGGCAATTTTTTCCATCTTGTACTTATCAGATTTGCTTTAAAGGCTTTTCAACAATGACAATCCATTTCCTGGAATTTAGCATTTCATTAAATAAATAATTTTAGGCTAAGATTCTTCCCATTTTACTGAAGGCTTGGGGAAAGATCAGGAGGGAGGAAAATTATTAAGGATGCAAAAAAGTCTGGGAACGTATTGAATCCAATGCAGCTAAGAAACTACTAGATGTTTCCAGTTTTAACCCCTGAAAACTTAGGTGTAAAATACCTACATAGAATGTCCATAATATCCAAATGTCAAATAGAGGGCCTATGGAGCTGTTTCATCTGACCCACAGGGACTCCTGGAGGGGAATTCAAGGTGGGGCCTGCCAGTAAAATCCAGGGTACAGAGCCTGATTGGGGATGTATTTTAGGGCAGAAGGCAGGCGATGACTGTGTTAATTCCCATACCAACTGCCCTTGCCACTGCTCAATCTACCACCATAAGTGGGTCCAAATCCAGCCTGCAAGGCTCCCCGTATGTTAAATCGGACCCACAAGGAGCCCTATGATCCATATCTGGCCCTTGGGGTTGGGCGACATCCCTGTCTTAAAAGACTAAGTTCCTTTTACCCAGTTCAGTTGGTTTCATGCCAGGACTTGAACTCCCATCTTTATCTATGGGCAGTTGTTCTTTTGAGTATAGATTCTAATTGATTTTGCTGTCACCCTGATTAAGGAATTCCTTATGGCATCTATCCTCCACCTGCAAAAACACAGGCTAATTCCCTTATATGTTTCTCATTTGGGCCAGCTCCTGAGGTTTATCAGTTCAAATTTGCATAAACTCATTCTGTACCCTAGTCTGGATCCAAACCAGGGGGCTTTTTGGTGTAGCAGATCCACAGGGCTAGCAGCAGCAGCGGCAGCAGCAACTGTTGTGGTGGTAGAAACTGTGGCAGTAAAAGAGGGGCAAGTGGCTATTTGCTGTGATGGCACTGATTCAGGTAGTAGCAGGCCAGGTAGGCACAGGGAAAGCAGAGTTTTGTAAACACATCCCCCACTCACCCTCCCTGCCATCAAGGGCCATGTCCACGAGAGGTCCTTGGCTTCTGTGGCACGAACACTACTGCACAAAAATATCCAAGGCCTCCAGGGAACTTAGTGTGAGATAAGGTGCCCAGGTGTGCCACAGACGTGGATAGGGAGTGGCACTCAGGTACACAGTGCATTGGTAGGGGGCACCAAGAAGCATGGTGTATCAGGAGGGATGTATGGTACCTTGGGGTAGGGTGGGGAGCATGCAGGGGGCCATGCAGTAGGGGGGCCATGCGGCATGTGAGTTCGGGACTCCAGCCCCCACTAGTGGTCCCCTGCTACTGAGAAATTGGACTGGCCTGTATTAAAAGTACAAAACAAAAGGTAGAAGAATCATGGCAGATACAAAGGATCATCTCTCTGGGAGGAAAGCAATAGTCCTGGTTATTCACTGTTGTACTTCACGTACCTCTTTCTTTCATATAGCAAAATGGATTTCTTCAAAAAAAAAGCAATTTTCAAACACAATAAAAGGTCCATCAGTGATAACCTTCCCTTAACTTTTGCAGCTATTAATATTCCAAACTAATAAAGTAAATGCCATAAATCTTTTCCAATGCATTTTTAATGTGATTGGACTTTGTTATCAATTCTTTAGTACTGTCACTAGCTTAATCAATCTTTCTTTCCTTTCCCCCCCCCTCCTTTATATGCATGGATTACCAATATTTCAAGAAAAGTTTGCATCATTTTTATAAATAACAAATATTAAATTGACACAACAGTTTCCAATAACATTATTCTTGTGATTTTGGCCATACTGTAACTCAACCTCTAGTGCTCTATAATATAGCAGATACCTTGAAGAAAAATAGCATGAAATAAGACAAAATTTTCTGGTAGCATAATTCCACTAGAGTCTGATGAGAAATTGGTCTATAATTACTACCCTAGGAGCCTGCATTCTAAAGATGGATGTAATATCATATGGGAATGGTAACTTAAATAATCTTTACTCATTGCTTCTTAACATTTGTTTTCCTTTCTTTGCTCATAAAATAGTTGTACTTAATAACTGTGATTTGCTTGTGACTAGTTCTGGTGTTGCTAAAAGTGCTGCAAAGAATCCACATGACTAAAACAATAGGAGGACTGTCCCAGAATTAGTTTCAAGACATAATTAAGATTTGACCTATTGTTTCTAGTCCCAGGACTAAAGGTTCCCACACTCTTTGGTTCAATTGACCATGGTCAATCATCTGGATCCCATGTGGTTCACTACTGCCCTTATAATTAAACATCTAAATTGAAAAATAAAGAAGCTACATGGGGCCTAGTTTATTCCATGGACCAGCTGAGGACCAGTTGCTAATGCTTAATGGACCACAGTTCAGGAAGCACAGCCTTTTTAGTATATTTGAGGTAAAATTAATTGTTACTCAGTCATTTGAAACATGCCTTTCTGCCCATGGTTCTGTCACAATGGATTTCATACAAAATGGTGTAGTTTATAAACTTGTAAGGAAATCAAGTATTTCTGCTTGTGGAGAATTTAGTAGAGATTTAGAACTAAGTGATGAAATTATCAGAATGCAGTTTATTGTAACTGAAGAATGTCAGGCACAGGTGAACAACAGTTGTCCCCATTTTTAGACCTCTTCTGAGTTGCATAATTGATATAATTTCCTTTCATTCTTTTTTAAATTAAAAATATGAATAGTCATGAGGACAAACTGGCAAAAGCAAGAAATTCAAAGATAAACCTTGACAAATCTGTATTCCCTTGGAAACTCACATTGATATGATACAACCTGCTTCACTTTTTCAAATGGGCTTTAACATTAGAAAGTTTTCTACACTAGTGATTTGCAACCAGGTGCCATGGCAATATAAACATTGTTAGGCATGCAAATACTAACACAAGTTTAATAAGATAAAAACAGATTTTTTCAAATAGGAATCAATAGTATCAAAATATTCTGTCCTGTTGTGGTCTCTCTGAGTTCTTTGTAACAGAAGAATTGTTTCTTGACTACAGAAAAATAATAGAGTGAGAGAAAGCTAAGAGCTGGCACTTTTCAAGGGGTGCCTTGAGTATAAAAAGGTTGAGAATCATTGCTCTATATGATACATAGTTATGCCAGATTTCATAGAATCATAGAAGTAGGGTCGGAAGGGACCCTGTAGATCTTCAAGTCCGACCCCCTGCCTGGGCGGGAGAAAAACTGGACTCAAATAAGTCCAGCCAGGTAGGCATTAAGCCTCTTCTTAAAGACCCCCAGGGTAGAAGCCAGCACCACTTCCCTTGGAAGTTGGTTCCATCTCCTAGCCGCCCTAACTGTGAAGTAGTTCTTGCGGATGTCTAATCTAAACCTACTCTCCAATAATTTGTGTCCATTATTCCTTGTTATGCCAGGGGGAACTAGGGGAAACAGTGTCTCCCCCAAACCCTTCTGGTCCCCCCTAGTGAGTTTATAGACAGTC
>NW_017728918.1:63834382-63866665 GCF_001723895.1 Crocodylus porosus | reverse complement strand
GGCAACACCTGCATCCAGTGCGTTTGTGACCTGATCATAAAAGGCAATCAGGTTGGTCTGACATGACCTGCCCCTAATGAAACTGTGCTGGTTGCCCTTGAGCATCATCCCTGAAGCTGGCCCATCACAGATGTGCTCCTTGAGAATCTTCTCAAAGAGTTTCCCAAGGATGGAGGTAACACTGATGGGCCTATAGTTGCCCAGGTCCTCCCTCTTCCCTTTTTTGAAGATGGGGACCACATTAACTATCTTCCAGTCATCTGGCACCTGGCCCGAGCACCACGAGCGCTCATAGAGCCATGCCAAGGACCCTGCAATAACTCCAGCCAGCTCCCTCAACACCCTGGGGTGGAGAGCATCTGGACCCACTGACTTGAACACGTCCAGCCCCTCCACAAGCTCTCTAACCCAGTCCTCCCCAACCTGAGGTCTGGAGGTGTTCCCCTCAAGTCTGTCTGGCATCACAGTGGGGAAGTCCTGGTCCCTGCACAAGAAAACGGAGGTGAAGAATTGGTTAAAGAGTTCCGCTTTCTCCTCTGGTGCAACCACCAGATTGCCCAGCGTACTTTGCAGGGGCCCCACTTTACCCGGTGCCTTCTTCATCCTCCCTATATATTTGAAAAAGGACTTTTTATTATCCTTGATCTTGGACGCTAGTCCTAGCTCTATGTCCACCTTAGGTTTCCTGACAGCCCCCCTACAGGCCCGAGCAGAGGAGGTATACTCCTCTTTGGAGATAGCATCCCCCTTCCACTGGGTGTATGCTGCCTTTTTGTTAAGCATGCATTCCCGAACGCCCTTGGTGAGCCAGGAGGCTTTCGGGCACTCTTGTCCCCCTTGCTTCTTGTTGGGATGGACTCCCCTTGGGCCCTGAGTATCATTTCCTTAAGGAATGACCATTCATCCTGGACACTGAGTTCCCCTACCCTCAAGGACCCAGCGCCTCTCCCACTAGTCTCCTCAACTTGTTGAAGTTGGCCCTCCTAAAGTTTAGGTCTACTGTCTTGCTGCAGGCCCTT
This sequence comes from Crocodylus porosus, assembly GCF_001723895.1. Lineage (NCBI taxonomy): Eukaryota > Metazoa > Chordata > Crocodylia > Crocodylidae > Crocodylus > Crocodylus porosus. Next base: position 63,865,646 of record NW_017728918.1, on the reverse strand, counting down.
GATACCCTGAGCTGGATGGTGAATTCCAGCAAGCAATGATCGCTATTGCCCAGGTGGTCAAGAACCTGGAGGGCCCTTACCAGGTCATTGCCTGTGGCCAGGACCAGGGCCAACAGGGCATTTCCTCTAGTGGGACTGTGCATCTCCTGGATTAAGTGGAGGTCCTGTATCTCAGCCAGGAACCTCCTGGTACGGTCCGTCCTGGCTGACTGTTCCTCCCAGGAGATGTCTGGGTAATTAAAATCACCCATGACAACTACATCCCTTGCCTTAAGTGCCTCTGCAAGCTGGCCCAAAAATTCCCGGTCCAGCTCCTCCCCTTGGTTGGGGGGTCTGTAGTACACCCCCACTGTCAAATCGCTCTCCCCATGGCCCCCTTGGATCTTGACCCAGAGCACTTCAGCTTGCCCCTCCTCTGACCCCATTCTGCTGGCAGAAGATGTGTAGTGCTCCTTGACATAGAGCACCACACCCCCACCTTTCCTTCCTTCTCTATCCTGCCTGTAAAGCCTATAGCCCCTAATTCTAACTGCCCAGTCATGGGATGAATCCCACCACATTTCTGTTAGCCCTATGACATCTGGGTTTGAACTAGCTATTCTGAGGGCGAGTTCCTCCTGTTTATTCCCCATACTGCGAGCATTGGTATGTAGGCATTTAAGGCCTTGCAAGATTGTGTGTGCCATACCCCAATTAGGGAGACTGTCTGGACCCCCGTTCCGTACCTTAGCGCTCCTTGCCTGTCACTTGTCTTGCTCAGATGGCGTCTCCTCATCCTCCTGCAGCCCCCTACTGGCATAAAACTATCACCTTCAGTGGAGTTACAATGCTGGTGTATTAGACCAAAGAACTGATTCCATATGATGCTATTATAGCTACAGCAGACGCAATAATCATAGAATCATAGAAAACTAGGGTTGGAAGGGACTTCAGGAGGTCATCTAGTCCTACCCTCTGCTCGAAGAAGGACCATCCCCAACTAAAGCATCCCAGCCAAATCTTGTCTAGCTGAGCCTTAAAAACCTCCAAGGATGGAGATTCCACAACTACCCTGGGTAACCTACTCCAGTGTTTTACCACCCTCCTAGTGGTAAAATTCTTACTAATATCTAACCTAAACTTCCCTTGCTGTAACTTGAGACTGCTGCTCCCTGTTTTGCAGTCTGCTGCAACTGAAAACAGTCTAGCTCCATCCTCTTTCAAACCCCTTTTCAAGTAGTTGGAGGCTGCTATTAAATACCCTTCCAGTCTTTTCTTCTGTAGATTAAATAAGCCCATTTCCCTCAGCCTCTCCTCATAAGACATGCACCCCAGCCCCTACATTTTTCTTTGCCCTCCACTGGACTCTAATCCCATTTTGTCCACATCCTTTCTGTAGTGGGTGGCTCAAAACTGGACACAGTACTCCAGACGTGGCCTCACCAGTGCTGAATAGAGGGGAATAATCACTTCCCTTGAACTGCTGGCAACACTCCTACCAGTGCAGCCCAGTATGCTGTTAGCCTTTTTGACAATAAGGGCACACTGCTGGCTTGTATTCAGTTTATTGTCCACTGTAAACCCCAGGTCTTTTTCTGCAGAGCTGCTGCCCAGCCAGTCAGTCCTCAGCCTGCACTGGTGAATGGGATTGTTCCGTCCTAAGTGCAGGACTTTGTACTTGTCCTTGTTGAACCTCATGAGATTCCTTTTGGCCCAATCCTCCAATTTGTCTAGATCACTCTGAATCATAGCCTTACCATCCAACATCTGTACTACTCCCCCCAGCTTGGTGTCATCTGCAAACTTGCTAAGAGTGCATTCAATGTCATCTTGAGGTCATTGATCAAGACACTGACCAAAACTGGCCCTAGGACCAACCCCTTGAGGACTCCCCTTGACACCAGCTGCCAACTAGACTTCAAGCCATTGATTATTACCCTTCAAACCCGATGATCCAGCCAGTTTTATATCCACCTTACAGTCCATTCATACAGCCCATACTTACTTAACTTACCTGATAAAATGTTGTGGAAGACTGTATCAAACCCTTGCTAAAGTCAAGGTATCTATATCCCCCGGTCTCCCTACATCCACAGAGTCAGTCATGTCATTATAGAAGGCAATAAGGTTGGTCAGGCATGACTTGCCCTTGCTGAATCTATACTGGCTGTTCCTAATTACCTTCTTCTCTTCCAAGTGCTTAGAAATGAATTCATTGAGGATCCACTCAATGATATTTCCATGGACTGATATGGGTTTGACCAGTCTGTAGTTTCCTGGATCCTTCTTTTTCACTTTCTTAAATATGGACACTAGGTTTGCCCTTTTCCAATCCTCTGGGAACTTTTGCAGTTATCATGTGTTTTCATAGCTGGCCAGTGGCTCTGCAATCCCATCAGTCAACTCCCTCAGCATGCTTGGGCACATCCCATCCATCCTCATGGACTTGTACACATCCAGCTTTTCTAAATAGTCCCTAACCTGTTCCTGCACAACTGTTGGCTGCTTACCTCCATCCCAAATGGTGCTGCCCAATGCAGTACTCTGGGAGCTGACCTTTCCTGTGAAGACTGAGGTAAGAGGCATTGAGCACTTCAGCCTTTTCTGCATCCTCTGTCACAAGGTTGCCTCCCCCATTCAGTAAGAGACCCACACTTTCCCTGATCCTCCCCTTGCTACCTGAACACTTGCAGAAACCCTTGTTGTTACCCTTGCTAGCTGCAATTCCCGTTGTACTTTTTTCTTCCTGATGTCATCCCTGCATGCCTGAACAATGCATTTACACTCCTCCTTAGTTATTTGTCCAAGTTTCCAATTCTTATAAGCTTCCTTTCTGTGATTTAATTTAATTGAAGAGTTCCCTGCTAAGCCAAGCTGGTCTTCTGTCATACTTGCTAGTCTTCCTGTGCATTGGGATGGTTTGTTCCTGTACTCTTAGTAAGGCTTCTTTAAAGTGTAGCCAACTCAGCTATTCTGGACTCTTCTCCACCTCAGACTGGCTTCCCAGGAGATCCTGCCCATGACTTCCCTGAGTGAGTCAAAGTTTGCTCTTATGACATCCAGAGTCCTTACTCTGCTGTTCTCTATCCTTCCATTCCTTAGGATCCTGAATGCAATCATCTTATGGCCATTACTGCCCAAGTTGCCATCTAAAAGTATTGTTACCCTTAATTTTTCCTAGGATAACCCTATACCAGATTCCAGTCAGGTACCTCAGAATATGGGTTTACGCGTGTTCCCTCCTTGTTTATATCAGAGTTTATGTTCTAAGGGGAACATAAGGTTTCTTTAAAGTATAGCCAGCTCTCCTGGACTCCTCTCCCCCTCAGACTGGCTTTCCAGGGGATCCTGCCCATGAGTTCCATGAGTGAGTCAAAGTCTGCTTTTCCAAAGTTCAGGGTCCTTAATATGCTGCTCTCCATCCTTCCTTTCCTTAGGATCCTGAAATCAATCATCTTGTGGTGCCTGCTGCCTAAGTTGCTATTCAGAACTACATTCTACACCAATTAATCCCTGTTTGTGAGCAGCAGGTCAAGAAAAGCATGGCCTCTAGCTGGCTGCTCCATCATTTGCACCAGGAAGTTGTCCCCAACAATCGCCAAAAGCTTTCTGAATTGCCTGCATAATGTTGTATCACCCTCCCAGCAGATGTTAGGGTGACTGAAGTCCCCCATGAGAAGCAGGGCTTGTGATTGAGGAACTTCCACTAGCTGTTTGAAGAAAGCCTCATCCACCACTTCCTCCTGGTCTGGTGGTCTATAGCAGACCCTCACTACAACATCACCCTTGTTGCATTCCCCTCTAACCTTAACCCTGACATTTTCAACAGGCCTATCTCCAGTTTCATGCTGGAGTTCTGAGCAATCATATGGCTCTTTTACATAAAGTGCAACTCCTACTCCTCTTCTCCCCTGCCTGTCCCTCCTGAACTGTTTGTACCCATCCATGACAATGCTCCAGTCATGCAAGCTCCCCCCAAGTCTGTTATTCCAGTCATGTCATAATTCTGTGACTGTGCAAGGACTTTTAATTCTTTCTGCTTGTTTCCCAGGCTCCATGCATTTGTGTACAGGCACCTAAGGTAACTAGTCGATTCCTCTAATTTCTCAGGAAGTATGAGAACACCTCCCCTGTTCCCCCTCCTCTTTGCTCTTCCTTCAGGTCTTCTGCTTCCCCACTTACCTCAGGGCTTTGGTCTCCATCTCCCAGCAAACCTAATTTAAAGCCCTCCTCACTAGGTTAGTGAGATGGTCTGCAAAGATGCTCTTCCCTCTCTTTATCAGGTGGATCCCATCTCTTCCCAGCAATTCTTCTTCTTGGAACAACATCCCATGTTTGAAGAACCGAAATCCCTGCTGATGACATCACCTGTGCAGCCAGGTATTGATCTGCAGGATGCACCCATTCCTGCAGGATGCACCCATTCCTGCATGGGCCCTTTCCTTTGACCAGAAGGATAAAAAAGAACAAGAACTGAGCCCCAAACCCCTTCACCCTTGCACCTAGAGCCCTGTAATCACTTTTGATCTGCTTATAGTCTCCCCTGGCAGTATCATTGGTACCCACATGGATGAGCAGCATGAGGTAGTAGTCAGAGAGCCAAATGAGTCTCGTTATCACCTCTGTGACTTTTTGAATCTGGGCTCCAGGCAATCAGCAGGCTTCTTGAGATGACAGGTCAGGTCAGCAAGAAGTCTCCCTCTGTCCCCCACAGAAGGCAGTCTCTAACCACCATCACCTGTTGCTTCTTCTTTGTGGCAGTTGTCAAGATCTTCCCACCCTGGTATGCTCTGGCCTGTCCTGCTCTACCAATGGAACGTGCTGTTCCCTCTCTGCTGCTAGGGCTGCATATCTGTTCTCCATATGAACTGCTGTAGGTGGAAGTGAACATTTCTGCTTGCTGCCAGAAGTCACAAGCTTCCAGGTTCCAATCCTCCTGGGAGTCCATGTCCTCTCTCTTCTCTAGCACTGCCTCTGGTAGTTCTTTCTCCACAGTCCCAGAGATCTGCTCCAGCACCAAATCAATTAATTCATAGATTTTATAGACATTAGGGCTGGAAGGGACCTCAGAAGATCATTGAGTCCAGGCCCTGCCCCAGGGGCAGGAAGTCAGCTGGGGTCAAAAGATCCCAGCATGATAAACATCCAAATGTTTCTTAAAGGAGCCCAGAGTAGGTGCTTGCACCACCTCTAGGGGCAGTCTATTTCAGGCCTTGGGGGCTTAGAGATTAAAGAAGTTTTTCCTTACATCCAGCCTGAAACAGTCTTGGTGGGGTTTGTGACTGTTTGACCTTGTCATCCATTGAGGCGCGCTGGTGAACTGGTGTTCCCCCAGATCCTGATGTACACCCCTTATATACTTATAGACAGCCACCAGGTGCCCCTTGAGCCTGCGCTTTTCCAGGTTGAAGAGTCCCATGGCTCTCAGTTTGTCATCATAGGGCCTGTTCTCCTGTCCTCTGATCATATGCATGACTCTCCTCTGGACTCTTTCAAGCTTCTCCACATCCTTTTTAAATTGTGGAGCCCAGAATTGGATGCAGTACTCCAGCTGTGGCCTCACCAAGGCTGAGTACAGCGGGAGGATGACATCCTGGGATTTGCTTGAGAAGCATCTATGGATGCAAGCCAGAGTTTTGCTCACTTTACCAGCTGCAACATTGACTACAAGATGAATATGAGCCACCAATGCAATCATGACCCCCAAGTCCCTTTCAGTTGTGGTGCTAGCAAGTGTAACACAGCCAAGCTGTGTTTCCCCCCCCGCCCCAAGGTGGAGTACCTTGCATTTTTCAGTGTTGAATGCCATCAGGTTTTTGTCCACTCATTTTGTGAGTCTGTTGAGGTCAGTCTTGACCACCAGCCTATCCTCAGTTGTGAATGTTTTACTCCAAAGTTTGGTGTCATCAGCAAACTTGGCCAGTCCATTTCTGACACCAATGTCTACATTATAAATAAAGAAGTTAAAGAGTATAGGCCCAAGGACAGAGCCTTGGGGGACTCTACTGGTCATGGCACACCACAGTGATTTACTTCCATCCTTTACCACTCTCTGGGTCTGACCTCGGAGTCAATGCCCCAGCCATCAGACTGTGATGTAGCTGAGGCCGCAGTTGGCCAATTTTTCTATGAGGAGATCATGGAATGCCAGATCAAAGGCTTTTTTAAAGTCAAGATATATGACCTCAATCTCTTCTCCCTTGTCCAGGTGATATGTCGCCTGGTCATAGAAGCAGATGAAATTGGTCAGGCAAGACCTATCTGCAACAAACCCATGCTGGCTATCCCTCAGGATGTCTCCATCAGCCAGTTTGTCAAGAACGGTCTCTTTGATAATTTTTTCCAAGACCTTCCCTGGGATAGAGGTCAGGCTGATGGGCCTGTAGTTCCCCAAAACTATTTTCCTCCCTTTCTTGAAGATAAGCACCAAGTTGGCCTTCTTCCAATCTTTGGGCACTTCACCTGAGTGCCATGAGTTCTCAAAGATCCGTGCCAGTGGCTGAGCTATGATGCCTGCCAGGTCTTTAAGTACCTTGGGCTGTAAACTGTCTGGGCCAGCTAACTTAAAGGTGTCCAGCCTCTCACAGTGTTCCTTCACATGGTCTACATTGATGTAAGGTAACAATTCTCCCTCACCCTGGCCACCCCATACCATATTGAGCAGGGCCGTTCTTTGGGGATGGTAAAAAATTTACTCAAAATACCCATTAAGCAGGCTGGCTTTTTCCTGGGCGTCAGTTGTCCCATTTGGTTTAGCAGGGGTCCAATGTTACCTTTACTTTTCTTCTTGCTCCCCAAATATCTAAAAAAGAACTTTTTATTGTCTTTGATACGTGTAGCCACTTGGAGTTCAGTTGCAGCCTTGGCTTTCCTGGTTCACTCCCTACAGGGCTGGACCAATGCAGAATATTCCTCTTTGAGGTGATTCCAGTCTTCCATCCTTTATAGGTCTTTTTTTTTAGATGCAGGATGCCCACAAGTTCCCTGCAGAGCCAAGGGGGCTGCTGTACCCTTTTGCTACCTTTCCTCTGAGATGGGATAGACATTGCTTGTACTTTCAGGATCACTCCCCTGAGGAGCAACCACTTATCCTGAACTCCCTCCCCTTTGGATCATGGTCCCTTAAGGCCTTGCCAACAAGGCTCCTGAGCCTCTCAAAGTCAGCTTTCCTGAAGTCAACCCATGGTCACTGTCTCCCAGCTTCCCTTTTATCATTAGGTTGCTGACTAGATCATCCACTTTGCCAGTACCAGGTCGAGCAGTGTTTTACCTCTAGTCAGTCAGACTTCTTGAGTCAGATAGAGCTCATCCACAGATGTGCGGAAGTTTTGCGACCATTCAGATTTGGTCAAGTGCCCTTCCCACAAAATGTCTGGGTAGTTGAAGTCACCCATGACAACTATGCACTGGGAGCATGCAGCCTCAGCCAATTCCCTGGCCAGCCCCCTCTTGAACACCTCCAAGGATGGTGATTGCATCACCTCTGCTGGGAGTGTTCCAGATTCTGTCAATCCTTACAGAGAAAAAGTTATTTCTTATATCTCATCTGAATTTACCCTCTATAAGCTTATGCCCATTGGTCCTTGTCCTTCCTTGAGGTGCGTTCCTGAAGTTGCTCACCTAGATCTCGGTGTTTACTCCTGAGTTACTTGTAGGCAGCTATCAAGTCACCTCTCAGCCTTCTCTTAGGCCCAGTTGCTAGAGTCTCTCCTCATAGGGCCTATCTTCCATGCCCTTGACCATGCGGGTGGCCCTTCTTTGTACCCTCTCGAACTTATCTATCTCCTTCTTCAAGTGCAGTGCCCAGAGCAGGACACAGTACTCCAACTGAGGCCTCAGCAGTACCAAATAGAGAGGGAGGAGTACCTCCCTGGACATTAGCTGCTGCACACCAGAGTTCTATTTGCCTTTTTGGGAACCTTATTGCACTGTTGGCTCATATTAATCTTCTGGTAGATCATAACCAGGTGCCTGTACACAATTGTAAAGTTTTCAGGCCAGTTTCCTCACCTCCCACCCCCTACCTTTTGAGAGGAGAGTCTTTCAGCTTGTGAAGAATCTTTTGGGGCCAGAGCAGTAAACAGGCCAGCTTCCAGGTGAGTTTTCTAGGAAAAGTGTGCTTGGAAGAAGGGCAGTAAGAGAAGAGACAGATTAAGAGACCCACCGAAATTGCTGGAGAGCATCACAATAGCAGAGCCAGTGCCTCTGCTTGCACCTGTGAGGTTTCTGTACAGGCAGGACCACTCACCGTTGAGGTTTCCACCCTGGTCCAGGTTTGCAACTGTGGGGACTGCAGCTTGCAGGTTCCTTCCAGTGATGGCCAGGTTGGTTGGTGGGGGGAGTGCCTGTGGTCTGAGTGGTGCCTCCTGGTGATGTCTCTCAGGGAACAGGCAAGAGAGCTACAGGAGGAGGTGGTGAGGCTCTGAGAACTCTGATGTGCAGCAGCCAATGTGTAGATCCAGGGAGGTACTCCTCCCTCTCTATTTGGCACTGCTGAGGCCTCAGTTGGAGTACTGTGTCCTGCTCTGGGCACTGCACTTGAAGAAGGAGATAGATAAGTTTGAGAGGGTACAAAGAAGGGCCACCCGCATGGTCAAGGGCATGGAGGATAGGCCCTATGAGGAGAGACTCTAGCAACTCGGCCTTAGAGAAGGCTGAGAGGTGACTTGATAGCTGCCTACAAGTAACTCAGGGGTAAACACCAAGATCTAGGTGAGCAACTTCAGGAACGCACCTCAAGGGAGGACAAGGACCAATGGGCATAAGCTTATAGAGGGTAAATTCAGATGAGATATAAGAAATAACCTTTTCTCTGTAAGGATTGACAGAATCTGGAACACTCCCAGCAGAGGTGATGCAATCACCATCCTTGGAGGTGTTAAAGAGGGGGCTGGCTAGGCACCTTGTTGAACTTGTCTGAGCCCAATAACTTCCTGCCCAGGGCAGGGGACTGGACTTGATGATCTTACAGGTCCCTTCCAGTTCTATGATTCTGTTTACAGCCCCTGTTCGCTGGCTCCCTGGTCCCTCAGAGTGTCTCCTTTTACACCTGCTGGGCCTGGACTGGCTCTGCCCCCTGGTTAGGGCTTATGTCAGGACCAGGCAGCAATCACTCAACAATCAGCAATCACTCAGCAGTCAAAAATCACCACCAGCTTCTCAGAGCACACACCACAAACACACACAGCCCACCAAACAAATACTCAAAACCAAGAGCACAGGCAGTTGGACCACTTACCTTCACTGGGCAGAATCTGGTGCCTGGTGCCTGGCTTCTCTTTTCCTTATTCCTTTTCCCAGTAATAATCAAAAATGGATTTGAAGCATATGAGCCCCAAAGTAACCTTAATCCTGATTCTGAATTCACACCCTTTGTTTAAAACTGAGGTAATTTAACTTCAGCTGATTGAATTAAAAAAGTTTAAAAATCAGTGTCTGAAAGCTCAGAATCAGTCCACCTGATTTACAGTTTGTGTTTAAGTCACATTGTATATTATATAAAAATTAACATTTTAAACAAGAATCATACAGCTGATCTGGATTAGTGTTTTGCTGTACATCAAATCAGTTTACAAAAATTCCTACTGCCTGTGTTCAGTATACATACACAGCACTGTTGGACCATGGAAAGTCTGTGTTTTTATATACAGAAGCAGTACATTCATATAACTTTTGAAAATGGAACTGCATTTTTCAGTCACTGGCATCTGCCAGACTATGCATGATATTAGATCATGGCAATAAGGTTAGGCTTGTATGTGCTTAACTATCTCACAGAGGGGAAAAATATATTTCACTGATAAAAAAGGAAAAGAAAATGAAAGAGTGAAACAGTACAGAGAAAACCTTCAAAAAACAAAATATAACAGAGTGTCAATGCATTATGTATGCTTAGGGTGTACTCAAACCCTTAGAGCAGAGGTGTCAGATCCATTAGGCCTTGTGGTCCAGATGAGTGACACTGGGATGTTTCTCAGGACAGATAATGTCCACAAGCCAGCTCCAAGTGTAGCCAGCAGCATGTGTCCTGGACCAAGCCCCAAGTGCAGTGTGAGCCCCAGACCAAGCCTGCAGCAGTGGCAATTCTGCCACGTGAAGCCTGGCTGGCAGCCACACTGTGACTCCAGGAGGTCTGGCTCCATTTTTGAGCTGCACACACTGCCCATACATGCATTACTCTACTTTTTTTTTCTTTGCAGGTTTTTTTGACCCCTAGAAATCCACTTTGCTGCGCATGGCTGCACTCATCTGCATGCAGCCTATTTGGATAAACACCTAATCCCTGAACAGGTTGGATTTCACTCTGGAAAAATCAACAAGCCAGCTGCCCAATCTAACTCAACATATTGAGCAAGGTGAAAAAGGCCAAATCACCAGAGCTGTGTTCATCAACCTAACAGCCACCAACAATACAGTTAACAACCGATGACTCCTCCACGACACCCTGGAAATGCCAAAAGATTTACACCTTAAAGAACTGATAAAAACCCTGATCAAAAATATACTTTGTTTGTCAAAACTAGAAGGGAAGCAAAGCAGATGGAGGCGACAGATTAATGGCCTCCCCCAAGGAATCGTACTTACACCACTGTTATATAACAAAGGCTTTGTAATAACTGAAACCTGGTGGGACTCTACCCATAACTGGGCAGTAGGCATTGAGGGCTATAGGCTGTATAGATGAGATAGAGTGTGAAAAGGGGGCGGGAGAGGGGGAGGGGGAGGGAGCATTGCTCTCTATGTTAAAGAGCAATAACACTGTCAGTAATCAAGATGGGATCTGAAAAGGGGCAAATTGAGGTACTAGGAGTCAAAATACAAGGGGGTTGGGGTGAAAGGGACATGGTAGTGGGAGTATATTATAGAATGCCACACCAGGAGGAAGAGATAGACCTGGAATTCTCAAGGCAGCTCTCAGAGCTGCTACACTCAAGGGACATGGTTGTCACGGGTGACCTTAACTACCCTGACATCTGCTGGGAGAAGCAGTTAGCTATATCCAATTTGTTATATACAGGGCCTTCACCTAATGCAGGAAGTATATGGTCCCACTAGGGGAAATGTCTTACTGAATTTGGTGTGTGCTACAGGGGGTGACCTGGTAGAGGGTCTTCTGACCCTTCCTGGACTCCCAGTCTCACCTGCCACAACTTTGCTGTTCCCATAAACTGGTGGTATAATGAGGGAGGCTGCCAATTCCCTGCCCCAATGCCATGGGGTGCTGTCTGTGGCTCTGAATCTCCCTTACATTGCAGCTGATGCCTTACAGATGGCTCTCCCCTACCTTGGAGGTCTGTAAGAGGAGACTGGACATACACCTGGCTGGGGTCATCTGACTCCAGCAGTTTTTCCTGCCCAGAACAGAGGGTCGGACTCAATGATCTACTAAGGTCTCTTCCAACCCTGAAAATAAATGAAATCTAAGAAATCTACATGGCTGACCAACCAATTTATTTGGAAGCAAAATGTTTCATCTATGCAGACAAGGTGCATAACAGCCAAAAATACTGGCTTTAACCATGTTGAAATATCCCTAAGCGAGGCTCTAATTGGCCTTATCTCATACTACATTGAAAACCAATTTTGTGCCAACCCAGCAAAAACACAAGTATCTGCCTTCTATCTGAAAAACCATAAGCCCAACCTTCAACTCAAAATTACATGGTCAAGGACCCCACTATCCCACGTCCAAATCCAGTTTACCTTGGAGTCACCCTCGATCAAACCCTCTCATAAGAAGAACATAACAGGAAGACAAAAGCAAAGGTAAGCACTTGGAAAAGCATTCTATATAAGCTCACCAACTAGAAATGGGAGCTAGCCCCTCCCACCTGAACCACTGCTTTGGCTCTCAGTTTCTCCTCTGCCACGTATGTATGGCCTGTATGGGAGAGATCCACATATGCTAAGTGCCTTGACCACATTCTTAATTGTATCTGCTGATGTATCACAGGATGTCTGAAGCCTACTAGCCTAAACAATGTGTACTTACTGACTGGCATTGCTCTGCCTGACATTAGAAGTGCAGTGGCCAGCAGGATAAAATGATTGAGACAAACTGAAGATACGAGACACCTGCTGTATGACCATCCTGTGCCACGCAAATGTCTGAAGTCCATCAGGAGCTTCTTCATCAGCACCCAACTACTCCATGCCAAACCCAAGGAGACACAACTACATATGTGGAATGAGAAGCTGAAGAAAACATCTGACAGTGACAAAATGGACTAAAAGACAGGACAAAAAGGAACTAATGAAGAAGTGGGGCTACACCATTGGTTCAACCACCTGTCACTACAGCATAGAGTCTCAGACTATACACACACTGCTCAAAGGCATGTGTACAATGAAAAATCACAAAGTACAATAAATGAGCATAAAGCTTGTGTAACAAAATAGTCAAATGTAGTGTAGAGACACAAGAAGAACACACATACATATAAAGTAAAAAATGGTCAGGTACTGAGAAAACCAAATGTTTATGCTATTTATGCTTTTCTTGTAAAAAAGACATCAAAGCTAGTCATGCTTGAAATTTGCTAGTTGTACTTAGACCGGAACTGTAGAAACAATACCTAGAAATAACCTGAGATTTTTTTTAAAGCTAGGTTGCAGATCACTCAGTGATCAAACAATGAATACTATTGTGTTCATTCTCTCTCCTTCTGTCAAGAGAGGTTTGACCCTGTACTTAAACTACAGAATGATTCTACTTTAATTTTTTGATATATATTCTACTTATAAGAAAAGCTGATTTGTCAAACAGTACATCAGACATTGCATCAATCTCCCACACAGAAATAGAACTATGAAAATTAGAGGTATTAATGTAGGGGAAGAGTAATAGTCGATAATTTGTGTCTATTGTCCTGGAACTGGTTGTGATTACATAGTTAAAGTGGCACAACAGATTTCAGTAACAGGAGTGTAAAACCTATTGTCTCCCATGGCCTCTGATCCTCACTAACCTGCATTTGCATTTTCACACCCTTCATTTTGCATATTGGTTTCTATTCCATCCAGGAGAACATAAAATAACACCAGACTCTCCCTATGTCTGATGAAGGGTGTTTGTGCCTGAAAGCTTGCAAAGAACAATTTTTTCCAACTGTTTAGTTTGTCTAATAAAAGATACCACATTTACTCAAAGAGCTTTGTCTGCAAAATAAAAAAGTATCATTAATCAGACTAAGAACATTCAATAATGTCTTCTTCACTTCATCTTTAGTTTGAAAGTACACGATCACAACTTTAAGAACAGAGATGGAAAGAACTGCCTGGAAATTGAAACACTGGAAAAATAAGTTCACAACCTCCTCTTCAAAAGCTGTCTGCCCTGAGCAACATTTAGCTCACATCCAAAAAAAGAAGATACAGATGACATCATTAGCAAATGTTCTGATCCGGTCCACTGCAAAAGATCCATGTCAAAGTGAGAGACAAGGAATGGTGTTATGCTTGTAAGAAGTAATAAAAGAAGGGGAGTTGGGCATTATGTAAGATTTTCATGAAACTGGAAAAATACATGCACATCCCATGGATTTGGGAAAAGAGTGCTGCAAAAAAAGATTGTGTTTGTATAAAGTAAATTAACAGGCTAATCAGTGGCTGGCAGTTGCTCTGCCCAAGAGAAACTGAACAAAGAAGAGGACATATTATCTTACAGATACCAATCAGTCTATTGTGGTTGTCTTGTACTACCGGCAAAAGGACAGAACAAGAATGAATGTGTTTTGTCCTTCCATGTTTCAGGGGTGTTTTGTAGACAAGCTTATGAACTTCACTTCATAAATCTACTGGATAAAAAAATCATGGACTAAATATTAAGACAGCACCAAATTTTACTGGGAATTTCGTTTCAACATTGTTTTGACCTGTTTCAAGCTCAAAACAGCAAAATCAAAATGAAGCAAAAGACTTCAAAACAGCCTGAAAACAAAACGAGAGAACTTGAAATGTTTTGAAAGTTTCAAAATGTTTCGAAGCTGGGCTTGCTTTCAGGGAAACAGAAACTAAAGAGAGGGAGGGGAAGAGGGGAGAATGACTGCTCTGATATTGACTGTGTAGCTGGTCAGTGACTGTGATCCTTCCCTTAGGTCTCTTCCAATCCCAGTGCTCTGGGAGAGAGACAGAAACACAGCTGTGCCTTAACACACATGCACATTCACATGTCACAATTTTTGCTTGTCAGCACCTTGAAGTGCAGTTTCCCAGAAACTCCTGCACCTATCTCCTTGAAACTTGCCAGGCTTCATGGTATCCCTGAAGTCTTCAACCCCCTGTGCCTTCAACTTACTAGTGACATGAGTTCTGCTTTCAAGATTTGAGGTGTAGTTTTCCAGAAATCCCTGCACCTATCTCCTTGACACTGGGCTAGCTTGATGGCCTTAGAAGGGACTACCCTCTCTGTAAGCATCATCTGAATCAGGCAAAAAAATGACAAAGATATAGGTGTTTTCATGATTCTCCATTATAACCTATGGACGAAACATCAAAACAGTGTCAAAACAGAGAAACAGTTTCAACTAAACAAAACAGAACAGTGCTTTTGAAATGAAATGAAACTTGAAATGAAACACTGTCCCATCAAAATGGTGAAATGGAAGTTGAAATGAAACAGTGCTGTTTCGCACAGCCCTACTAAATATAGACATCGGAATTATGGTGCATTATAACCTTCCTGCCATCCAATAACCCGAGATAACCTCTACATTTTACCAGCTACGTTCTATCACCAGGTCTACATTCCCTGCTCTCCCTCACCTACCTGTATTATCTCCCATCCACTCTAATCTTCCCTGCCATGCATTTGCATTTTGCATATTGGCTTATACTTCTGTTCTACCCAGCATACAAACACCAGCAGACTCTCCCCGTGCCTGAAGAAGGGTGTTTGTGCCTGAAAGCTTGCAAAAAAACAGTTTTTCCAGCTACAGTATATAATTACTGTAATAAAAGACATCACATTTACCCAAAGAACCTTGTCTGCCTGTATTTAGTTCTGTCATTTGACTATATCCACTGCAGCTCATTAGGAAACTGTAGCATTTATGATAATTTTCCATTTGTTGAAAACAAAACACAAAATCTGCCTTGAAAACTTCCCAGAATATCTGTTCCTTATTTAAAAAAGAAAAAAAAGTAACTGTTAAAAGAGAAGTATTGTGTATGAAAAGTTTCTGTCAGCAGGGACAAACTTATTCACTTCCTAATGTATGCTAGATACCTTACACAGTATATGGAAACCAATCTTGTGGCTGAAAAGAGCTGGAATACAATGTGTATGTGGCCTTTACTGGCTTGTAGCTATGTACAACTTCTGTGTGCATTGTAGCATATGCAACCCCAAGGAGAATGCAGAGGGAAGTAATAAAAGAAAAGCCAGTAGAGTTAAGATTTATATAAAAGAAATGCATTCCATTTTTGTATTGTTAAGTGGAAAAAGAGCTCATTGGAATGAATAGCTCTGGAACCTGGAAAAACTTAATGTGCAAAAGTGGTCAAGAGACCATGATGTAAATATGTGCCCTAGATGAGAAAAATTAATTTAAAAATGATTTATTTACTCTGTGTTTGGTTATAATAAGAACTTCAAACACTTACTCTTAAAAATCAAGTCTGACCAAACCATTACCATTGACCTCCCAGCTCAGGGCAGTATGTGATACAGAAACACATTATTTTGAATAAATTAAAACTAACCAATCATTCAACTCTTATATAATCAACCACTGAATTGTGTAATTTATGTTCTTTATTGATTGTATAAACATATATGGCTAGATAGTGGCATTAATATCAAAACCAAGTGCTGTGCTGTGTTATGATAATCCAGGAGGAATGTTGGAGAGATTGTGCCTGCCAGCTGGATTGATGAAGCAGATTGTTTCTCACTTTGTGCAAGGGGATTGACAGGACTGTGGTCATCTCTCTTCCCCACCACTTTCCTTCCACTTGCTCAACTTAGGGCTGCAAGAAGGAACAATTTATGTACTCCTTGTACATTATTCTTATATTGATTTATAATGAGTAAGTGATGAGCCTACTCCTCCCACTGTACAGAAGTGGAATCCAGAAATATTTTGTTGAATCTGGCTGATATCCTGGTTCCAGCCTTTAAAAACTCTGTGGTAATTAACTTTGGTAATGAACTAAGGTTCTGAAAGCCCTTCCAATCTTCCACAAGAGGGTTTTAGATGTTTTACAAGCTTGACAATCTGACAACATTTTGGGGCTGTACTGCTGTCAGATGAGAAGCAGCCTGTCTGCTTCACAGACTTTTTTGTCATGGTGAAGGAGATGGCCTCCTAGGCACTCTCTGACAAAGCAGGGTAGGCTCAGAATATTCTGAGTCTCCCCTCCATATTAGCCATGGTAAGAAAAAAAAATGGGTGAGCTTCCAAAAAACACATCAGCCTCACCCCAAAAATGTTAACTTTATCTTTCTGGACCCAAAAATGGTTTGGTTCACTTCAATTCTAGAAACCTGATGTAACATTAGGGACTAAGTTGTACTCGAGATTATTGAAACATGCAATAAGTTACCACTGCAAACTATTTAAACAACGAAATCCCCTCTTCTGCATAAGATAATGGTTTAAAATTCTACCATCAGAAATGTAGTCCAATCATTACATACTGGCTATAAGGAATTGATGTTCAGGATTAACTCACACCTACTTCAGCAATTCATTGATAGCTATAATCTTAAATGGGAGGTAGACAAGCTTTTGGTGGAAACAGTATACCTCTTGACTATATTTGGAAAACTGTCCTCATAGCCAACTCATTGGAATATGTCAGCTCATTATATTGGTAATAGGCAGCACTAGTCATTAACAGGAAAAAAAAAAAGATGGATCTTTGATATTGTGTCTGGATCCATAGTTTCATAGTAGCTAGGGTCAGGAGGGACCTGAACAGATCATCTAGCCTGACCCCCTGCCACAGGCAGGAAAGAATGCTGGGTTCACAAGAGTCCAGACAGGTGATCATCCAACCTCCTCTTGAATTTGCCCAGGGTAGGGGCGAGGACCACTTCCTTGGGAAGTTGGTTCCAGATTTTGGCCACCCTAACTGTAAAAAATTGCCTTCTGATCTCTAACCTAAACCGACCTCTGGTAGGCGGGATGTCCCGGTCCCTGTTCAAGAAAACAGAGGCAAAAGAAACTGTTAAAAATATCAGCTTTCTTGTCTGGCTTAGCCACAAGATTACTGTTTGTGCCTTGCAGGGGCCCTACATTGCCTGGTGCTCCCAATGTACTTAAAAAAGGACTTTTTGTTGTCCTGAATCCTGGACGCTAACCTGAGTTCCATCTCTGCCTTGGCCTTCCTAATAGTCCTCTTACACTCACGGGCCGAGGAGGAGTACTCCTCCTTGGTGATAGCTCCTCTCTTCCACTTTTAGTCCTCAGGCATTGCTGAATGCCCTTGCTGAGCCAATGGGGTTTCTGAGCACTCTTACCTGCCTTGCTTCTCTCAGGGACTGTTATCCTTTGGGCCTGGAGGATCGCCCCCTTAAAGTAAGACCATTCCTCGTGGACTCCCATCTCCTCTACCTTCTGGGCCCTCAGAGTCTCCCCCACTAGCCTCCTAAGCTCATTGAAGTTGGCCCTCCTGAAGTCAAGGGCATTAGCCTTGGTGTAAGCCCTTGACACCCTGTGTTGGATAGTGAAACCCAGCAGGTGATGATCACTATTGCCCTGGTGGTCAAGGACCTGCAGTCCCCTCACCAGGTCATCCCCTGTGACCAGGACCAGGTTCAGCAAGGTGTTAACCCTAGTGGGGCTGTGCACTTCCTGGATAAAGTGAAGGTGCTGTAATACAGCCAGGAACTTACATGAGCAGTCAGACCTGGCTGTCTGCTCCTCCCAGCAAAAGTCTGGGTAGTTTAGGTCACCCATGACAATAACATCCCTTGACCTAACCAGCTCCATAAGCTGACTGGAGAAGTCCTGGTCCAGCTCTTCCCCCTGGTTGGGTGGTCTGTAGTAGACACCCACTGTAAGGGCCCTTACCCCCCTTGTAGTTTGACCCATAGTGTCTCTGCCCAACCCCCCTCTAACCTGAAGCTAATCCTTGATGATATGAGGTGCCCTTTGACATAGAGCACTACCCCCCAACCTTTCCTCTCTGTCCTGTCTCTTCTATATAGTGTGTATCCCTGAATGCCCGCCACCCAATCATAGGCAGGGTCCCACCAGGTTTCTGTAAGCACTACTAAGTCTGCGTTCTTACTCGTAATCAGGAGGCACAGTTCCTCCTGCTTGCTCCCCATACTACAAGCATTAGTGTAGAGGTACTTGAGGCCTCCTGAGGGTGCACGTGCCTCCCTCTCACTCCCAGGACAGTTGTGGCCCCCTACTCCCAGGACGTTGATGCTTACCTAAGCTTCGCTTCCTCTTGTCACCTTGTGTGCTGGTGAAGCATCCTCTCCACTCAAAGTGGCCCCTTCCCCGGCGAAGCTAGTTTAAAGCCCACTGTATGAGATCAGCCAACCTAGAGGAAAAGATACATCTGGCCCTTAGGAGAGGTAAAGCCTATCCCACCCCAGCATGCCCTCTATACAAAAAATGGGTCATTGTCAAAAAACCCGAAGGCTGCCTTGCGGCACTAGCTCCAAAGCTGCCGGTTAACCACATCAATGCAGGCCTCATGACACCTACCCATCCACTTACTAGGAGAATGGAGGAAAATACAACCTGGCATCCCATCTTCCTCAGTTGGTGTCCCAAGGCCTTGTAGTCCTCCATGATGTTATCTGGCTTGCCCTTGGATGCATCATTTGTACCCACATGAACCATAACCAGTGGGTAGTAGTCAGAGGGCTTGATGATTTTAGGGATGGCCTCTGATGTTGCGAATCCTCTGAATCCTCCGGGCATGCAGCAGACCTGCCGTGACCAGGGCTCTGAGCGACAGATTGGACCATCGGTTCTCCTCAGGATGGAGTCCCTGCAAGTGAACAGGTACATCAAAAAGGAGCATTTTCCCATTCCCACCAGTGAAGAGGTTTTTGGCAATGTGACAGAAGCTAAATATTTCTCCACCTTGGATGCCTCTTCTGGGTTCTGGCAAGTTCCCCTAGAAAAGAACAGTATTAGATTATGTACCTTCAGTACACCCCTTGGAAGGTACTGCTTTCATAGGTTTCCTTTTGGACTATGTTCTGCAGCTGATGTATTTCATAGAAAGGTGCAACGAATTTTTGAAGCTCTCAATGGAACTACAGTTTATACGGATGATGACGTATTAGTTCAGGAAAATATTATGGAAGAACATGACTTGAGGCTTAGAAAGGCACTAGAAAGAGCTCTCAGAGCAGTTTTGAAACTGAACAAACAAAAAAGCAAATTTAGGGTCAAATAAATAACTTATCGGATAGAAAAGCTGCCTAAGAAAGGGGTGCAAATTGATCCTTCAAGTTTTAAAGCCATTACAAACATGCCACCCCCTACAGATAAGGAAGGACTGCAAAGATTACTGGGAAGGATGAATTTTGTAGGGAAATATCTACCTAACTTAGCAGAGCAGACCAAACACCTTAGATCACTCCTACAAAAGAATGTTCAGTGGACGTGGGAACATGAACATGAAGATTAATTTAAAAACTTGAAGGAAAAAATAATGAAAGCTCTGATACTAAAATACCCATTAAATTGTCAACAGTAGCTAGACACCAATAGCATATGCATCTAGGGCACGCTCTAAATCAGAGTGTCTAGATGCACAAATTAAAAAATGAAGGTTAGCTCTGGTATATGGCTGTAATAAATTTCATATATTCATCTTCGGGAAGGTTGTGATAGCTGAAAGTAATCATAAACTTTTGGTAACTATCACAAAGAATGGGTTATCAGGCATACCACCCAGATTACAGAGTTCTCTTTCAACGGAAAATGAACAATCTAGACATATACTACACTCCAGGAAAACATCTACTTATTGCAGATACGTAATCCAAAGTACATGACACGATGGAAAACGACAGAATTCCAGATTCAGACATAGTACGTGTTAATCTAAGCGTGCGTCTACACGAGATGCATTAATACACATTAAACCTAATTTACTGTGCAGTATGGGCACGTGTCTACATGTATGTGCCCTTACTGCACAGTAAATATGGCTAATCATGACTAAAGTTGATATCTGCAAATGCATAATTAGTTAAGGTGCAGTAACGCACATGTAGACATGACCTGGCATTAACTTTAGTTCTAGGTCTGCCCAGCCACTAAGGAGCCAGCCTGAGCCCAGGCCCATGGCTCCTGACTGGCCGCCTCTCTTGCTCCAGATCTGGGCTGCTGTCTGACAGCCCAGGCTGAAGGAATAAAATCCTTCAGACATTTTGTGCCTTGGGGCACACAGATCAGGGAGTCTGAAGGAGCCTTTTCTGTGTCCAGGAGCCCAACAGGCCTCATGTACCCCCCTGGATAGGCCACAGGTTGCCTCTGCCTGGCCTGTCCCCTTTCCACAGCTGCTGCTTAACCACAAGTGAGTGTGCTGCAAAGGGCTGCAGCTTGCTGCACCCCTTCCTTAGCCCTGAGATCCTGCCGCCTGGCTGTGTCTGCACTCCTCTGGCCCCAGTTTCCACCCCCTAAAGTATGCAGGGAGGCAGGAAACAGTTCAGAAATGTATTCATCTGCTCACATCCACACAGTTGGGCAGGCATGCACTTCTCACAAACTGAGAAAGGCATTGACTCTGGTGGTGATGTCCTCCTTGGCAGCAGGGGGCAGGGACATGTAGAACTGCCATAGGTAGCCCTTCAGCAGAGGTTGTGGGGCAGCCCAAGCTGAACCAGGAGCACAGGTGTGCTTGGTGCACCAGAAGGATCAGCAGCAGCAGGGTGTACTGGCTCAGGCACCCCTCAGCCTATGCAAACAATTCATTGCACACTGCCCAAGGCACACATAGCAGGGGTACACTATGGGCACAGCAGTAGTGCAGTGGGAGGCCGACCCTGGGGCACCACCCCAGGGAGGTTGGGATTTCAGCCAACCCTTCATCCCAGTTGTCCAGAAGCCCCACTGCTGTAGGCTGGGTGGCAGCAAGGCACAGCAGTTGACCTACAGGGAGAGAGGTGGGGGAGTGGGGTCTGGAGTCATAGCATCAAGTACTGTCAGTAGCCTGGCCTGTCTTTCCTTGGGAAGGGGGCAGAAAAGGCAGGCTGCCTGTGGCCAGCAGCCAGAAGGCAACCGACCCCAGGGCAGCAAAGGGAGATGGGGCTTGGGCAGCAGCTCTGCTGTTTTACCATGGTTCCTGGGCACCCGCACATGGTTGACCCCTGACCTGAGGATGGGCACTGCACAGCCCCTGGTGTAGAGTATCATATCTTTGAAATGTTGCAAACTTTCACAAAGGGATTCTGTATCTTGCCTCTGCAGGGCCAAAATCTGGACAGGAGAGAAAGCCCATTAGCTGGAGCAGGGATGGGGGCTCTTGGTTGCTACCACCGACTGGTGGAGCCATCTGGATGTGCCAGCTGTGCCAGTGGCACACCACAGACCAGACCACCCTGCTTCAGCAGCTGGTGCTAGTGGTAGAAGAGCAGGAGATGTGGGAGCAGGCCTGGCAGATGAAGGATGTTGTCTGGGTGGAGGCACGGGACTGGGCACAGGGGGACCACTGGGCCTGAATGGAGACCCTGGAGAGGAAGTGCCTACAGCTGCTCCAACAGCAGGGGGAAACTGACTGCCAGGCCCTGGATAGCCTCCTGGGCCTGGCAGCTACACCCATATTCCCCACTGTCCATGTCCATGCCCCTCACTGTCCACTGCTCATGGCTCTTCGGGGATTCTAGGTCCTGCCTGCTGCCCTGCAGCAAGCCCCTGCCTAGCCCTAGGAGGAGGTCCTGTGGTGCCTCCTGCCTGCCAGACCCCCTGGCCCAGCCCTTTCCCTGGACCTGCCACCACCCGCCTTGGCCTGACCCCACTGCTCTGCCTTGCATCATGCTCCTGAAGACCCAGTTGTTTATAAGGCCACCACCTGCTGGGGCCACCACAGCCCCCAGACCCATGAAGGAACATCCACAGGCTGGGGTACTGAGCATCTACCCTGGGGATCTGTCCCCTAGGCATCCCTATTGTCCCCCACTCTGGGCTAAAGGTCCAGAAGTATTGTAAATATTTTTCCATTGGTAAGTGGGTTTTTTTTTCTTATTGGTGGGTGGGGAGGGTAATAGAAGATCTCTGTTGGTTGAGGAGGGAAGGTTTCTGTTTGTTGAGGGTGGAGGGATGGAGGTGGATGTTGTTAGGGAAATAAAGTTTTTTGTTTCAACCATGTGTGTCCTGAGAGTGCTGCTGGGGGTGGGCAGGGGGTGTGTGGGTGGCAGGGCAGGTGGGCTCAAGCATGGGGTGCAGGAGGAGAGAGTTTCCTAGGGCCTCCCACCCCCAGCGCTCTGTCCCCCGCTGTTTGGTGCACGGTTCTCCTGGGGCCCGCATGGGGGGGAGGGGGAGGCTGCTGAAGCCAGCAAGGTCAGCACCATGGCTAGCAGGAGCACACAGAGTTGTTCATTGCTGGCAGGGGCAAGAGTAGGGACGGGGCAGCCATGGCATGGGGAGGCAGAGGAGGCAAAGAAGGAGCTGCTGCATACTGCCCCTGCGTTGGGCATTTGGTAAGGCGCTGGCCAGGGATCAGAGTTTCCAAGATGGCTGCCAAGTGCTGGCTCTGGCTTCAACATGGCTGCCAAATGCTAGCAGCCATCTGGTCAGAGGCTGGAGCTCCTCCCAGTGGCCACAGGGGCACATGGCGGTGCTGGAGGGACTTAGCATTAGATTTAGTGCCAAGTCTTTGCACATGTAGACACCTGCCAAAAAAAAAATCGCTTAATGTGCAGTAAATTTAGTCACACTTAAATGCATGTGTAGACATGCCCTAATTAAAAGAGTGATTCTTGTCACAGATAAAATGTAGGCACTAACTGCAGAAGCTCAGGACACCACCATCCAAAAAGTGATAACAGCTTTTTGTGCTGGTTGGCCTGAAAAACATACCTAGCCCCTACTCTCAGTTCAAGGAAGAGCTGTCAGTACTGAATGGCATTTTGTTCAAAGGCTCATGGTTTACTAGCAGTAGTAAAGAAGACATGTTATACAGAATACATGAGCATGGGCATCTAGGCATTGAAAAACGCAAAAGGAAGACAAGGGGTTCTCTATATTGGCCCAATAATGACATAATGCCCTATATTGGCTAAATAATGACATAGAAGATGCTGTAAAGGCTTGTACAATGTGTCTAAATTACAGATCAGCACAAAGAAAAAAGAGCTAATGCTTGTCATGGAGGACCCCATAGCTCCATGTTATCAAGTGGGCATTGAGTTATTCATACATGCAGGAAGGAATTATGTATTAGTACTGGATTATTATTCTCACTATCCTGAAATTGCATTGCTCAAAAGCACAACAGCAAACAATGTCATAACTCACATCCAATCATTTTTTTGCTAGACATGGAATTCCAAGTATTGTGAGAACAGACAACAGAACTCAATTCAGCCGTCTTATTTTTAAAGAGTTTGCAAACAAATATGGATTCCATCAAAACACTTAAAGTCTTAAATACTCACAATCCAATGATCTGGTGCAAAATGGAGTATAAATAATGAAAAAAGCTACAGGAGCGCACACTGATGTTTACCTGTCACTCTTAAATTACAGGACAACACCCATGAAACATAGATTGTCCCCATAAGAAATACTGTTTAACAGGAAACTCAAAACCAGGCTGCCACATCTTGTGGTTGATGCTCATCAGAATGAAACACAAGATGGAAAAACATTTTAAAAATTCAACTCAAACAAAAATGGTATTATGACAGGGATTCCAGGGAGTTACCACAACTGCACAACAAAGATATGGTGCTTATTTCTGATGGATGAAGGTGGAAACAAAAAACACTAGTTTCTCATCACATAGCTCCCAGATCCTATCAAGTAGTCACACCAGAAGGACAGGTGTTGAGAAGGAACAGATGACACCTGCAGCTCATAAAAGGGAGAAAAGAAGCAGCATCATGAGATTCACCAAAGGAAACAGAGTTAACAACTATGTAACCCATCTCTGGCCACTGGGGTCTTATACCCATGGGGCTCAGGTGCCTCTCCCTAGGCATGCCTGGCCCCTGTACCTGCTCCTACAACTGAGTAACCCATCAGGGTGTGGGGGCTGGGGTTATAAGGTGCTCCTACTCACCTTTCACTGATGAGGCAACTGGCCTGGCATTTCTGGGGAACTACCCCACCATAGGCCGTCCCACCAGGCTATCCTTTCCTTCCTCCCCAGCAAGGAGTAGTTTTTGGTTATACCCAAGACCAGGAGCCTCTTCCTGCCATCCCCACAGCTCCTACCCCATAGCTCCTCTCCTTACTTCTAAGGATGTTCTGAGCTGGGTGGTGTTCTTCCAGCTGCCAGCAGCAGACTGCTGGCTCAGTTCTGAGAGTCTGGGTTAAAATGGAGGCTGCTCTGCCCTCTCCTCCAATCTCAAGGCCCTCCTGCAGTCATGTGACCACCTCATCAGGCTGGGCTGAACCTACCAGCTGCCCTGCTGTCTGCTCGAAGCCTTAAAGTGGCAGGCACCAAAGAGGCTATTGAGAAAATTCAGTTTCAAAGACAAGAGCTTAAAAATTACGTATTTAGCAAGTCGCAATAGCAAGTCATTTTAAACACAAATAAGAGATGGTCTGTACAAAAACTAATACAAGATTGGGCTGAGCAAAGAAGCAGAAGTGATAAGAGGAAGAAATGAAAACTGAGATCAGAGGCCAACTTCGACATTGTATTGAAAGTAAACTATAAAACCATCTGTGGAAAGCAAGGACCCCATCACAGGAATGCCAAAGGAGAGTGATACACAGTGGTATGAAGGGAGAAACTTCAGTGAAAAAAAAAAGGAATGATCTGGAATAGAAGAGAGCACAAGACATAGAAGCCAAAAAAATGTGATTATAGGAGCTGATGACAAATCATGGGTGGACTGTCTTTCCTTTTTCAGATTTAATTAGCCAGTGTGTCCGGGAATGTAATATAATCATGCCTTTTTCATTGTTAGGATTACTGGTGACAATTAGGAGCAGATTCTCAGCTGATGCAAGTTTGTCATAACTGGCGCCATTGAAGTCAATGGTGGTATGGCAATTTAAACCAGCTGCATATGAGCCCAAGGATCTTTCCCTTATACTGCGAGCTCAATCACCATCCAAGCCAGTGAAATAAAAATTGAGCTTGCCCATCTTTCCCACATTATTTAAACTAGTGTTCCTTTCAGACAGACATTGAAGTTTATAAATCCTCTCTAAAATTCTAAATGAATACACATTACAAAGAAAGACAGAATTAGAGGAATATTACAAAGAGTATTTGAAACCAGTCAAATACTAAAGAATTTCACCTGCAGCTCCGTTGTCTCCAGGTTTTTATTAGTTCTTTGTGAACAAACTAGTGGACAAGTTTACTGGTGGAAAAGGATAATTTTATCTTGATTTTATCCCTTATAAAAAGGAATTTGTAATTTGAAATTTACACTGTAATTCTGATTCTATAGTCACTGCAGTGACTTCAGATTGGCTGTGCATCCCAGATGACCTGATAACACTGTATCTATGGTAGCCTGGAGGTCAATGCAAACCAGCTCCTTGAGTATTTAACCAACTTCTACTGTTGATTCTGCAGGCAGCACTAAGCTCTGTGCTGCCATAACTACTTTTAACAGAACATTAACTAGTTAGTTTGAAGGTATCTTGGGGATAGACACACAAGAGATGTACACACAAGCTGCAATAACTGTAGCATCGATACACGAGGAGTTTTCATTCAGTCGAGGAGAAATGCTACTGAAAGGCCTACTACATAACCAAACATTTTGCATTCTGAATATAAGAGCAATTTTCAGAACTGTTTGCTGTGAATCAGATTTATTTAAAACTAACAAACAAATTCAGTCAAATTTGAAGAATGGTTCTTTAAGGACAATCTGTGAACAGAAGAAGCTAGTAGTTTTTGTAATTATCATATTTGTTGTGAATATGTTACACAGCTTTAGTAATCACAGAGAATATATTGCATAAGCTAAATAGTGTAGGCTTCTAACCCCATATAGCCATCATATAATTGCGCTTAACATTAAAAACTTGACATTGTTGCAGTAAGTAAAGGAATACTGAGGTAAGGTTATTTACCTCAAGCATACCTCACAAAGTACAAACATTGACTTTAGTTATAATTCTGCAAATTGAGCTGTGAAAGTAAAACTAAATGAAAATATGGAGCTGATTATTTTGTTATGTTAGCTATTATTTAAGGTAGAAGTATCAAACAGGCAGCTCACTAGCTGAATCATGCCCACAAGCCAGTGTCAAGTGGCTCACAGCATTCCTGAATATGCCAGGATTTCACGGGCAGAGTGAGTCGGGGCAAGACCTGTCAACAAAATACAGAGCCCTGCTGGGGATGCATTTCAGCAGTGGAGGGTGAGCCACAGTTGTGTTAAATCACAAGGCTGCCTGATGCTATTTGCCCCTCCACCATTTGTTCTGCTGCTTGAGATGGGCATAGATCTAGTCCAGCAGTCCCACTGTTTGCAGGTTGGTAGAACTGGCTCTTATCATGTTATTTCTCTTCTGAGAGTATGTATGCAACTACCCTATTATAAAAGTCTGATTTTCAAGCTTCTCTAATTTCCTCTGAACTAAATCAATCCTCCTAAACTTGTATATGATATATCTCATATTTTTCTTTTCTTTTGCCTCTGGTAAATTTACAGAAAATAATTAGAAAACCATTTTAAACTTGGATGAAATTATCAACTGTTGAAAATTAGTATATCTTTTCTGATGTTAGTTAAATCAGTTCTCACTTTATACAAGGTGAAGTTGATATGCTGCATTTAAACATTCTTATAGCTTATTTTTTAGAGTACTCTTAACTTTTGTGATTTGTCCTAGTTCCAAAATAGGCTGGCTTGCATACTTATATTGCTTTCCTTGCTTTAGAAGAAATGCCTTTTAGACTTATTTGGCAATTAGTTTGGGAATTTCAGTGATATAAGATGTGTGTAGCTTCGTAATTTTATTAATATAACAATTCCCTTGACTGCAAGGGGCAATGAACTAGGTCCTGAGACATGGTTTTCGAAGGTATTGCAATGTGGAATATAATCTGTATATTACAGATGAAACCCACTCTCCATACATGTTCATGCTTATGATATTGTTTCACTCTGAGCAATCTGAGTTCGCATATGAATTATCACTATGAAAAGAAGGCTTTTATCCTTAAGTTGCTGTTATGAATGAGGCATGAGCTAGTCATAACTAATATAGTTACCATCTTAGTTCTGAGCTGTTCAAGTGGTGGCCCATGGGATGCACACAGTGGTTAATTCATTACCCATGGGTTGCACTACCTTTACCTCCTTGGTTTCCTGTGTTTCCCCCAACAGGTCCTGGGACTGGTCTCTCTAGCCATAGCCATCTCCCATTATTACCTGCTCCATTTTCTGCTGCTGTTACCACTTCCCTTCCTGGGCTGCTGGGGTCTCCAGATCCCCCCATCCCTACTTCAGCTTCCACTTCCTGCCTCCTCCCCAATAGGCAAGACAGCTCTGAGGTGGTGTGGCCCACAGCCTGCAGCTGCTCAGAAGTTGGACAGCTCTGATGTAGTTTGACTTCCTGTGAACCTCCATCATTGGCTGTGTCACTCAAGCATTCACAGGACCTGTCTTAGGTTTAAGCAGCTTAATTCACCTGCCTAAACCTAAGCTGAAGTGACACATGCATGAGTTTGCTGTTGTTGGGAGCAGTGTCGGCAGCCAGAGGTAAGTAACTTAGGAAGGGGAGGAGAGGGGGAAGGGGCTAGCAGGTCTACAGGGGGAATAGTGGATTAAGTGGGGGCTGACAGGTCTGTTGGGTGGTAGGGGCTGCCTGGTTGGGGGGGAGCTGTTGGGGAGTGAACTAACTTTACATAGGGCACACCATTTTTTAGGGTGATCTAAGCCCTGTACATGCCAGCACATTTAGAGCAACCTAACTTTGGTTAGGTTAATCTAAACATAATACTTGTATGTAGTCTCAATTACCCTTTTTCTGAGCCTAATAACCCACTTTAAATTAAAACATTTTTGTCATTTTATATGCCACAGAGACCAGAAGACCCGAGGTTTCACCAAACTTAGAAGTCCCTGCCATCACAGAGAACTGATTAAATGATTACCTGGATTATCTCAATTGGTAACCCTTACATCATGCTACAGAGGAAGGAAACAAGTTACATACACCACATATAGGCTCCTGTCAGTCTGAACCTTGGTAAAAAAATCTATCCTAACCATAACCCTTGTTACAAATACTGACCTTGAGAATGCAGGTAAGGCATTCCAACCTCTTACATACATGAGAACGATACTTCACTTTTAGCCTCCCCCCCACATTATCAGATATTTTTCCCTGTGTAAGCACATATACACTGTAATTGCCTTTTCTTAACCTTCTGTTCAATAAACTGAATAGATCAAGCTCCTCGAACATAACAATGTAAGGATTGTTTCCTGTTCCCTAGATCACTTTTGCTGCTTTTTGTCCTGTCCAATATTTAGAAACTTACAATCACAGCAAATTAGGGTTGGAAGGAACCTCAGTGGGTCATCTAGTACAACCTGCTGCTCAAGGCAGGATCATCCCTATCTAAACCATCTTAAGTAATATCGATGCTCAGTGGATGAAACTAAACAGCAAATACACACCAGAATAAACCCATACAGAAACAATATAAAGGACAGAGACACATGTATGTCAGTAGAAACCTATTTTTTTACAGAACAACCACTCCCTTTGTGACCTCACTATCCTAATGCTCAAGGGACATCTACAAAATACCTTTAAAAGGTGAGCTAGGGAAGACAAATTCATAAGCTGGGTGAACACTAGAAATAAGGACTGAACATCGATATTAATTTTATGATATGCTGTAATATACTTGATTCCTGAAATTCTACCTACCCACTACAGTGGTAATGACCCCTCTCCCTTTTGATATGTCTTGATCTCCCAATAATCAAGCTTTTTTCCCTCTGCTAATTATTAGTCTGCTACCCCTAACAATTTCTGCCCCCTGCAATTTCACAATATCTGCCCAATATTCTTTAAAAATCTCTAGGCTTGCTTTCTTCCTCAGACCTGAAGAAGAATGCTTTGGGAAACTGTATCTAACTTTATCCCAACTATACAGTTGGTCCAATAAAAGATACCACCCCAAAAAATCCTTATAATTCCTGGACTGTCACAGCTATAATATCTCTCTTCCACTACCTTAAGACAATATCAACATTTTTCATAATGTTCCACAGGCATACAGCATACAAATGAGGCACACTGAAACAAAAAAATTAGCACAGCTTTACACCTGAGTTTTAAGGAAAATAAAAGGAGTAGCGTTTCACATTCTTATGCTTTCCTATTGTTATGCAAAATATAAAACTTTGACCCTAATTATGAGGTATCCAATGTTTTTAAATAGCTTATTTTCAAGAAAATGTTGTGCTTTTGCAGCAATCAGTTGATTGGGCAGCTCATCTAGAAAATGCAGCTATTAAAAATAGTCTATATTAATTATTCAGCATCCTATTGTATTGCTATGGGAACTTGCACTGTTTTTCTCCTTTTGGTACAGTGGGTATATTTGTTATTGTTTTCAAATGGATAGCCTTGAAGCAAGAGCAAGCACAGTTTTAAAGAAACACAAAGAGTTCCTTGGACTTACCATCTTTTTAGGTTTTTCAGATACAGAAAGCTTGTAGCAAGGATAGAATCTGATTAAAAACCTGCACTCTGCCTAAAATCTATCAGCAATTAACAGCAAATAATGTTTGTCTGTTGCACTTTGAGAAAGTTTTGTCATCATTGATTTCTTGCCATAGATAATCAGAAGAAATACTGATCATCACTATCTTCTTTAAAAAATGAAACTTTTGATATCTTGCTCTTGACTAGATTACATGGGTTTAATTAATTACGTGCTTGCCTTGAAGGAATCCTATCCAAAAATGTCATCTTTTCTCTTTTCCACTAGCAGATTTTTAATGCACTACTGATACTGCCAAGAATATTTGACAAAAACTATTACGAAGTTTCTTGAAGCGGCCCAGTTCATTAGCCCTTCTGGATATGAAATATTCTTTTCCACAGTAAGTCCATAGACACAGTATACTGAAAGATCTTGAAATACCAATTAGAAATTAGCTAAACAGATTTTGCCATTTTCAATAAAATACCAATTTGTTCCACTGGCAGCAATGACTGTGTCTTTGCCAAACGACCTTAGCGGGGTTCAATCAGAAAAGTGTCCCAAACTCTGCTATTAAATAGTAAGAATGACTTGGCACTTTGTGGAAATAATGCTATTTATTCTCTTTCTTTAAATTCTTTGCAGATACTTGGACATTTGTAGGAGCAAGCAAGACATTTGGCAGCATTAGAAAATCTTGCTAGATGCCTTAGTAACATAATAATCTCCCATTCTGTAGATTTAAAAATGAGACTATAAGGAAATGGAAGTAAGAAACTCTGCATTCAGTGAGCTCAATGAAGCAATTTGAAGCTATGTTTATGACGCTGTGTGCTCTAGCTGCTGTAAGATTATTTATGACCATTGCACATATGCAAAAGCTGTCTATACCATGGTAGTTCCCTAATGTATCCATAAATGAAACTAAAGGAGATGAAAGCTGAGACCAAACCTTTCTGAAATGTAATCAAAAAGGGGGTTGCTAAAAACATTTTCCTTATTTTGAGCAATAGAGTTTCCCTTTGAGTACTGAGAAAGAGAGAGAGAATATTGTAGAGTAAAATCTCCATGTGACCTGCCATTAAAAATTTGATACTGAAAACTTTTAGACAAGATCATTAGTTCATATTAGTATAGCCTCTTTGGCTCATTAGTGTATCTACTATAATACATTTACATCTATATACATTCACACCTAATTCCTAATATTTAAATATTATTCAAATCTAATATTAGTTGTAATATATATTCATATCTAATATGCATATTAACATTGCATATTAGACATGGCTTCCTCAGCCATGACTGGCACATCATGACGAGGGACATGCTGGGATGGGATGGGATGGGCTCCACCCTTCCCCTAAATGTAAGCGTGTGTTCTCTTCTAGGTTGGTGGACCTCCTCCGGCGGGCTTTAAACTAGGCTCATCGGGGGAAGGGGAAGATGAGGGCGGAGGAAACATCAGACTGCCAGACCAAACAGCACCCACAACTACAGC
>NW_017728918.1:63827299-63834371 GCF_001723895.1 Crocodylus porosus | reverse complement strand
CGGACTAGATGATCTGCTCAGGTCCCTTCCGACCCTAGAAACTTTGAAACTATTAAATTTAACACATTCTGAAAAGAATACATTAGCAGTATATTGTTTATGAAAAGCACTCTATGATTTACCCCACATTAATCTAACATACAGTTTTTATATTGCTTGTAGGTCCTCAGGTGGAACTGAAAGGAATGGTTATAACAAGCAGACCTCTAAATGGCTAGGATGGATGAGAGATCACCTCTCTTTTGTGCATAATTGCTGTTGTCAACAAAAGCAAACAAGCTGGTTTTCCCCTGACTGTAAAAGAAGAGGATGTAACTAACAGAGCTTTCTCTGCAAGGGCTTCAGGGCTCTAGCATTTGCTTCTTGCAGAAACTATTCTGAATTTCATGGTCTGCCAGGCACACTGCAAAAGATGTCTCTGATACCAGGTTTGAAGAAGGCTAAAGATATGCTTTCCATAATAGTAAATGGGACATACAATGCATTTTTGTAAGTATCTGGATAACTAAACTCAGGTTTAATTTGTTCTTTTAATGCTGATCAGATTTAATTGGATTGCTAATATTGGATTAGGTACTTGGAAGTCAATTGAACTACATATGCCAGAGATAACAATAATGAACAATTCATGAGAAAAACTTTACTTGTGATTTTGGCAAATTCTAACGTGTAAGTAAATACTGACATTAAGGTTCTCTCTTCTTATGGAAAACTTATCAACTAGAATAAAACTTCTGCTAGAAACTGCTCTCTAGCTCCTAGAAATTGCATAAATGGGATTCACAGCGTTTATCTTTATTGTCACTGTGTCTTTCTGGAATAGAAGTTTAATCATGCCATCAAGATGCTTCATTAAGGATATATAAGGGCCAATTTCCATTACAAACCTATTGGTTATAATAGGAATAAATATGGATGACATTTTAACTGCTTTCCTGTCATATGAGTTAGAAAGTAATGAAAAAGCAGAAAATCCAAATTTCTCATCATGTAACCAGAGTTAAACTTGCTCTTGTCTCTATTCTTTTCATTCTGTAACATATCTATAGATGTCTGAGTGGGAAGTTGTACCAGGCTCTCTTTTCTACAGTTCTTACACAGTCCAGATGTATCTTGGTCCCCCAAATTGTATTCCTGTCTCTTGTCCTTGGATCCACTATGGTAATGCTTTGTTATATTTTAATGCCTTGAGAATAAGGAAACCTGAGGCCTACTGAGTTTCCATCCCAGGGCCCTGTTCCAGAGCTAGGCCTCACTTCACACTCAGAGCAACATTTTCGGCCACTTCCTACTACAATTCGTAATCTCCTACCCTCTTTAGGATTCCATACTCTTCCATCTCTTTGGACTTTCCCAGAGCCTCTAAAAAGAAAACTATTTAGAGTCATTAGCTATCCCAAGCTGTCCACTATGAGCTATCCAGATCTGAACCGGATGCATAAGGAACTCCTACTCCTCTGGTTTCCCAAACCACACAGATCCCTTTCCCAAGTCTACAGACTTTATAGTCCCAGAGTTTAAGTGGTCAGATAATGTAACCTCTATCTGAGTGTAATCAAGCTTATAATTCTTATAGTTTAGGACAAGTTTAAAAACCCGAGTACAATCACCAATAAAGATGGAGATCATTTAAGGTGGATGTTCAGTGATTAGCATGGCCATCCATTTCCAGGAATGTAAAGGAAACATTAAAACAGAGGCCCCTGACATATGTTACAATGATGGTGCAATTCATGCATTAATAGCACCATATATAGTACCAGTGCTACATGTTCAACTGATTTATAGCTCCATAAAGTGACACAGAAGCCACAAAGTTATTCCACAAAATATGTGGAACATCTTTGTAGCTCATTTGTATCATGCCAGAAGGTGAACATGTAGCACCGTCATGCCAATGCTGATTCTCAGCGTCAGCTTGAGGACAGGCTGGACTAAGACAGCATCAGGACTAAGACAGCCATGATCCTGGTGGTGAAAATAATTTTTTGAGGGTGTGGATTGCAAGATTCCCTGAATGTGGTTCCTTTGCTGAGAACGCAGCAATTCTCAAACCCAGCAAACTTTTCTGCCTAGCCCTGCATCCCCAAGAAGCCATGAAAGTGACAGGAAACCCATTTGCATCTCCAGGTTCCAGTAGAGCAGGGAGAAATCAAAATGTCAGGAACCAATTAAGTGATGTTTTTGGTCCAATCCTACTTTGCTGAAACCAGTCTCTTCGACATTAATTTGGGAAATATCTGAATATTCTTTCCCTCATTCATTGCTAAACTTATTCTATTCAGTCCAAAGGAATACGTCCATTACATAGTATGTTTGAAACATAAACCAACATGATATAACAAAATTCAGACTAAACTTTATGTAGCAAATTTAATTTTTCCATTTTATGTATCACAAAGAACTACTGTTTGGCAATATTTGTTTATAAATGTGGATTGACTACATGGTAAAATTGAACCATAGCACACAGAAGTTATATTTAATTATCACATTATATATGAAAGAGCATTCCAAGAAATGTAGACACTAAAACATTCTTCTAGAAAATAGTTTTGGTCAAGTACACCTAAGAAAGACTGACTATATCAAGCATTTTCCTCATAAAACACTCACAATTGGACTTCAACTCCAGTTTGGCTTTGGCTTTCTCCTCCGACCTCTGATTCTGATTAATCTTCCAGGTCAGTATTTGGTTTTGGACTCTCCAGCCCCCACTGCAGACTTCAGATCTTGGCTTGACCCCAGCTTGGTTTCTGACTCCCTGGTTCTGGTTAGTCCTCCAGCTTGGCATTTGAGTTCAGACTCTTGGCTTTGGATCTCACCCCTGGTTTGGAACTCATGCCCACCCTCAGTGGCTCCCAAACTGCAGTTCACCCCTGTAACCTCCCAAGTTCCCACCACCAACTCTACCTGTTCAGCCTGAAGTCCCTAAGGACCATTAACAAAACCCAGAGGACATTAAAAGGGTAAAAACATGGACCTTTATGGGGAGAGGTATTTTATGGTCTGATTCTGCATCATTATGGTAAATCGGAATTTTTCCATTAGCTTCAAAGGGAGCAGGATCAGGGTTTAGGTCACAAGGTCAGTGAAGGAAGGCGTTCCTCACAAACAGTAAAAGGTTCAAGAGCTTTAGGGACAAGTTTCAATTTCCGGTAGCCATGTGCCATTCTGCCTACAGTACCACCTCTAGTAGTCATTTCCTGCTAGTGTAGGACTGCACTTCATCAACGTCCTAGGTACACAAACTCATGGACTCAATATAGACGTTGGAATACTGACATGCTACAACCTGCCGGATATCTGACTCCCCCAGGTACCTCTCCACTTTTACCTGCACTGCTACTTCCTCCTTACCCACCCCACCCCCAGCCTGTCCCTCAGACCCTGACACTTCCATTCCCATTTTCACTGACTGGCTTTCTTGTCTGCATTGCATGCCAGGCCAGCTTCTGGCTTTACTATTCCTTCTATTCAGGAACAGCACACACACAAACTGAAGGTGCTTCCTCAGCCTGACATGCTTTTTCAACCAGAAAGCTGGCATCCCAGGCAGCTAATCTGAGTTCACTGCAACCAGCAAGCCTCAGGTCTGTCAAAGACATGATGGGTCTGGGCTGTCCCTAGCCAGGACTGTGTGCGTGCGTGTGGTGGCTGAAGGTTATGGCACCTCCTACCTGCCTTTCACCAGGGGGATCCTCAGTCCTGGCATTTCCTGGGAGTGCCACACCACCAGCAATACCACCATGCCTCCCAACCCTGTCAGAGTGGAGTTTTAGTGGTCATGCCCAGGACCTGGGTTCTTCTCCTTCCTCATAGCCCCAGCCCATACCTCCAAGCTCATCCTGGCACAGGAGCTCAGCAGGAATATGTTCTTCCCCTGCTGGCTTGTGATGCAGTGAGTGCCCTCTCCAGCTCTGAGAGCGGGGCACTAAACATTTTTAAAAAAACTGAAAAAAGGAAATAAGTGTAGATGGAGTGAGGAGTGTGGAATTCATTCCATCTTCACCTGGAGCATGGGGAACCCCAGCAGTGGAAGGTTCACCTTCAGAAGCACCAGCTGCTCCACCAAATCAGGATCCAAGCAGGTGCGGTGGGATGTCACAACATCACCAGTAATGCTGAACACTAGGACTATGTGAAATTTCACTGACTGTTTTGATTCAACACTGTTTTGACTCATTTCAAGCTTGAAACAGTGAACTCAAATTGAAATAAAGGGCTTTGAAACAGCCTTGAAACAAAATGAGACTAGTCAAAACTTTTCAAAATTTTTTAAATGTTTCAAGTTTTGAAGCAGCCAGCAGTGAGGTTGTGAGAGACAAGGGACAACCAGGGCTGTGCTCCCAGCAGCAGCCAGGAGTGCAGCCCTGGCTCTTCCCATCTCACACCACCAGGCTGTGGGAAGCTGATAACAGTGAAGGGGAAGGGAACTGAGCCCGGGCTGCACTGCGGTCAGGTTCGGGAAAGGAACTGAGCCCAATTGCTGATTCTCCACCCAATCTAGCGCTGGGAATGGGAAGTCAGCCCAGGTGGGCTGACTTCCTTCCCCCAGCCTGATCTAGTGAAATGTCGAAACAGCCTCGCTGTTTTGGTGAAGCAAAACAGAACAGCTGTTTCAAATCAAAATGAAATTTGAAACAGAATGCTGTTCTGTGGAAACCTCAAAACTCAAAGCGAAATGGAATAGTGCTGTTTCACACAGCCCTCTCACTTGGAACACTGGTCAGTGGACAGGACAGGTACTCCCAGGCAACCATGGCTAGATCCAGCCACATTTGGCTGCAGCTTGCCCAGTAGGCCAAGTGGTTGCACAGCAGCAGCTCCACATCCTCAGTGAGATAGGCAGCCACCAAGGCCTGAGTACTACCTGCCTGATGCTGGGGTCTGGTGCCTCTGGACCCCACCATGGAATCTATGCCCTTGGTCCACACTGGCAGCACCTGTGGTGGAGAAGGAGACTGGCTGGCAGATAGCATACTACCGCGGGACAGCGGATTCCCCTCCTCCACTTCCCCCTGCCTCCATCCTTCTGCCTCCCTGACTTTCTTTACCAGACCTCTGTTCACTGATTCAGGGTTTGGCTGCTGCATACACTGCCCTTCACCCTTGGGTCACACATGGTGACCAGCACATGGACCGTACTGGACCGCAAGGGATCCAGCCATCTCCTGATGCTTTTGTTCAGCCACCTCACAGGTGCCTGCATGTCTGGTGACAGTGGTTTGCCCCATCCAGGAACATTGATCCCCTGGAAGCTGTCCATTTGGCTCTGAAGTTCCCTCACTACAGGGATCACCTGGCTAAGGAGGGCATTGCCAGTGCTGACAGTCTTAGTGGCCTGGAGGAAGGGCTTAAGGGCCACCAAGATCTAGGATATGCTATCTCACTCAGCTCTGTTAAGGGGGCCACTGATCCCAATCTTCCCAAGCAAGGCCATCTCATTGATGGCCTTCTGTTACTCCACCAGCCTCCTGATCATAAGGTATGTGGAGTTCCACTGAGTCTCCACTTCCTGCATGATTTTGTGCTGTGGGATGTTCAGCTCTGCTTGTTGGTCTCATAGCATCCTGCCCGCCTTGATGCTCTAGTGGAAGTAGCCTGCCACCTTCCTGCATTTGGAAATAAGCTTATTGGTGGTGCTGGCACCATCACCAGTAGCTGTATCCCCCTCCAAGGTGTCCCTGGCAATGAGGTGGAACTTGTGTAGCACACAGAAGAAGCCAAAATAGTTGGCATCGTGGACCACCTTGATTATATTGGCCCCATTGTCAGTGACCATGAACCTGTGGGTGAGCTCAACCTGCCCAAAGAGCCACCCCTGTACCAAGCAGTTCATGGCCCCCATGATCTCTGTTGCCATGTGGGACTCATTCATCACCATGGCTTGAAGGAGAGCCCACTGATGGCCTGACTGGTTGTACCAGTTCCCTGTGAGGGAGAGGTAAATATGAGCTCCATCCCAGCTGCTCCAGATGTCTGAGGTGGAGTTTAAGGTCACCTGTGGACTTGCCTTGTGCAACTCCTCCCTCAAGTACTTGCTGCATGCCTCATAGAGGGAGGGCACCACTGTCCTGCTGAAGGTGGTGCATGTGGGCATTTGGTAGGATGGGGCTATAAATGCCATGAGCCACCTGAACAATGGCCACTCAACTAAGGAGAAGGGCTGGCCATCCACAGCAAGCATCTCCCCAATGCTCTGGATGATCTCACTCACCCTTGCAACACGCCCCCCTTTCTGTCCACCTTTTCCCCACTGTTCCAGGGCAGCCTGCCTCTGCTTTGGGGGGATGAGGGCTCTGAAGTGAGAGGGGGACTTCCCTTTGGGCATGCTCCCATTGGTACCATGCTGAGGAGGAGCAAGGGCAGGGGGATGGTGCCTGCGGAGATGTATCAGCATCCCCGTGGTGTTCATGTGTTTTGTTCCCTTTTGCTGGCTGGATTTGGCTCAGCAGTGCAAGCAGATAGCACACATGGGATCATCTGCCAGTTCAAAATGAACCCAGAAAACACTAACTGCTCACTTCTGAGGTATGGGTGCATGTGTGGATGCTGCAATTTCCCCCTTATCATTAGGCAGAGGCACAGCAACAAGAGAAGCTGACTCAGATGAGCCACTAGCCTTCCCAACCTCTACCTCATCCTCCTCTGAAGTGTCTTCTGGGGAATGAGACCTGGCTCTGGGGGAAACTTGAGGGATTTTGAGCACAAACTCAGATGATTCCCCCTCCTTCCCCAGAATTTCCATTGCTATGTCACTCAGATCCACCTCCAGCTCTTCCTCTGTCACTGGAAAGCTCAGCATGGGCAGTAAAATGGAGGTGGAGGAGACTGTCATGCTGGTGCTGCTGTTGCTTGTTGTCATGGGAGTGGTGGGGCGGGTTATGGCTGGTGCTCTTGGACAGGATGCAGACTCAGGCACAAGCAGTGGCACTGGCACTGCTGCCCTCTCCTTGCTCTCTGTACTAGTGGAAGCCTCATGCCTGCTTGTTTTAGCAAAGAGGCTGTGTCTCAGTTTGGGAGGGGAGGAACTTACACCTATTCCTCTACCCTCTCTTCCACTCCTCCC
>NW_017728918.1:63798846-63827083 GCF_001723895.1 Crocodylus porosus | reverse complement strand
TGTTTTCCTGTATAAATTCTATATTATAATATGCTTCCCTGCATGGTGAATGGAATGCACACTGTGAAAGAAAGCACAGATTTGAAAAGAATCAAAATAGACTAAACAAAAGAGGATTTAGGGGGAGAAATGAATTGAAAGGAATCAATAAATGAATATAATAGTAAAATAAAAGGGTATAGAAAGAAAGCAAAAGGTATTTCTGAATCCCACTTGCTAGGCTAGCAAGTAGGAAATCAATGGTAGTAGCCTTTGTTGTCTAACACTGCTGAGCCTCTGGAAGATAGTTCAGTAACTAACCTCAAGGCAGAAAGAAGCCCAGTTCAAACAACGATGCTTTTTATGCTGTTTTTCTATCCCTCCTCCAGAGCACTGGGATTGGAAGGGAACTCAGGGAAGGATCAGAGTCACGGGCCAGCTACACAGTCAATATCAGAGCAATCCTTCCCCCATCTTCCTCCTCTCTCTCCTTACTTTCTGTTTCCCTGTAAGCAAGCCAAGCTTTGAAACTCAAAATGTTTAGAAACTTTCAAAACATTTTGACTGCCCTCGTTTCATTTTGAGGCTATTTCAAGCCCTTTGTTTCATTTTAAGTTCACTGTTTCAATCTCAAAATGCATCAAAACAGCATCAAAATGAAACAGCTGGTGAAATTTCACACAACCCTACTGCACAGCTCTGACTTGCCACTAAAGAACTATTGAGCAGTGGGGTCTGAGCTTGCCACTAAAGAGCTAGAGAGGCCTAGCTAGGAGCTACAGCTGCGAGTTGCCACTACAGGCTTCTATCCCTGATCTAAGTATTTGGTCTGTGACAGATGAGTTGAGGGAGCAGGGAAAAGAAGCTTGGAGGTAGAGAGTTAATGAGATGGGACTGAGTAATGAACTGGGAGGTGGAAAGGAAATAGGGGTGGGGGAGTGTGGTGAAATGAAGGAAGTCATCCACCAAAAGATAAAATAAAAAGAAGTTTTAAAAAGCATTTTAAAAGAAATAAAGGGGAAATAAAGAAGGTCTTATGCTTTAATAAATTGGGATTGGGTTTGGGAGGGTGCTGGTCATCCTCCTGTGGGTTACTGGAAGGTGTGAGTGGTGAGGGAAAGCACTTTTGGGGAAGCCACTGCCCTCACCCTAGGAAGGAGCCCCAGCTTCTGGACCTATCTGACCACCTACCTTTTTCACCCCACGAGGTCCTTGGCCCCACTCCTGGACCCATCCATGCCCTCTGAACTGACTAACTGGCATGTGCTCTGCAGGCTGTTTGCATGGGGTTGCACCCCTGGATGTGGAAGGTCACACTCTGGGGATAGAAGGGGGAATTGACTAGTGCCAGAACTGCAGTAGAGTTCAGGGGATGGAAAGTCTGTCCACAAAGAGCAGGAGGGTGGGGGAAAGGACACTGCATCCTGGGATGCTGGAGGACTGTAACTTGGCTTGCTCATCTGTGGGAAGTGGCTATGTGTTAATAAAACATGAGCTGGGTAACAAGGATCAGAGATAAACCTGCCCTGGAGTGGCATAACTTTAAGCCATGTGAAGGGATTTAAAACTAGTTTCAGTGCCAATGTGTTACAATCCAGGGGTTAAGAGATACAGGAGCAATCTAAAATTAATGTGTAATAAGGTCCTAATTTGTTTCAATCGTCCATGACTCTCACTGTTAAAACTGGTTCTGGGAAAGATGTTACATAGTTGTGTGTGTTCATATATCTACTTTCCAACCGTGTTGTCAAAACTTTGTAAAAAATGCTGTGGATTGCTTTCATTAAATCAGTATGAGGCATAAAATTAAAGAATCACATTCCACTTCTGATCTCCACCAATAGCACTTAATGACGGAAACATTTGGAATATATTATAAATAAACCATCTGAAAGTCAACTAAGCCTCACTTATGTATGCATTTTCCAACAGAATGTAATTTTCAGTGTTTGCTGCCATCCTGATAAACCAGATTTCCCAATCTTGAAGTGATATTTTTTAAAGTACCTTGGGCCAGATCCTCAGATAATCCAGGTCAACTGAAATACATCTAAGGTAATTTACATCAGCTCAGACCTATTATTGGTTAATAAGTACATCATAAGTATATGATTTTAAACTATTAAATTTAAAAAGGAAGTCTGGTTATACTTATGGTTTTCCTATATTTTTCAAGATTTGCTTCTAACTGCATTACTGTATTTACTCAAATATAAGATGAGGTTCCTCTCTCCCTAAAACATCATGGGGGAGTTGAAGCTAGCAAGGGATGTAAAGCGTAATAAGAAGAGTTTCTACAAGTATGTCAGTACCAAGAGGAGTATCAGGAAAAATGTGGATCCTTTACTAAATGGGGGAGGCAACCTTATGACAGAGAATGCAGAAAAGCCTGAAGTGCTCAGTGCATTTTTCACCTCAGTCTTCACAGGCAAGGTCAGCTCCCAGAGTACTACACTGGGCAGCACAATTTGATGAGGAGGTGAGCAGCCAACAATTGTCCAAGAACAGGTTAGGGACTATTTAGAAAAGAGTGATCGGAAGAGGTACCAGATGATTGGAAAAGGGCAAACCTAGTGCCCATATTTAAGAAGGGAAAAAGGAAGATCCAGGGAGCTACAGAGCAGTCATCCTCACTTCAGTTCTGGGAAAAATCATGGAGCAGATCCTCAAGGAATCCATTTCTAAGCATTTGGAGGAAAAAAAGGTGATTAGGAATAGTCAGTATGGCTTCACCAGCAGCAAGTCATGCCTGACCAACCTGAGCAAGGCTTTTGATACGGTGTCCCACAACATTCACTCAGGCAACCTAAGAAAGTATGGGCTGGATGAATGAACTGTAAGTTAGTTAGAAAACTGGCTGGAGCCTCAGGCTTGCAGAGTAGTAATCAATGGCTCATTGTCTAGTTGGCAGGTGGTATCAAGAGTATCAGTCCTGGGGCCAGTTTTGTTCAATGTCTTCATCAACAACCTGGAAGATGACATATAGTGCACCTTCAGCAAGTTTGCAGATGACACCAAGCTGTGGGGAGTAGTAGGTATGCTGGAGGGCTAGGCTTCAGAGTGACCTAGACAAATTGGAGGATTGGGCCAAAAGGAATCTCATGAAGTTCAACAAGGACAAATGCAAAGTCCTGCACTTAGGACAGAACAATCCCATGCACCACTACAGGCTGGGGGCTTACTGGCAGGGCAGCAACTCTGCAGAAAAGGACCTGGGGGTTACAGCAAACAATAAGCTGAATATGAGTCAGCAGTGTGCCCTTGTTGCCAATAAGGTTAACGGCATACTGAGTGCATTGGTAGGTGTGTTGCTAGTAACTCAAGGGAAGTGATTATTCTCCTCTATTCAGCACTGGTGAGGCCACATCTGGAGTACTGTGTTCAGTCTTGGGCCACCCACTATAGAAAAGATGAGGACAAATTGGAGAAAGTGCAGCAGACAGCAACAAAAATGGTGAGGGGGCTGGGGGATATGACTTCTGAGGAAAGACTGGGGAACTGGGCTTATTTAGTCTAGAGAAGAAGAGACTGAGAGGGAACTTAATAGCAGCCTTCAAGTACCTGAAGGGTGGTTCAAAAGAGGATTGAGCTAGACTGTTTTTAGTGGGAGCAGATGGCAGAACAAGGAACAATGGTCTCAAGTTGCAGCAAGGGAAGTTTAGATTAGATATTAGGAAGAATTTTCTCACTAGGAGGGTAGTAAAACCCTGGAACAGGTTACCCAGAGAGGTGGTAGAAGCTCGATCCTTGGAAGTTTTCAAGACCTGGCTAGACAATGCTCTGGCTGTAAGGATCTAGTTGGGGATGGTCATGCTTTGAGTAGGGGGTTGGACTAGATGACCTCCTAAGGTCCCTTCCAACCCTGAATTTCTATGATTACATGAATATACTGTGTAAGTGATTCCAGTGTAAACACTGTGTGTCTATTTCCTTTCCATAGAAATATACCCACTTACCCTGCATGCCTCTGTTTCTTGGAGGAGCATGTGGGGGTCAGACTGGGAGGGATTATGGCAAGACAGGGTAGCCCTGCCTATTTTAGGCTTATTTGGCTGTGCAGGAGGCTTGGGGCTGGGTTGGGAGCAGTGTCTACTTGGCCGCAGCCACAGGGTGCCCACCATTATAGCACCGTTGAAAAAGTTTTGTAACACTGCTGGTCCTGGCCCTCCACATAACAGTGAAAGGGTAAACTGTCAGGAAAAGGGCTGGTGCAGAAACCATAGGAAGGTGGAAAAGACTAATCTACAGTTAAGAGGCTTTGTAGACAAAAGTTGGAAAATAAGGCTATTTACTTTAATTGACAAACATCTTGGACATATTGTATCAGAGTTTCAGCTTCCATGAATCAAAGGAAATCCCACTGAAGTTGATGAAACCAGTCTGCTGTTTTTCATACTGTGTATATACTTATTATGGTCCAAAGTAAAGTATAATCTGTGAAGGTTTCGTCAAGGGAAGAAAAGAAGAAGCCATACTGTGAATCAAAGTAACTAAAAGACATCACCACAGAATACAATAATTATAATTAACCATATATTTCTGCATGTTAGGTTTTTGTTTTTATTTATTGTTTTGTTTTTTAATTAAAGTTATGATCTTTGTTCTTTTTACTCTTTCTACAACTCTGGAAGAGTGCAATACCAAGACCTGCTGGGAGAGGCAAGCTAGAGAAACCACAGGCATTTCCACAAATATTGGGCCAGAACACTTCAAATTTTATTACAGAGGCCCCAGCCGCAATGTATAATGTGAATTAGAGATCAGCATTAAGAATTTTCTCCTTTCTCATCCCTTTTCACAATACAAAGCCATGAATTCACAAGCTCTTAGTGTTTTGAAATGCTTAGTTTTCTTTTAAGACTGTATCTAACGCCTGCAGCTGTGTGTAATAAACCCGTTCTTTTTTTCTGGGGTTTGTTTAGATATTTTCTTCAGTTTCACTCTCCTATAGTTCCCACTCCTTGATTCTCAAACTGAAGCATCATCCAGTAAAAAGTCTAAGCAAGTTTCGAAGAAAAACCTTACAAAATACATATGTGAAGTCAATAACATACCATGGGTCTCTGGCACCAAGGGGCCCAATGCTTACATTTGTGCCACCCCCACCCCGCCCCCAACCCCATCCTTCTTGTAGCAATACTTAAAGTAATGTTGCATGATAAGAACTCTGAAGGGCCCAGCTGGCACCACCCCCAGGCCAGTGCCCTGCCACCCCCACCTCCTCTCCCCCCACCCATTGGTCCACCACTGCATGATGTTATGTCATTGAAAACTCATATATCAGTCCAAGTGGACCTGAGTGTTAGGGAAAATAATTTACCAGGTGACAGGCAAAGACTGCCAGTTTAGCTGCTTTTGTACTCTTAGATCATGAATTGTTTAATAATTGACACAAATATGTGTACAGTAAGCTGTTCAAAATGCAGTTCAGCTAGCAGTAGGTCCAAGTTTATGGGACAGAGACTATTATCTTTTCATAAATATTTCAATTTCAAGCATTCAATTACAATGCTTGAAAATGTGGGTTACCGTGATTTGCAGAAGTACAGATAATCAGTAACTTTTGTGGTCAAACAGCTTTCAAATACCCCTACCAGAAGACACTTTTCTTTTTCAGAAAGAATATATCTTCATAGATTAAAAATGATGGAAATGAGAGTACAGAGAAGACTGCAAGCCTGTACTTAGAAAAGTATGAGAAAATGAAAGGGGTAATTATTAAGCAACTTTCATTTTTAAACAAAATCCCATCTTTATTATAGAATCACTTATTCAACAGTACAGTTTGTTACACTGGTTTTCCTATATTATGTCTGTGGATGTAATTTTCACCCTTAATGCATTACTAATGTAATTTTTCTAATGAATATTATTGTGTGTTTGATAAATCCCACTTCATCATCTGTCATAAGAACCATGTCAGGATCACTGAATCATTAAAATCTTGAAATGGAAAACTTCAATGGGGTCATCTTGCTTCTCCTGTGAGGAGAATGAAACATCTATTACACCATATAATTATTTTGATCAAATAATTGTACTGCATTTGGCATTACATTACTTTCCTACAGTATCACATTTTTGTGCTCTTAGTTCATTTTGCTGTA
Source organism: Crocodylus porosus (assembly GCF_001723895.1). Taxonomy (NCBI): domain Eukaryota; kingdom Metazoa; phylum Chordata; order Crocodylia; family Crocodylidae; genus Crocodylus; species Crocodylus porosus. The sequence goes on along the minus strand of NW_017728918.1, from coordinate 63,820,997 downwards.
TTTAATTCAATATATTCCTTAAAATACAATGCATAATAATAATTTGCATTCATATCAATTTCATGTCTTCAGAACACTTCACTAACATCAGTTAAATTACCCCTGATTTTCTATTTAATGTTAAATATTTATTATGCATTTATATATTTTAACCAAGAGTAAAAACTTCATGACAAAAGTTGCAATGGAGCTGCAAAAAAGCACTTAATTAAAACAGGGGTGGAGGCATGGATTTCCAAGAATCTGAAACCAAAAATTTTGACCTTTGTCCATAGAAAGTCTGAAAGAAATAAGATGAGCTCGCAATACCCATGAACAATAGAAATTCAGTGTTTTGGCAGAAGCACTGTGCTTCAATTGTATTTAATGCTTCTACTCTATTTCATTCTTTGCTAGACTACAGGATCATGTTAATTTGTTTTATTACTACAAAATAAATCATATATGATTGAGCTGTGATTTTTATGCATAATTTCAAGAAAGTTGGTAGTATATAAATTCCCATCCATAAATGGGGGGCACAGTTCTATGCACTGGGGTAGGGGGTGCACACAAGTGCACATGCACCCCCTGAAATTGGCAGTGCACCTGTTGGAAAAAGTGCTGCCAACACTACCAGCTGTGCCTGGGGGCAGATGCCACTCACCACCCCACACCTTCACTGACACCACTGGCAGTGTCTGTGGGTGCTCCCCAATCACTGCTGGTTGCTGCCAATGCTGCCAGCAGCATCTGCAGGTGGTTGCTGACCTTCAGTCAGCACTCGCCACCACCCCTCACCACTGCCACTGACACCCTTGTCTGCGGGAGCTCCCTACTTGCCGCCACCATGCCCCCGTTGCCGCCACCACCTGTGGGCAGTCATCATGCCCTCCCAGCGACCAAGGACAAATGGCATTCATGGTTCTCTGGGCCTGATTCCACACAATTCTTAAACATATGCTTTACTTTAAGCTAGTGAGCAGTCTCCTTGATATAATACACCTACTTACGTGTTTAAAGATGGGAATGTGCTTAAGTGCTTTTCTGGGTTGGGAACCTATATGTGAAAAGCACTTAAATGGGATATAAATGCACCTTTAACTAAATAAAAATTGACCTAAACCAGTATTGTACATGATTTACAAGATCAGACCTTGAATTGGTAATCTAACCTGACCCTGATCTGGTCCATTTACTCTTACTAATGAGTAAGGAAGAGTGAGGAAGAGTTATGACCATCTGTAAGACCTGCATGAGGAAGGTGTTTCTTGTCCTTTGTGCTCCTTTATGGGACTGCATCATCTGAGTCACAATTTTGCTGTTTTGCAGGTGGTAGCAAAAGTATGGATGAAACTAAATATTATAATTTGAAAATGCCCTGCCTTTGAAATAGACAGAAATGATAACTGTAACATTTCTCTTCCATAAATTTTTCAGTGTTACTCTTGCAGTAGGGTAATCTGATCTGATCACAAACTACATTTCATTTTCACTGATAGCTTTTAATTCATTACTAATAATAGTGGCCAAAAGCAAGTGGCAGACGGATTTATTCATTACCAGATAAAAAGCATACCAGCAGTGCTGTTTCTGGTAGCATGTTACACATATACCATATTTATTTTGTATTGGTTTCACCCTGTCATTTTCAGGGCTAAAGAACAAGGAAATCCAATATGCTATTCATTTCCTTAGTACTTTCACTGCATAAAAAGAATGGTTCTTAAATAACTTTTCCAAGTGAACTAGACAGAGAAGAAAAAGAAGGAAAAAAGGAAAAAAAACCTTTGGAATCAATGAGGTTATAAATGTAAATTTAATCCATTCTTAATGGCCCATGAACTTGGTTCAAAGTTCCTTGCCAGAAAATTTCTGCTGTTCCCTTGGAAAAAAGTAATTAACAAAACAAGTTGAAGCTTGTTGTGTAATCCTCTCTTGAAAGTAGTATTTGTACATTTTTTCAGTAGGGATCAGCAGCTGATTAAAAAAGAACCTGTCTGAATGCTAAAATCTGGAACAGGGTCTGCCCTTTAATATGGGCTTATTAAAGCTGTATTAGATATTTTTCCTAGCAGTGAGAAAGTAATCACTTTGCAACAAAGATATCACTGGATGTCATCTCAACAGCATCCAATCAGCCTCAAAATATCTTGGTACAAAAAATATATAAACACAATAACCCTGCTGGATTTCATGTCTAGCTTTGATTCCTGTTTTCAAGGAATAAAAAATCTAGGAACTATTCTGTATGTCATATTTGTGCAAAACCACCACCAACGTGTTTATGGTGCATATAAGAAGTACAGATTTCAATCGCTTTGTTCACATGCAGTATGAAATAATTATCCAGACAAATAGTTTGATTGGGCAATGTGGGATTTCCCACTAGTGTCAATTAGGAATGTCTATTTCTAATCTAGAAATAGCAAAAAAGGACCTTCAGAGATGGGTAGCTCCATTATACTTTCATTCATTATTTATGTAAAATTACAGCCAGATATATATTTCTACATACATAAAATACAGAAAATATTATTTTCTATAATAAAAGAAAGCAGACAAGGTTCTTTTGATAAATGTGGTATCTTTAATTAGAGTGACTAAATAGTTGGAAAAATTGTTCTTTGCAAGCTTTCGGGCACAAACACCCTTGTTCGGGCATAAGAGAGAGTCTACTGTTGGTTTGGGTGTTCTCCTAGGTGGATTAGAAGCCAATACGCAAAAATGCAGGTCTGTGAAAATGCAAGTGTGTGGTAGATAACAGTGGTGGGGAGATGTCAACTTGGTGAAAGAATGTAGCTGGTAAACTGTAGAGAGGTTACCTGGGGTTCTCAGGCAGGTTATGATGGGCCATATATCCAATGTCTATATTTAGTGCACACTGTTTTTGGATCCAGTAGATCTATGAAGTGAAGTTCATAGGCTTATCTATGAAAGATGTTTTGTAAGTTCCCTTTGAGGATTAGGACTGAGAGGTTGGAGAGAGTGTGGTTATTTTGTGAAAAATATGTCCTTAGACCAACATGGCTACAACCAACAACCCCAAATAGGAAAGCAGGCATTTATGAGATAATTCAGAATAAAAAGCATAATTGCTTAATCTTTTTAAGGACTGAGGCTAAAAATTGTATGGCCCCTTCTTTATTCAGGCAGTAGTCAGAATATACAGTCAGATGGAGGATCAGGTTTGATAACATAACTTAATAAAAAAGAAAGTCTTTCAAATAATTTCTTGATTCCCCAAATGCTGCATCATGATATTCACAGCTTGGGGATGTTTTTACAGGTTTTCTATGACAATTAATTGATGTGTAAAAGCACCTTCCTATTAAATCCCAGATATAAATTTATTCTTCTTGTGCACCTGTGTTTCATTAATAATGTTTCCAGAATTTCCTCATATTTTCCCCACGGTTATTTTTTTTTTTACTGTAGATCAGACACCTTTGATGAGATGTGCTCCAACTGTGATTCTTCAAATTAATCAAATTAAGACTATGGGATTTGAATAACAACTAAGATTGTTTCAAGTGAATCTTTTTAAATAGGGTCTATTGCCATGGATTTATACGTAAAACTTGGATCAGATCATTGATCTAATCAAAATTTGGGTGAAAGAAACTGAGAAGGAGTTTATGGAGAAGGTTATGACCTATCATTAATATCCTTTTGTGTTGTGTAAAAATGAACTGAAACACATTTTCTCACATTTTTTCTTTTTTTTTTTAACTTCTTCCTTTCAGGGGACATCATCAGAGAAGAGCACATCATCATGAATGACAGATTACACGTGTAAATACATAAAGCTGTTCAAATAATCAATCTTTCATGCAGGAACCAAAACATGAAAAAACCTTTTGATCTTAATCTATTTGTACTGCTTTTTTCTGAAATGAAAACAAAAGAATCTCATTTTTGTTGACAAAACTATTACTTTTGACACTAAGCCTTCCAGGGTAGAGCATGTATAAGAAAAGCAGAGGAAACAAAGGGCTAAAGTCACAAAACTGTAGCTGTTGGTTGATCCTGTTTCTCAAATAACTCAATGGTTAGGGTATACTCAGTCAGAATGTGGGAAACCCACATTCATTCACAGCCTTAGACTCAGACATCTCATGGCCAAGAAGGGTGCCCGAACCAAATAGAATACTTGAGGTTATCTATCTCACTTCTTCTGGTTCCACTTTGTATAAACTATTTAAATATTCACTAAGGTGGAAAAAAAGAAATAACTTGATTTTTAGGACTTACATACAGAAGTGATGTGCTATCCAGTGGAGTGGTGGAGCATCTTACCTGCCCAGGCTCTCTGCACAGGGAAGCACCTGCTACTGCTGACACCAATGCTGCTGCTGCTGTAGGTAATGCTGCTAAAAACAGCAGCAGTGGCAGTGGCAGTGGTAACTGCCTCCTGTGTGCATAGAGCACAAGCAGCAGCAACACAGAGTCCGATGGCAGCAATCCTGTGACTTAGGGTCCCTAGGAGCTGCCCCTGGGGGTCCATTTTCTCCTGCTCCCTCCATATACTCCCCACTTCAGTTATACTACTGGTGATGTGGAAGATAGATACTTCCAGGCCCTACATAAATGCATACCTGTATTTACCCACATACAACACAGATCCTTTCCCTTGTAGATCCTTGTAGAAAATTAGCTTCTACAAATTGAAGGGTGCATTATCAGTGAGAAAATATAGGGATCAGAGTGTCCAATCATGTGAGAGCCTCATTTTGGGCAGCCAGCAGCACCTGCCAAGTCAGCTGAGGGCCTACCTAAATGAGGGCCTACCAACATGAGGGGCCAGGCATTTTGGTTCCAGCAGGATCAAGCCCTTAGCTGACCTGGCAAGTGCCACTGGCTACCCACCCAAATGGAGAGGAAGGGCCAGGAAGTTCAACTCATCTAGCAGCATCTGTTGTATCCTACAGCTGGGAAGTTAACAGAACAGCCACAAGTTTTTACTGCCTGTTTTTCCTATGAAAATGCTTACTGGTATTTTCAAGGACAAATCTTTTTTCCTTCATTCTGCCGTCAAAAAATAGTGTGTGTCTTATTTGGGGGAGAGGGGCCAGTGGGAAAAGGGGAGTGTGGTGTGCAAGAAAATATGATATTTAATTTACAGATTCAATTTTGAATAGTGTCAGCCCAAGAAGTTTGGAGTATCATCCTCCCCAAAACATACAACGACATGGGAGTTAGGACACTCTTTGAAGTTGTTGTTTCAAAGGAATCAGATTTGTACCTCCGACAACCTATCTACAACTTCTCCATGAATCTAGCCTCAGTCAAAATGATTTGGTGAATTTGATTTGAATGAATATATAATATCTGTTCACCAGAAAATTTCATCAATACACTAGTGAATTGCTCATCAAGAATGATGGGGATGGGGGAGAGGGCTCAGGGATGGAGCACCACCATGCACCACCCTACACTGCCTCAGCCTCCCAGGAGCAGAGAGGGAAGCTTGCACCTGGTGGCTATCACTGCCACCTACCGCCCTGCGCTCCCACCTCTCTGCATCCAGCCGCATGCCACCCCACTGACTCCTTGTCCGGTCCCCCACTAACCCCTGCCCCATTGCTCTACATCCAGCCCCACACCATCCCAACCCTACTGCTCTGCATTTGGCCCTGGACCACCCACCCTCCCCCCTCTCCCACTCTGCCTGGCCCATTCTGCAGGAGCCATGCCCCACCTGTCATTCTTGACGGACATTTTTGACACAACACTGGCTGGAGACATGCCCCAACAAAAGCCATGCCCCCCAAGAGCATTATGGACAGACAGACACACAGACAGATGGATTAAGCCCTTTATATATATAGAATGCTTGGGTTTGGATCCCCAGGATCCCAGGTTCTGTGCAGAGTTCTATTGGCTAGAGACAAACATTACACATAAACTGGTTTAAATGATCAGAAGCTGGTTTAAACCTGTAACAGAAGAGATGCTCAGTGCATATAAACTGGTTGAAAATGGCTGAAACCAGTTTGAGATAGACCTGGTTCAATGTAGTATCAAATTTAACTGATTTGACTCAAACTGGTTTATGCATTATTTGTCCTAGATCCCTTGCTGGTTTAAATTAAATCAGACTCCTCCAGCATCCCAGCATGCTTTCTGGGCTGGACAGGGCTCTCTGTTCCACAACAGGGCTGATCCCTCCCCTCCACTCCCTCGCTGCAACTCTGGCACTGACTGCAGGCATCCCTGCCTTCCCCTCTCCATCCCCTCTGCCTTACAGACACCTCAGCATTAGCTAGCAGACCACATGCTGGCTATGGTCCGTGCTGTATCAGGACAAAGGGAGAATCAGCAGGTAGCTGGTATTGTTTCTTGTTTGCTTAATGAGGTGATAAACACTGAGTTATGGGTGATAAACACTTATCATTTTTCTGCTCAGTTGCTTGCGGGGACAACCTCTCCCTATCCTGCCAGGGCTTGGCCACGCTCTCCTGGGATCAGCACTGAATGGAAGTGTGTGTGGGGGGGCTGCTCTAGTGGCCCCCAACTTCTAGCCTGAGCCACTGCAGGTATGTGCCTGCATTTCCTCAGTCCAGAGAGAATGTCTGTTCAGTTGGAAAATGGTTTAACCTAGGCAGGTTAAACTAACCTGCAAACATTGAATCAATTCAAACTCAGGCTTTTTGAATGTCTGTCCCTAGCCATTAAATCATTAGGATGCTACAGACCTGGAGATCTATGCTAGCGCAGCTAACATAAGATGAGGCATAATGAGATTTAAAATTTTAAACACAAAACAAGTGCAGCAACAGCAATTTTTAAAAATGAAACATAGCCCCCAACTTCCTTCAAATCATTTAAAACTCTACAAGGATGAAACCAGTTGGCAAAGCAATGGCATTATATATTAAGAGAAGAGGAAAAGTAGCCCAGCTACAGCAATAGTACACATATATACACAGGTGCTGGGGATTTTCCTTCATGCTGGTATTGATCTTTGAAGATCTGAGTAGCAAGAATCTCATTCCAGTAACAGTTACTTTGTCCAAGGTTTGTCCAAAGTCCTTCTCTCTGAAGTACAAGACTTGTCTCTCAGAAGAACTCTGCCCTTGATTTGAAATGTATTTTATTTTACCTTAAAAATTTGAAGAATAAGACCCCCATTCTGAAGATCCTTTCACTTCAGCTGAAACAGGGATTACATTTACTCTATCCAAGCAGCTTCATGCACTTCAAGCCATCATTAAAACTTATAGTTTGAGTTTTTGGAGTTTAAGGCCAAAAAGCCATCAGGGAATTTTCAGCATCTATTCTGGCTGACCTAACATCTCTATTTCTGACCGGCCTACAATCTCTCACCACTGATATAGGACCACAGATATATACCACTTTTCTGTTTCTTTCATACCAAGCAGCAGCACACTATTGACAAGGAGGGATGCAAGGTTGATTGAGGGCTCATTTTTGCAGCTGTTCTCACTGGAATTCCCGTTGATTGTAATGGGGATTCTGAAAGGGGAGTGGGTACAAATTCAGGCCCAAAGAAAGCAGTGACACGGCAACAGTTTACCCTTCCAGGCAGTCTCTTTCTCCTCCCCAGTGACGTGACCTGACCTGACTCATAAGCTCCAAACAGAAAGAACTAAATGATGGTAGGAGACTGATAACTTACTGAAGATGAAATTTGTCAGCAGTCTCTGTGCCGTCAACGTGGTCTAATGTGTAGGGACAGAATAAGGGGTAGGTAGGAGTCAATCAAACAGAATGACAACAGACCTGCACTTTTATTGAAATCATAATGATTTTAAGGTTTTTAATGTTTATTTAACATTTTCTATTTTAATTATTTTTCACTCTTGTACACCTGCAGTTTGAAGCTAGAGGTAGTAATATTACAAATTAGCAGGGCACAAAAAAGAAAAACAACTAGAAACAAACCTAGAGTAAACACTCAGAGGTAAGCAACTAATTTTTAACCATATCTTTTCAAAGGTTTATATTGAATTTCAGCTTTTGAACATACAGGAATTCACTTATCAAAATCTTGCTGCATTAAGATTCTGTTACAATTACAACAATCAATACCATTATCTTAATCAATACCATTAGCTTTGTACTTTATTCCATACTTCTCAAGGGGCTTTGCTACAGAAACAGTTTGGCTGTTGAACACACTGGTCTGGAGCAGATATTGCATAAACCGGTTTGACCCAAATCAGTTAAGCTTGATAAACCAAGTTTGTCTTAAATCAGTTTCAGCCATTTTGGAACTGGTTTATGTGCACTGAACTTATGTTCTATTACAGGTTTAAACAAGTTGCTCATCACTTAAACTGGTTTATGGGTAATGTCTTCCCTAGCCACTAAAAGTAAGTGTGAATTTACAGTTGATCCAGTTTCAGAGTAACTGCTGTACAACTTGCATCCAGATCTGAATTTGAGTTTTAAGCCCACAGCTGGCTTTATAAGTCAAACATATTTCAGGTTCAGACCGTTGATTCAGTTTTTCTTTATTTCTATTCTAAAAACAGCAGCTTACTGACAGGTAATCTCAAATTATCTGAGCCACATCAAGACAATCCAGAATTTCTTCATCTTCTTCATTTCTCTCCCTTCTTTAAATCTCTCTCCCGGCTGGAATGAAGAAAATTAAATAACACTTGGTTAGAGCAGAAAGTCTGTTTGTAAAATCTAGCTATATAGTGCACTAAACACAAAAGGCTATTTAATTAAAAAGTTATGATCTTCCCATGTTAGTAGTCATCCTCATCACAGATATTGTTGTTATTATTAAGACATGGTTTTAACACAGGGTTGGATCCAGAGGGGTTATGGCAGCAGTCATTCCCCATCACCCTTTGCATCATATGAGCATTTGCACCAGAGTCTACCCAGAGCCCCTGCTTTCATACAACACTGGAGCCCAGGGGGTGAGCACTGCCACCGCTGCTCATACTCTCCTTTCCCTTTTCCTCCTTTCCTTTGGGCAAATATTCTTGTGACCAGATTTCAGCTTCTGTATTACAAATAAACATGCCACTGTGACTATTCTGCCATGATTAGATATGCGAATTATGTAGTTAATCACCCAAAATCCATGAAGCTATGTTCATTAATATCTGTTTAGAGTTTGGCTAATTATGTTGTTTCCATTTCCTGAGGAATGGCTTCAAATCTCTTTTTTAAAGAAATTATTTCCACATCTGTCCCAAACTAAATCAGTTTAATTGGAATACATGTAATTTTGTGATTAGTCAAGCCCTGGCCGGAGGCCTAAATGAATTGCAAAAACATTTATGCCAACACTTGTATGAATCTTACTGAAAAGCTAGTAAGAGGGGGCTCCGGGATGGATGAAGAATTATCTACTGAAATTCTGCTTACAAGTTCTTAAATACCCATGAACAAATTATCAAGTATTTATTCTGACTCCCACTGAAGTCAAGTAAACATTTTCCTCAGACTTCAGTGGGAATAGGATTGGCTGTGGTAGTCCAGCTCCTGAAACATGTGTGTGCCAGTAGTCTGGCAGTTAGGACACCTGTATCTTCCATTTTGCACATCCTATGTAAGAATCCTAATTATTAGACTAATCTAGGGCAGGGCTGCCAGTCTTTCTTGGTAGTAGTGTACAGGTCTGTATAAATGATTAAATAATAATTAGTACCTGAATTTGAATCTGATTCTCCCGTATCCTTGGTGAGTGTGCCCTAAGCAATGTGTTATGGAATCACTCTATCTTGCCCAGTGAATATTTAATTATCTATACAAAATATAACAGTTTCAACAGAAGAGACTAAGAGCCTCATTTCAGAATAGTCAATAGGCTGGAGGGCAGTGCAGTCACACAGAGTGAATCCAGCAGAGCAGTGACTAGAATATATTGCCTGGTGTTAACTATACTGAATATTGCTAGCCCCTGCCCCTGCCCTCCCCAATAAAAGTGTTCTATAAATCAGAAAGCCTTGAACCCTTGATCCATTGTATACTTCCAGGTACAAGGATAAATAGACTGCACATCTTTGTTATAAGCAATAGTATGTGTTTAATTTCAAATTCAAGAAGTAAGACATTGTGCCTTGTCTGGGTGGGGGGGAGGGTTGTTTGTTTGTTTTTGTTATTTATAATGACTCTTGAAGCCTACTTTCTCCTTAATGGAAAGTTAATTTAGATCCTATTCAGGAAATCTGTTTCATTCTCTTAGCAATGACATCTCACCTGAAAATGCCATCTGTGCACCTGTCATCCTGCGTAGACAGGGTGTGAGGTTCATCCCATCTGTATGACGTAAGTCCATATAGTTTCCTTCATCTATCTGCTTCATGCTGAATATTAAGAAGCTGCTTTAGCTTTCTGTAATAAAAGAAACCATGTATTTGGGGTTTTTTTCCACTTCCTTTTGTCATTAAAGCAAGGTGTTGAAATAAAATGAACCAACAAAAGTCACCAGGTACTAAGCTGTTAGAGCTTAGCATATCTGTTTAATTGCACTAGGTATGGAAGATGACAGTATTTCCTCATCACAACATAATTATTTACACTTATTTAGACAGCCTAACTGTAACCAAATGATGTCTGCTTTAAAGAAACCTTTGTTTCTTTAGCTGGCCTTTATTTAATTCAAGGCTGTGTTTTAATTTAAAATTATATTTATGTAAAATACAAGAGCTGAATGACCAAATAAACAGCTAATGTGCAGAGATGATTCACTTGAGCACAAATCATTTAATCTTTTTTAATGAAGCTCCTTTATGCACTGAGATTTTTTTTTATCAGTTGTATTTTTGCTCTTTATACCCTTGTTGTTAAGGAATAAGCATTCTGCCAATGACGCACCAAGACCAGCAGGAAGCACATGCTAAGTGTATTTTGTGACTCATTTTAATTTGCTATCTAGTGCATTCGCAGTTTGCTCATTAGCATCAGCGTTGGTGGTTAATGGATACTCAGCAGGAAGTAATTTTTCTTTCTGAATGTTTCATGGAGAAATGGACATGAAAACTAGAAAGGACTTCATCAGTGACAAAGCAATTTGAGGCTGCTAGAGATATCATGTGTACGTGGTTTTGTGTGTGTTTGTGTATATGGAGATTTTCCTTTGGAACAGAGAGATAATTGCATTGATTACTTAAAATAAATTATACTTCTACATAGCACTATGTCATTTATCATAAACTGAAATTTGTAAAAATGCATGATTATTGTAAACCTGAACAGCAAGTATATTTGGTTGGATAATAATTCATCAACTGGTTCATTTCTTCTCAAAACCAAACAAAAAAAGAAAAGAAAAGAAAGGAAGCTCAAAAGATCAGTTGGAGAAGTTTTATTTGCAAAATATGAGTTCAATGCATTTTTTCAACTCTGGAACTATTAAACATGTTATACAAAAGCCTCACTTTACTCCTTTATTCTTTTGGTGGAAATGAGTGAAATTCTGAGTGCTTTAGAACCAATACAGATGATTTCAAAGATTAATCTTGAACTATAGGTCAATCACAGACATCTTCTTGTGAATATTCACTTTCTGAAAATTAAGCTTTTTGGTTTAGATTGAATAGTCATATAGTTTACTTATTATTCATAAAGTTCTATGATTGGACAGCTCTCTACAAGGTTGTAATTTAGGCTATTCCTTTTCACTGTTCCTTTTCAAGAAGACCTCTGAACTGTCTGCTTAACATCCACTGAAGTCAGAAGTATCTACAGCCAGATGCTATATGTATGGCTTGAATAGTTTTGTTTATATGAATTGTCTCAGTTACTTTCAGGTCATGATACTTTGCTGGAACTCATGTGAGTTACCCATGGGTAGGTTTGTAAGCTGTGGCAAAGCACAGCCAAGGAAGACCAAGAAAAAGGCCTAAGGATGGATATATTTCTCTAATAATATGACATTAGCATTATATAAGTGAAAAGTGTTTTTTTATATATTTCCTAAGATTTCCCTAGTCTGCGGTCACTCCCTCAGCCTTACAACAATGATGTCACTGGATACAGTAACAAGGAATGTCTGATCTAAACTACCACGGAGAAAACTGAACAACACTGTTGAACCACAAAAGTGTAAGACAGTTCAAGTATATGCGGGAAACAGACGCATGGATGCCTGGCAAGAACTTGAATACTCAGCAGCTGAATGAGTTTGCTTTAGATTAAAATTGTTCACATTGCCCTAAAACAGAGTAAAAAAGGAGATACTAAAATAGGGGTGAAAAAGCTCAGGTGCCATAGAGAAGGTTGAAGTTCTGAGGGCATTTTTTGCTTCAGTCTGTGCAAGCAAGATTAATTGTGACCAGATGCTTTACAGTGAAAATTAGCAAGGGGGTAGAAACTTAGATGAGAATACAGAAGGAAGAAATCAAAGATTAAATAGGTTAGATATATTCCAGTGAGCAGCACCCAATGAAACTCATCATAGAGTAAGGGCACTTTTACATGTGCTCTGGGGATGAGAAGGTGCTTTAATTAGAGCAGCTCAAAGATTGTCTTGTGTATCAGCAACCCCACATTTAAAATGGTAGTGGGAGCACTTGAACTAAAGCTCATTCAATGAGTTTTAATTAAAGCACCCCACAACCATTTTTAAGCATTGGGATGATGATATACAAGGCAAGGGAGGCTGCTGGAGCACGGTAATTACCAATTAATTGAGTCTGCTCACACGTACTGTAATTACAGTGTGTTGGTGTAGCCTCCATGCTCGTGTACAGGCACCCTAAGGAACCAGCTGAAGTGGTCTCTGAAACATTAGCAGTTATCTCTGAGATGTCACTGAGGACAGAGGAGGTCCCAGAGGCCTAGAAAAGAGTGTACAGAGGGCAGAATCCCAAATGGCAATTATATTTTGGGTACTTATGCAATTTGTGTTCATACTTAATGTGCAGTGCAGATACCTACTGAGCATACATAGTAGGTGATGCACTGACCAGGCAGGTACACACGCACTTGAGTGTAAGTCTTGAAATTCTGGTCCAGCAAAAACTAGAAGGATGACCCTTCTCTGTTTTAGCTCTGGTAGCTTAATGGTTAGGACACTCATTCAAGGACTAAGGATCCCATGTTCTAGTTCTTCCTTTGCACCTACAACTTTCCTGACTTCCTAGCACAGGACTCTAATCACCAACCCATAGGCTAGGCATTATCCCTCTCTACTTCTGAAGGCAAAGCACTACATCTTCCAATTAAAACTGAATGGATAAAATGAATGAAAAGCAGTAAGGTTGCTTCTGTCCCATTGCAAGCCAAGGTCCAGGCTATAAGCCAGGGTACTCTCTCTTCCAGGAGAAGATCCATCTCACTGAACCAAGTCCCCTGCCTTGGTCTTCTCCACCTGGCTTCCCTTATATCCCTCTCTTGGAAACCCAGATGACTAGCTTTAACTTATTGCTGGGGAGTTTACACAAAATAAACATGAGAAATAAATCAACTTCAGAACAAGATCTTGATGCAGAGATATTATTCCGAAGATGACACTGTAGATTCAGGGGCTGTGCTAGTTTCTATGCATGAAATACTATGAAACTTTCTAACTTCCTGGTTTCTGATTCTCTTTTCGTAGTCAAAAATCTAAAGGGCATTTGGCAGTAAGCTTATAAATTTGGAGGGAAGAAATACAACCTTTTGGTTAGTGTTCCTTATTTTTAATTGCAGAGCCATTCTCAGTATGAAACCAGATAATATTAGAGGGCAGCCCGACACATACTGTGATAACCATTCCATTTGTGAAAAGAGGATGCAGTTCTTCTCCCAGCTATCTTTTCAGATTCCAAGACACCCAAAGCACACAGGCGCAGGTTAAGTGTTGCAACACTAGGGAGGGAGCGGAGGGGAGGGAAATGGTCACTCAGCAACATCTTTCCATTTCTACTGGCCTAGCAACTGGATAAAAATGAAGCCAATAATACAGTTGATCATTAAAGTTAATAAAGATACATTATACTAGCTGAGCTTTGGCATTGACTTTATATTTCTATCACTAAAATTATTTTTTGTTGGTATGAAAAAAAAAGATGAAACAAGCAGCTGTCGTTGAACACTAGGGAAGCTTTTACGTATGCTCAAGCTCTGAGAATTGGGGGGAGGGGCTCTTTAATTAGAGCAGCTCCAATAGCCACTCTAATTAAAGTGCCTGCAAGATCAGCATACCTGCACTTCAAAATGGCAGTAAGAGTGCTTTAACTAAAGCTTATCAAATGAACTTTAGTTAATGCATCTCCACCACCATTTTGAATCATGAAGACACTGATACATGAGATACAGAGACTGCTAATTAGCATGATCCAGCACACTCAATTAATCAATTCTGCTCTGATGCACTGTAATTACAGTGTATTGGAGCATACTCACTGTATGTCTGCAGCCACCCTAGAAAAATACCTAGATGAAGTGTTCATACTCTGTTGTAGTTCTGTGGTGCTCTACACTTTGGCCTCACAGGCCAGATGAATGGACCAGGTCTGTCTCAATCTATGAGCCAAATCAGATGTTATTTTCCAGGATTAGGCTCACAGACCTGGGTTGGGCCCCATGTAAACTTTGCATGTCAGGGTCAGGCACTGGGGCCCCACCCAGCCTCACACACTGGGATTGGACTCCAGGGCCTCGAGCTGCGCTGCCCACAGAAACGTGGTAGGACCCAACACATGACTGGGTGGTGAATATCAAGGGCTATGGGCTATACAGGAGGGACAGGCCAGGAAGCAAAGGTGGGGGTGTGGTGCTCTACATTAAGGAGGAATACACATCCTCATCAAGTAGCACAGGGTCAGAGGAGGGGCACGCTGAAGTGCTCTGGGTTAGAATACAAAGCAGTCGAGGGTAAAAAGACTTAACGGTGGGGGTCTACTACAGACCACCCAACCAAGGGGAAGAGCTAGACCAGGAATTCTTAAGTCAGCTCACGGAGGTAGTTAGGTCAAAGGACATGGTCAACATGGGTGACCTGAACTTTGCAGACATCTGCTGGGAAGAGTAGCCAGCCAAGTCTGACTGCTCACATAGGTTCCTAGCCAAAATGCAGGACCTCCATCTAACCCAGGAGGTGCACAGCCCCACCAGGGGAGATGCCTTGTTGGACCTGGTGCTGGCCACGGGTGATGACCTAGTGAGGGGGCTGCAGGTGCTCGACCACCTGGGCGACAGCAATCATCATCTGCTGGAATTCACCATCCAGCACAAGGTGGCAAAGGCCTGCAGCAAGGCAGCAGCCCTAGATTTCAGGAGGGCAGACTTCAATGAGCTAAGGAGAATAGCCAGGGAGGCACTGAGGTCCTGGAGGGGAGGGCAGACAGGTGTCTGAGAAGAGTGGTCGCTCCTGAAGGAGACGATCCTCCAAGCCCAAAGGGAAGTAATCCCAACATGAATCAAAGGGAGCAGGAGGGCATAAAAGCCACCATGACTCAACAAAAGCACTTGAGAATGTCTCCTACCTAAAAGGGAGGCATACACCCAATGGAAGGGAGGGGCCATCACCATGGAGGACTATACTGCGGTTGCTCGGGGATGCAGGGGAACAGTCAGGAAGGCCAAGGTGGAGATGGAAATGGGACTAGTTTCCCAGATCAAGGACAACAAAAAGTCCCTTTTTAAATACATGTCCCTTTTTAAATAAAAAGTCCCTTTTTAAATACAAGGGGGCAAAAAGAAGGTGCCGGGTAATGTGGGGCCCTGGAAGACACACTAGGAAATCTGGTCATCACACCACACAACAAAGCTAACTTATTTAATGTCTTTTTAGCCTCCATTTTCCTGAGCAGGGACGGGATTACCCCACTACCACCAGGACCTCCTCAGGCCCCATGGGAGGTACACCTAGGCCAAGGGTCAGGGAGGATCTAGTCAGGGAATTTCTGGAGGGACCAGATGTATTTAAATCAGCTGATCCGGACGATCTCCACCCCAGAGTGCTGAGGGAATTAGCTGTAGTCATTGTGGGACCCCTGGCATGGCTTTAAGAGCACTTGTGGTGCTCTGGTGTGGTGCCAGAGGACAGGAAGAGGGCCAACGTGGCTCCCATCTTCAAAAAAGGGAGGAAGGAGGACCCAGGAAACTATAGGCCAGTTAGTCTTACCTTGATCCTGGGAAAGCTTCTTGAGAGAATTACCCTGGCACATGTCAACAAGGGGCCAGCGGGGGAGGCTATGCTTAGGGGCAACCAACATGGGCTCACTAGAGGCAGGTCCTGTCAAACCAACCTGGTGGCCTTCTATGACCAGGTCACCAAATCCTTAGATGGAGGGGTTGCAGTGGATGTAGTCTTTCTGGACTTTAGGAAGGCCTTCAACATTGTCTCTCACCCCATTCTCATTAAAAAACTGGGGGACTGTGGTGTTGACACCTACACAGCCAAATGGGTCATCAACTGGCTGGAGGGCTGCACCCAGAGAGTGGTGGTGGATGGGTCATTTTCAACCTGGAGGGATGTGGGCAGTGGGGTTCCACAGGGCTCGGTCCTTGGGTGTTCACTGTTCAACATCTTCATCAGTGACTTGGACGGTGGGGAAAAAGCACCCTGTTCAAATTTGCTGATGACACTAAGATGTGGGGGGATGTCAGCATGGTAGAAGAGAGGAATAGGATGCAATCAGACTTAGACAGGTTACAAGGGTGGGCAGATGAGAATAGGATGGGATTCAACACTGACAAGTGCAAGGTGATGCACCTGGGTAGGAAGAACCAGCAGCACACCTACAGGCTGGGGAACTCCCTTCTCATCAGTGCAGAGGCAGGAAAAGATCTTGGAGTCATTATTGATGCCAAGATGAATATGGGCCGGCAGTGTGAGGATGCGGTCAGGAAAGCCAATCATACCTTGTCATGCATCCACAGATGCATCACAAGCAGGTCCAGGGAGGTGATACTCCCCTTCTATGTGACACTGGCCAGGCCACAGGTGGAGTACTGCATCCAGTTCTGGGTGCCACACTTCAAGAGGGATGTGGACAACATGGAGAGGGTCCAAAGGAGGGTTACTCACATGATCAGGGGGCAGCAGGGCAGGCCCTATGAGGAGAGGCTACGGGACCTGAACCTGTTCAGCCTCCACAAGAGAAGGCTGAGGGGGGATATAGGGGCCTGTTACAAACTAGTCAGAGGGGACCAGCAGGCATTGGGGGAGTCCCTGTTCCCCCAAGCACTACCAGGAGTGACTAGAAATAACAGTCACAAGCTGGCAAAGGGTAAATTCAGATTAGACATCAGGAGGCACCACTTCACTTTCAGGGTGGCTAGGATCTGGAACCAAATTCCAAGTGAAGTGGTGCTGGCTCCTACCTTGGGGGTCTTTAAGACAAGGCTAGACAGACACCTTGCTGGGGTCATTTGACCCCAGTACTCTTTCCTGCCACAGCAGGGGGTTGGACTTGATGATCTGTTCAGGTCCCTTCCAGCCCTACTAACTATGAAACTATGAAACCCTGATCCAGCATACAGGGCTACAGCCTGTAGGCTGGATGAGACAGCACCAGGGCCTGGATTTGGCCTGTGGGCCAGGGGTTGAACAGCCATGCCGCTTCTGCTGCTAGTGACACCAAGGAGATAGGAGCAGTGTCTGCATCCCCTCCAATAACACCTGCCATAATAACAACAACCCTGAGCACCATCACCATGACAACAACAAGCAGCACCAACATTACAGTCTCCTTCACCCCAATTTCAATTCCCAGCCTGAGCCTTCCAGTGCCAGAGGAAGAGCTGGAGCTGGATATAAGTGCCATAGGAAGGGAAATTCTGGAATCATCTTATTTTGTGCTCTATACCCCTCAAGTTTTCCTTAGAGACAGGTCTCCTTCCCCAGAAGGCACTTCAGAGGACGTTGAGGTAGAGGTTGTGGAGGCAAGAGGCTCAGCTGAGTCCACTCCTCCTTTTGCTGTGCCTCTGCCTGCTGAGGAGGGGGAAAAGGCAGCATCTGCACATGCATATCCACCCCGCATTCCAGAAACGACAGGGCAGTGTGGTCTGGGATCATACTGAGCTGGCAGGTACATGGTCTGGATTCATATTGAGCTGCCACATATGCTATCTGCCTGCACTGCCAAGCCAAAACCAGCTGGGGCATGGGAGCAAAATGTATGAGCACCACAGGGATACTGATGGACCTCCACAGGCACCACACACTT
Source organism: Crocodylus porosus (assembly GCF_001723895.1). Classification (NCBI taxonomy): domain Eukaryota; kingdom Metazoa; phylum Chordata; order Crocodylia; family Crocodylidae; genus Crocodylus; species Crocodylus porosus. Next base: position 63,802,929 of record NW_017728918.1, on the reverse strand, counting down.
GCTCCTCCTTAGCCTGGCACCAGTGGAAGCATGCCCAAAGGAAAGTCCCCCTCTCACTCCAGAGCCCCTGTCCCCCTAAAGCAGAGGCAGGCCACCCTGGAACAGTGGGTGAAAGGTGTACAGAAAGGGGGACATGTTGAAAAGGTGAGCAAGATCATCCAGAGCACTGGGGAGATGCTTGCTGTGGATGGTCAGCCTTTCTCCTTTGTTGATCGGCCAGGGTTCAGGTGACTCATGGTGCTCATGGCCCACATGTACCACCTTCAGCAGGATGGTGGTACCCTGTCTGTATGAAGCATGCAGGGAGTACTTGAGAGAGGACCTGTGCAAGGCAGGTCCACAGGTGGCCTTACGCTTCACCTCAGACATCTGGAGCAGCTGGGGTGGAGGTCATGCCTACCTCTCCTCTACACAGCACTGATGCAACCAGTCAGGCCCTCAGTGGACTCTTCTTCAAGCTGAGGTGATGGATGAGTCCCACACAGAAACAGAGATCATGGGGACCATGAACCGCATGGTGCAGGGGTGGTTTGTTATGCAGCGTAAGCTCACCTCCGGGTTCATGGTCACTGACAATAAGGCCAATATGATCAAGGTCATCTATGATGCCAACTTTCTTGGCATCTGCTGTGTAGCACATAAGCTGTACCTCATAATGAGGGACACCTTGTAGGGCGACAGGGCTGCCGGTGATGCTGTCACAACCAGCCACCTGATTTCAAAATGCAGGAAGGTGGCGGGCTACTTCCACTGCAGCAACAAGGTGGGCAAGATGCTATGGGACAAACAGGCAGAGCTGAGCATCCTGCAGCACAAAATCATGCAGGATGTGGAAACTCCGTGGAACTCCACATACCTGATGCTGTAGAGGCTGGTGGAGCAACAGAAGGCAATCCATGAGAAGGCCTTGTTCAGAGAGATAGGGATCAACAGCCCCCTTAACAGAGCTGAGTGGAATACCATCTCCCAGATCTTGGTGGTCCTCAAGGCCTTCCTTAAGGTCACTGAGAGCCTGGGACAAGGGCCTAGATGCGGTCATCTGACCCCAGCACTCTTTCCTACCCAGGGCCTATGTATCTATGAATCTTTTCCAACAAGATGTGGCAGCAGGTGAAACAGAAGGTGCTTACAGGACAGAGCTGGCATGGTCACAGGGGCCTAGGGGTATCATGGCCATCTCTAGGGACCCTACTCCATGACAAAGCACAGTTTCCCAGAAACCCCTGCACCTACCTCCTTGAAAGCTGGCAGGCTTCATGGCTTCAGAAGGGGCTAGCATCCCTGCTGTTTTCATCCTACTCCACCTTAACACACACACAGAGTCATACATGTCACGAGTTTTGCTCTGAACAGTTTGAGGTGTGGTTTCCCAGAAACCCCTGTACCTAGCTCCTTGAAAGCTGGCTGGCTTCATGGCCTCAGCAGGGGCTACCACACCTGCTGTTTTCGTACTCCTGCACTTTCTCACACACACACACACACACACACACACACACACACACACACACATTGTAAGTTTTGTTCTGAATAGTTTGAGGTGTAGTTTCCCAGAAATCCCTGCACCTATTTCCTTGAAACATTGACAGGGTTCATTGCCTCAGAAGGTGCTACCATCCCTTCTGTTTTCATCCAGATCAGGCAAGAAATGGCAAAGTTACAGGTATTTTCATGATTCCCTATTATAGCCTATGGGCGAAATGCCAAAATGTGTTGAAACAGCATCAAAATAGCAAAAGAGTTTCAGCAAAATGAAACAGAACGGTGCTTTGAAACAGCAAAACAAAACAATGTTCCTTCAAAATGGTGAATCTAAACTTGAAACAAAACATTGCTGTTTTGCACAGCCTTAGCAGGGGATCAGTGGCCATCATAATTGCTGCTCCTCTCCTGCAGCCTCCAAACCTCCCCCCACTGCATTCAGGATCCAGCACACAGAGGCCAGATAGGTTGATCAGCACTGGTGTAGCTAGTAGACTGCACTGTGATTTGTTAGCTTTAGAAGAAATAGAGTGAAAAAAATATTGACCATTTATTTATTAGTAAAGTTTTCATGGGACATTACTTTTTTAAAGACATTACTTATACCCTATCTTAGGGACACATTTAAGTCAGTCAAATATTGTAACATTCATGAGCTGTCTTTGGCAGCAAAACTTCTGTGGTAACCAAGAAGCTGCCACAACTGGAGAGGTAGCATTTTTGGTAGCTTCTTATTTCATCTCTCTTAGTTCTGACACAAGTGTATCCATGGTACAGAGCTGTGCAGCTTAGCAAGGCCCAAACTCACAATCCTTAGAGTATAAGTAGATTTTATGTGATACACATCTAAGCTTCTTCCCAATCCTTACTCTTACCTGGATTCACCTAAGTTCTAGGATGCATTCCCATGGCCAAACAGCAGGGCATGTTTCCTGCATCTGACAGTTATTTCTAACCTACTTGACTGCCTTTCCAACATACAGCACCAGACAACATTTTTGTTGGACATCAGAAGCAAGGCAGTGAAAAGCTGCACAGCAACAACTCTCACATGAAACAGTTTTCTAGGCATTAAGAGACACGAAGGAAACAACCAAGTCCGTAACTCAATCCTACTGTTCCACATCTTCTACATCAACTCTGCAGGAATTACCAGAACCTTGCTGCCCTCCTAGGAACTGAACATTTCCAGAGCTAGTATTGCAGAACTGCCATCTTTTTACTCTTCACCAGTAATAGACCTAACCATCTGCAGGATCAACATGCTATTTCATATTGGCTACAGCTTGTCCCAAGATTGTGGGAATTGTAGAAGTAATTGGCTTACTTAACTAGAAAAAACAGACAAAGGCCAGACATGCTGATACTGCTTAATTCAAATGTTCTGAGATAAGGAATCTGCATTCCTGCATACCTTGGGTTACCTTGATATCTTGCCTTATGCATAGATAGTTGTTTAAATAAACTTTCTAAGTTTCTGTGTAATTTACTATTGTTTTGTTTCTCTAAGGTGTATTTTTTATCTCTTTCTCTGTCTTTAGTATAAATACGCTTGTAACCTTAGAGAGGAGGAGGATTCCTTTGAAACAGACAAGTGGTGATTCCCCTTGCTGTATGGAATTCTCCCTGTGATCACAGTATAGCCTTAAATAAAGAAAAGCTGGCTCTGTCAGTTCTGATTCAACCACAACGCGAAGTTTGATTTCTTCAACAGTTTGGTGCCGTGACTCAGATAGAGATGCCCAGAGTGATCAGTTGGGACACAGGCATCTCTTCACTGAAGCCCTGGAGCCAAACCAAGGTAAAAGACCTTTTGAAATCTCTATTGGGGCTTTTCAGTGAGAGGCTCTCTGTGTCTTCCTTATTCACTACTTGAGGCTCACTCTATCCGAACTTTTGCTGCCAGAACTGTCAGACCCACTGTGTAAGTATTAACCGTGAGTAGAAAGAGTCAAGGTTAAGAGTCAAGGTTAAGAGTTAAGACTCTGTGTTGCTTTTGTCAATGAAAGTATTTCCCTGTATGAATTGAGTTAAGTTCTGTAAAGAACTGTGAGGTCTTTCTGAGGCCAGAAGTAGAAACCTTATGCAGCCGCCCCAAAGACACCAGATTTGTTCTGTGTGCTCTTCGAAAGCAAGGGTACAAGGTGGAAACTCTTCAAGTGTGAATGTTTTTCCACGATAAGCGTTGACCAAGGCTGAGACTGAAGAAATGCTCTTGAACCTCGTGCCTCAATGCAGAAATTCCCTTGTGTGAATTGAGAGTATGAATTGAGAAATATGAGCCACTGACCAGGTCTGAAACTAAGGTTGGGTTCAGCCGCCCCAAGGCTGTCCGGAAGGACAGGTTTGAATGCAAGGGGGCCCAACTGGAACCTTGTGACCCAGTAGACAGGTTTACTCTTCCCCCACCCTCATAAATGAGCCGTGTCTAACCGTGAGTAACCGCATTGTGTGCTGTTATTGCAGTGGAGTCTTGTCTTTGGACATTAGCCACAGCATCTCTGTGCCACTAGCAAATCTCACAACCTGACCAGACACCCTGAATAAGCCATTCCTGTATGAAAGACCTGTGTGAATTGAGTTTAAAGATATGGGGAGCGGAGA
>NW_017728918.1:63791509-63798835 GCF_001723895.1 Crocodylus porosus | reverse complement strand
GGTGATTCCCCTTGCTGTATGGAATTCTCCCTGTGATCACAGTATAGCCTTAAATAAAGAAAAGCTGGCTCTGTCAGTTCTGATTCGACCACAATGCGAAGTTTGATTTCTTCCACAGAATGCTATACCAGAGAACAGAACACAGTTCCAATGCAGTTTAGCAATGTGCTCTGCTAAGTTTTTTATGGTCCCAAATGTTTAGTTTTCCTCCTTAAAAGGCTCATTTAGAGGTGCTGATGCAGTGGTTATTTTCAAAAGGTGAAGTTAAAAATAGACATGAAAGAATTTTGACATTTGAGCACCAATTATTTTTTTCACTAGCAATGATAACGTAATCAAATACTCATTACCTGTGGCTATTAACATGCAAAAACCTCCCTCTGAACCTGCTACAATGAAATGTCATATCTGGAAGTACTGCCTCCCTGGCATTTGAGGTAAAAATTGCCCACTGCAGGTGTAGAGGAGAAAATTAAAGATATTCTTAGACCTAACACACTTCTGCCATCATCCACTTTATTATTAATTTATTAGGCAATATGGTGTTCATGAAAACAAAAGATTAATCCAGCACTGACTTGAATTAGATGTACCATGGACAGGTGCTGTTTAAATTTCCCTGCCCACACACAGCTCTGCCAGGAAAGTCACAATCCTTTTCAACAACATCCCTGTTGTTGTAAGTCATTTCTTGAGCAGACTGTCAATGATGTTGAACTATATTTTTTTCATTATTTGGTGATACTTTAAATAGGGGCTAACTGAAATTAAGATCAATTTAGGGAAAATGATCTAATTCCTGGGACCCAAGTTCAGTTCTCTGCTGTTCAATTTATATTCTTTCTGACCTTGAGCTAGTTGCTTAGGCCTACATCCCCAGGTGTAATGCCTAACTCACATCAACAGCAATGAGCTAAGATAAAAAAACCCTGGTTTAATAGTGTATCTGTGGTCTAATGATTAGAACCCTTCCAGGGGGACAGGGAGATATGGAGTCTGGTAACCAATCTCAGGCCTATTTCTGTTTTTTAACCAATAGCTGTCTGGCATAAAATGCACTCCTGAAGTACAGCCAATCCACAAGGTTATAGCCTGGCTCCTTCGTACTTCTTTTCCTCCCATAAGTCTAATATTCTTGGTTGCCCAATAGTCTAGCTTCAACAGGAGAGGTGAAGTCCCCAGGCCTCCAGCATGCTAGCTGAGGTATTCTCCTAGGCAGTGAGAGATCGGTAAGAAGAGCTTGGAACCCAGCTCTCTCACTTCTTGGAAGAGTGCTTAAGGCACTAGACAGTTCACCATTACCTGCCATTTAGGCACATATACTAAGAAGTAGGAATGAAGATTCTGGATCACACATGGGTAAAAATGCCTGATGAACATGCCTGTATTTAATGTTTCCTAGTGTTCGCTGCTAACCTGTCTGTACTTTCTGGATCACTCTTTGCTTCTACGTCTCTCCATTTACTGTCTACAGCTCTTAGGCACCTAAACCTTGCCTAATTGGATTACTCTTCTGGGGCAAAGATAGCTAGGTGTTAGGCTTCTGAGACATAAATGAAAATAAATACATTAAAGTTGGTGAGACACTGGGGTGCCTGTAGACATGCGGAGAGGATGTTCCAACACACTGTAATTACAACAGGTTGGAGTAGATTCCATTAATTGAGTCTACTGGAGTGTGCTAATTAGCGCCCCCCAGGAGCCTCCATAATTCATGTATCAGCATCCCTGCTCTTCAAAATGGCAGTGGGGATGCTTTAACTAAAGTTCATTTGATGAGCTTTAGTTAAAACATCCTCACCACCATTTTGAAGAATGGGGATGTTGATACACAAGGCACTGCGGGTGCTTTAATTAGAGAGGCTCTCATTAGTACTCTAATTAAAGCGCCCCACCTCCACCTCTGGCGCATGTGTAAAAATGCCCTAGGATACTACAGTAATGTGGGGCCAAAGGAGTATTCTGGATATCCAAATTCCTTTTTATTTTTAACCTTACTTCTGTTTTAAGCCTTGCTTATAAGCACTGAAAAGCCAATGCTCTAATTGTATGTCCATCTATGTTGGATCCAATTTTGCATTCCCCACTCAGGCACAAGTCCCATTAACTTACATGCAGCTTTGTGGTATGCCAGGGTTAGGTCATTCTTGTTGTAGTAGGAATCTAGCACAGACCTTTTAAACGTTAATTACAAAACTCTTCCTGACTGCAGCAGGGTTTGGATCAGTCCCCATTTTGTGCATTTATTCCCTGAATTACTCTATTGCCTAGAAGGCATGTTAGGGACCATCCTACTACATACTATACAGATACAGAACAAAAGGACAGCCCCTTCTCCAGAGCATTTACAATCTGTGTGTGGGTCAAGTGGCCAGCTGGGTAGCTCACCCTCCCAAGAGTCCTTGTGACCTTTTCTTTTGTTTTCTCCTCCTCCAGAGAACTATACACACATATAGACAGCTGATCTAGATGTGTATTTTCATAGGACCTCAGCCCACTGGCTGAAGTAAGGCACGAGTCTTAGATGGAGATCCACACACCCACGTTCTTTCCTGCCACATCTTTGGTGTTTATAGGAGTATGTTGAGTACCTGGATGTGCAGTTCCTCCTGGTCATCATCCGCTGTCCTATGATGCTGAGGGCTCCACCACCTCTACACCCTCACCTGGTCCACTGGTGGTCTAAGCATCCTTGAGTTTGTATTCAGCCACTGGGTTCCTCCCCAGGGCCTTTACCGCATCAACAACAAAAAACCCGAAAGGAATCCACGCCTCCTGTCCTGGAGGATTGTCGATCATCTTTTGGCAATAGACAAAGAAACAAAACGTCAGTGCAACTATTTTCTCCTTCCCCTGTTTGTGCATCCTGCCCCTTCTATTGGGGTCATCACAGTACCCTCATCTCATTGAGGTCATCAATTATAATTTTTTCTTGTACCCCTTTTAGGGTCATTACGGTAACCAGCCTTCAGTAGTGCCCCTCTATTAGAGTCTTTATGGTACCTTTTCTATGTCGTGCTCTGTGGCTGCAGAGGAGATCACAGGCAGTTCCTGACCCTGCCACTCCATCATACCTTCCTCTAAAACTCGTCTGAGTTCCCTCTCTGCAGGAGCCTCCTGCCAGCCCTCCACGTAGCTCTCAGATTCCTCCATCATTGTTTCGGCCCGGCTCCTTTGCTTCGGGTCCTGTGCTCTCCTCTCCTGCCTCTTTATACTGCGGTTCGAGTTCCCAGCTCCTCCCCTGCAGAAACACCTGGGTATGAAGGGTTTCAGCTGGTTCCTTTGGGGTTGTGGGTCTAGGGTAGCTGCCTCTGGTTTTGGCATGGGATCTCTCATTCTCTCACACATCTCGCCCCTCAAGATGCTGCTAGACGCTTCTAACTCTTGTCTTACTTGAGTCTCTTACAGAGCATTGGCCTCTTTCCCTTCCTCTTCTTCCTGTATCCTAGTCGGGCCACCTTCCTCACATCGAGATAAGAAGTCAGCCACTGCATTCATCTTCCTTGGCCTGTACGCAACACAGAATCAGAAATGTTGGAGAGCTAACGCCCACTGCATAATGCGAACATTGTCCATTTTTGCAGTGTTCAACCATCTCAAAGGGGCACGATCAGTTATTAATTTGAACTTGCCACCTAGCAAGTAATAACAAAAATAGTCCACCCCTCAACAAATAGCAAGACATTCTTGTTCTACCATGGAGTACCTTTTTTCCTTCTTCTTCAGTTTCCGACTAGCGTATGCCACTTCCTGGGACAAAACTGCTCCCAGCGCAAATGCCAAGGTGTCGGTCTGCAAGGTGAAGGGCAGCGTAAAGTTGCGAGTGTGGAGTATTACGTCTTGACACAATGCCTGCTTGAGATCTTCAAAGGCCTTCTGCCTTTGAACCGTGTTCCATTCAAGGTGATATGAGTTCCTACCCTTAATATCCTCAAATAAGGGTGTTGCTATTTTGGCAAACTTGGGGCTAAACCTTCTGTAATAACCTGCGAGACCTAAAAATGCTCTCATCTGTTTCTTGTTCTGAGGACGTGATACTCTTTAATAACCTGTGCTTCATCCACCAGGGGTCTCACGCACTCTTGCCCTACTAGGAACCCTAAATATTTAGTTTCCTTCTTCCCCAAGGTGCACTTCTTTGGGTTTTCTGTTAGTCCTACTTGGCTGAGTTCCATTAAGATGGCTCTTAATGCCTTCAGGTGTTGTTCCCAGGACTCTGTATAGATAACAGTGTCATTGATATATCCCAATGCGTAATCTTGGTGCGGAGCAAGCACCCAGTCAATGAGTCTCTGAAAGGTGATCGCCACTCCATTAAGTCCAAACGGCATTCTTTTAAATTCAAAAAGACCCCAAGGTGTACCAAAGGCTGTCTTGGGTTGGTCTTTGGTTCTCAAGGGCACCTGCCAGTAGCCTTTTGATAGAACTATAGTGGATATGAACCCTGCCTGGCCTACACATTCCACTAACTCACTTATGTGTGGCATGGGGAATGCATCAAATTGGGTCAGGGCATTTAACTTGCAAAAATCTATGCATAGTCACAAAGTTCCATTGGGTTTTGGCACCACTACCAACAGACTACACTATGGGCTACATGGTGGAGTGGTAATCCCTTGGGCTAACATCTTTCATAATTCTTCTTTGATCAGTAGATACCTATGATCCAGTTCTCCTGCACTATATGACCCTCTTGGGTAACAATTTTATGTTCAACCCCTATCACTTTCCCTGGGCTATCAGTGAAAACATCCTTAAACTCTTGGACCAATTTCCGTAATTGTTCCTGCTGCCCTTCCTCAAGTTGACTCCCCATGGGGACCCCCCTTAAGTCCCCTGATTTACTAGGATTTCCCCACCAGGCACCCAAATGCCTCTGACTCAGGGTCGGGGGAGATCAGTAGGGCCTCAGGTTCATGCCACTCCTTGAGTAGATTTATGTGATAAATCTGTCTCTCTCTCCTGTGTCTGGGATGGGATACCTCGTAATCTACTGGCCCCATTCTCCTTAGCACCTTGAAAGGTCCTTGCCAACAGGTAAGAAACCTGCTTGTAGAGCTGGGCAACAATACTAACACCTTTTGCCCCACTTTTAGCTCTCTCTCTTTGGCCCGCCCATCGTACCTTTCCTTTTGCTTATTCTGGGCCAATCCTAAATTTTCACATGCCACCTCCCTCACCAGCTGGAGCTGTTCCTTTAAATCTCTCACATACTCCAAGGCTACCCTTCCTGTCTCTGTGTCCATTTCCCAGCCTTCTCTCACAATATCCAGTAAGCTCTGGGGATGGTGTCCATACATTAACTCAAACGGTGAATACCCTAATGATGCTTGCAGGGCATCTCTTATTGCAAACAAAAAAGGTGGCACCAGCAGGTTCCACTTCCTTGGCTCTAGCTGGGCACATCTATGCAACATCCCCTTGAGTGTACCATTAAAGCATTCAACCAGGCCGTTCATTTGTGGATGGTACACCACTGTCTTTAAATGACGGATCTTTACACACTGAACTCAGCACTATTTACATAAAATTGGATCCTTGGTCAGTAATAATCTCTTTTGGAATGCCGACCCTTGCCACCCATTTCATGAGTTCCTCTGCCACTCTAGGTCCTGTCACAGCTCGCAACGGGATAGCCTCCAGGAACTGGGTGGCATAATCTATTAATACTAAAATAAACTGGTGTCCCACTGTGCTCTGGGGTAAGGGGCCTACTACATCTAAGGCAACCCTGGCGAAGGGTTCCCTGACTACTGGCATAAGCTGCAAGGGCACCTTGGGGGGTTTATAATTCCTCACCTTTAGACCTATGTCACAGACTTGACAAAACCCTTCAATTTGCTCATACATATGGGGCCAAAAACACCATCTAGTTAGGTGGGCTTCAGTCTTAGTCTTACTGAGGTGTCCCCCCAACGGGTTCCAGTGAGCTAAATGCAGGAGTTGTACTCTATAGGGGCTGGGTATAATTAACTGGGTGACCTCCTCCCCTTCAGCTTTACCCCTCCTAATGCTATACATCAACTCGTTATCCACCTCACACTGGGGCACTGGCTTACTTTGATCAGGAGGGTTACCTGTTGGTCTTGTTTCCCCTGGTCAGCCTCCTGGAATGCCCAAAGTTCCTCTTCATTCTCCTGGGCCTCTCAGAATTGACTGCTACTGGCAAGTCTTTCTACATCCAGTTCCTCGTCTCTGCCTACGTCGGCCCCTGCTAGTCCCTCTTTAGTGCTCTTGGGGCTGCGGAGCAAGGCTATTATTTCATAAATTTCTGGCCAGTCCCAACCTAATATCATAGGATATAAAATTTCTTCCTCTGACCCCACTGGGATTCTTCTGCTAACCCCCTTCACCTGTAAGTGTAATAATCGTTGTTCATAATATGATTTTTGCTTGTGGAGGCAAACCATCTTCACACCATCATACTTTGGTGTTTGTTTCCATGAAATCAGTGATGGTCGGACAATGGATTCAGCACAACCAGTATCAACTATGGCTTGTACCAGCCGGCCTTCCACCCACACGGTCACCTGGGGTAAGGGACCTGGGGTAAGGGTTGTACTTTCCCTACTAAGCTGTCCCCTATGCTGCAATCCATCATCTCCATTTTGTGATCTTCTCTAGACTGCATTCGAAGGTCAGTGTATTCTACTTTGACTTCTCTTGACCTTGAAGTCACCCATGGGCTCCAGGAACACTCTCAAGCTATATGGCCCCTTCTACCGCAGTTAAAACAGATCGGCCTGGCTGGGCTTCCTTTCTGGTTTTCTCAGCCCTCTCTCTCAACTTTTTGGTCTTCCTCCTGCATATAGCTCACTCCTCTCATGCCTTGATCCTGATGGGTCTCTCCTTGAGCCATGTCAAAGTCTTCTGCCAGTTGCAGGGCTTCACAGGAAGACTTAGGGCAGTGGCACCTTACCCAACTCTGGGTGCCGTCCTCCAAGTGTGTTATAAACTGTTCTAACAGTATTTGGTCATCTATGTCTTCTTTGGTAGCGGTTTTGGGTTTAAGCCACTTATTTAAGAGGTCTGTCAAATTTTACCACAAAAGTCGAGGTACCCTTTCTTCCTTTCTCTTTCTGCCTCTAAATGCTTGGTGGTGCTTCTCTGGCATTATGTTAAATCTTTGTAATATTTCTCCATTTACTTTGTCATAATCCTGGACATCTAGCCAGGTCATGGCCCTGTAGGCTGCCTGGAGCTGTCTGATCAAGAGGACTCCTAATTGCCCTGCGCATCTAGCCTTGGATAGGTTACAGGGGTGGGCTAGCAAAAACAGGATGAGCTTCAACACAGACAAGCGCAGGGTGCTGCACTTGGGCAGTA
>NW_017728918.1:63753667-63791113 GCF_001723895.1 Crocodylus porosus | reverse complement strand
TTAAGAGGAGGCTTTATGCCTACCTAGCTGGGATCATTTGAGCCCAGTTTTTTCTCCTGCCCTGGCAGGGGGTCAGACTTGAAGATCTATAAGGTCCCTTCTGACCCTACTTCTATGATTCTATGAACTCAGCCACTATCGCTGCCCTCTCAAATACCTCTAAGAATGCTTCCGGGTCATCCTCTTTGGTCATTTTGGGCATCTTAATGTGCAAGGGAGTCCTTTCTGTCCATTCCTGCTGTTGTATCAGGTGCTCCTCTATAGGCATCTGCCTTGTGGCCTGCTGTTGTTGCTGCTGCCGTACCTGCGCTATCAGATTTAAAGTCTGTTGCAGGGTGTCCGGCCCTGCCAATATTGGTTGGTGCTCCATCCTGCACCCTTCTAGGAGTCTGCTGCCGAGTTCCTGGCCAATGCACCACTGTCAAGTAGTCAGCTGGGTAGCTTGGCCACCCAAGAGTCCTTGTGACCTTTTCTTTTGTTTTCTCCTCCTCCAGAGAACTATACACACATATAGACAGCTGATCTAGATGTGTATTTTCATAAAAACTAACCCCGCTGGCTGAAGTAAACGAGAAGTCTTAGACGGAGATCCACACAGCCACGTTCTTTCCTGCCATGTCTTTGGTGTTTATAGGAGTATGTTCAGTACTGGATGTGCAGTTCCTCCTGGTCATCATCCGCTGTCCTATGATGCTGAGGGCTTCACCACCCCTACACCCTCGCCCGGTCCACTGGTGGTCTAAGCGTGCTTGAGTTCGTATTCAGCCGCTGGGTTCTTCCCCGGGGCCTTTACCTCAACAAAAAAAAACCCTGAAAGGAATCCACGCCTCCTGTCCTGGAGGATTGTCAGCCATCTTTTGGCAATAGACAAAGAAACAAAATGTCAGTGCGACTATTTTCTCCTTTCACTGTTCGCTCCTCCTGCACCTTCTATTAGGGTCATCACAGTACCCTCATCTCATTGAGGTCAGCATTTATAATTTTTCCTTGTACCCCTTTTAGGTTCATTACAGTACCAGGCTTCAATAGTGCCTCTATATTAGAGTCTTTATGGTACCTTTTCTCCGTCAGGAGAAGCTCATCTGGCAGTAACATCTTGGAGCCTGTTGAGGAAGTTGACCAGGATGGCTGCAGCTCTGGAATGCCAGCAAGGAGAGTGCAGCCTGCAGCGGCCTGGAGATCTGGGAAGGAACTAAAGGGCTGGAGGAGGTTCATGGGGACCCAGTGAGTGAGGGGTCCAGAGCTTGGGGAAGGGCTATGTGTGAGACCAGAGCCTGAGGAAGAGGTGAGTGCAAGACTGGGGCCTAGAGAGAGGCCAACTGTATGAGACCTGATGGACCTATTCAGATGTTTTGGTGAGCTCAGAGAGACCAATGTGATTTCAGAACCATTGACCATCAGTGAAAACTCATGGCAATCAGGAAAGGTCCCAGGTGATTGGAAAGGTGCAGACATAGTGCCCATATTTCAAAAGGGAAAATAAGGAGAATCCAGGGAACTACAGACCAGTCAGCTTCACCTCAGTCCCTGGGAAAATCATGGAGCAGATCTTCAAGGAATCCATTTCTAAGCACTTGAAAGAGAAAACAGTCAACATGGATTCACCAAGGGCAAGTCATGCCTGACGAACAAGGTGACTGGCTCTGTAGATGCACAAAGACCAGTGGATATGGTGTAGCTTGATTTTAGCAAGGCATTAGATACGGTCTCCCATAACATTCTGACAGGCAAGCTAAGGAAGTATGGGCTGGATGAATAGACTGTAAGGTGGATAGAAAACTGTCTGGATCATCAGGCTCAGAGTGCAGTAATCAATGGCTTGATGTCTAGTTGGCAGCTGGTATCAAGGGGAGTCCTCAAGGGGTTGGTTCTAGGGCCAGTTTTGTTCAATGTCTTAATCAATGACCTGGAAGATGGCATAGAGTGCACCCTCAGCAAGTCTGCAGATCACACCAAGCTGGGGGGAGTAGTAGAGATGTTGGATGGTAAGGCTAGGATTCAGTGACCTAGACAAATTGGAGGACTAGGCCAAAATGAATCTCATGAGGTTCAACAAGGACAAGTGAAAAGTCCTGCACTTATGGAGGAACAATCCCATGCACTAGTATAGGCTTGGAGCTGACTGCCTGGGCTTTGGGGTTACAGTGGACAATAAGCTGAATGTAAGTCAGCAGTATGCCCTTGTTGCCAAGAAGGCTAACAGCATACGGGGCTGAGTTGGTCAGCATGTTGTCAGTAGGTCAAGGGAAGTTATTATTCACCTCTATCAGCACTGGTGAGGTGACATCTGGAATACTGTGTTCAGTTTCCCCCACCACCACCACTACAAAAGGGATGTGGACAAGTTGGAGAGAGTGTCCAGCAGAGGATGACAAAAATGGTGAAGTGTCTGGGGGATGCAATTTATGATGAAAGACTGGGGAAACTGGGCATATTTAGGTTAGAGAAGAGGAGGCTTAATAGCAGCCTTCACCTAACTGAAGTGATGTTCAAGAAAGGATGGAGCTATGCTGTTCTCAGTGGTGGCAGATATTAGAAAGAATTTTCTCACTAGGAAGGTAGTAAAACATTGGAACAAATTACCCAGAGAGGTGGTGGAAGCTCCATCCTGGGGGGGTTCAAAACCCAGCTAGACAAAGCTTTGGCTGGGATGATATAGTTGGGGTTTGTCCTGCTTTGAGCAGGGGGTTGGACTAGATGACCTCCTGAGGTCCCTTTGAACTGTAACTTTCTATGATTCTACTAAGGGCTGAGGGAGCTGGGGTCAAGGGGCCCAGAGGTCTGCAGCCCAAGACAGGCAAGGAACAGACGTGGAAGCCAATGGCCCAGGAGAAGCATTTGACATCAGAGGCTAAGGGTTGACACCCAGGAATAGCCAGAAGAGGTGAAGTGCCCAGACATGATAGTATACCCCTAGAGGCAGAACCCATGACACCCAGGAATAGCCAAGGGGTCAAAATGCTCAAGTAGGACAGCTAGAACTTAGGAACTGAGGCCAGGACCCAGTGTGGGTTCTGGGTAAGATCAAAAACTGCACCATACTGGGGGTTTGTAGTCACAGTGGTGGGGCTGATTGTGGCAGGATAGCCCCTAGAATGTGCCACTGGTGCCAACCCCCAGGGAAGGGCAAGTATGGGGTGCCTTAAAACCCTAGCTTCTACTGCTTTGCAGGCTATCTCTTGGTGAGGAAAGGCTAGTGGGGGCACACCCTAATATAAAAGCATGGAAAGGAGATTTCTAGTGGTACCAGAAGGGCCCAGAGGCCCAGAGAAGAGCAGGTAAAGAGTGTGACCAGAAACTCAGCGGGGCCAGAAAAGACTGAGACCATAAGGGTCTGTGGGCCCAGACAGGGGTCAAGTGTGTTGGTTCAAAAAAAGCAGTAACAACGATTGATAACACTTGTGAGGCATGGGGCATGGCATAGGGATGGATTGGAGCTACACAATTAGCCCATAAATCATTGACTGTAGACACCTGGGGTCAGTACAGTAAGACCAGGGCAGCCTCTTATATTTAATTAACAGGTAAAGATACAAGCCAGGCATAGTGGGCAAAAAATGGGCTGTCTTCCCATATAGCAGGGTTGAAAAGGGAAAAAAAAGTGCCTCCATGAGCTTTGCAGCCACCCCTGGAGATGGTACCCTGTTACAGAGTTAAATTTGATCTGCAGGTGTTCCTTTCTCAGTAAGTGCTCACAGCATTTGTATACCATTACCAATTCTCCGAACAATATAATCCTTCTAAGAAATCTTTACTGTCATACTTATTTATAGAACACATGAGCCAGTTGCCTTTTGAAACCGTTTTACTTGTTCCAGTACAACCACCACTTCTTGGTAAACTAATCAAGAACACATACAGGTGATCACATACACTAATATTTAAAGGTAGCACAGAAAGTCAGTATCTTAACTAAGGGGTCAGGCAACTGAGCTAGCTTTTATATAGGGCCAGCAAGTGATTTTCAACCCTGAATATCATAACATGCTTCCGTTCACAAGGTATTCCGAGTACCTGTCCTGTCTGACTGGCAGCAGGACTCCTGTCAAAGCTATACTCACATTAATTCACTAGGCACTTTGGACCTGACTGAAAATAGATTGATTTCAATAGAATTTTGTTTAGGCCTTCATACCTCGGAAGAAATAACCCCACTTAGTCTGTTCAGCTGTGGAGAGATGTTCAGGTATCTCCTGTGTAGCTCATCAAAGAGAAATGCCACAAGATATAAAGAAGAAAGAAGCACAAACTGGAACACAGTCCAATATCCTGAAATATATAAAGTGTAACAGGAAATAAAGTAGGACACTTCTTCAGAAGCCCCTGACAGATCTGGAAATAGTTTGATAGACCAAGAAGAGGCTTAAAATGGAATTCTGAAATTGGCAGGAGTTTTGCCACTTTCAAATGAAAAACAGTCTATACCTTATTGCTTGTTCTACTTAAAAAGCTTCTCCCTTAAGCATATTAAAACTCCAAGTGGGTTTTAATGTACTTACAACAGCCGCTTTAATGGCACTCCAATTTCACTTTTATTAATGGTTACTTGTTTTATGAGGGAACAAGCCTCTCACATGTGTACAGATGTTTTCCTTTAAGCTAATTTTTCTTTTTAATTAAGTCAAATAACTTAGCTATTTTTAACAATTAGCTAGAGCTAGCTCTGCTTTTTCACTATTGTGTGCTTTTGCCTTTTTTTGATATCAATTCTACATTTTCTGAATATACACAGTGGAGACAAGGATTCTTCTGGCTCATACCTTGTAAAGCCATAGAAAGTACAACGGGAGTTAAAAGTTGCTTTTGTTGAATTTGTCTGAAAAGAAGACTTCTTGAATCTAGAAGACAAGGTTTAAAGAAATCAACTATTGTATTCAAAGTCACAATGCAAGCTTGAAACAATGTCAAAAATGTCATGCAGAGTTTGGCAAACGTAACTCTTTACTGACTCAGCTCTTACCCACCTGCAGAGAACAGAACCTTCAGCAATACCTGCAATGAACTAAATGAAAAAAAAAACACAAAATAGTAAATATGAAATTATGGCTATGTGTACATGTGTCAAAATCTAGACTTCCCTGTGTAGGCACTGCACCAGTGTTACTACAGGATTCCTGCCTTTAGACGCTTCCCAGTGTCTCCATCTTTTCCTCCCTTTTCAGTATTCTCACCTGCCGTGTCTTGATGGAAACTCAATAGGGGAGGCTGCCTGGAGTGTAAGGCATGCTTTAAAAAAACGGGCCCTTAATTGGTTTAGAGCTCCCTGGCCCCATCCCACTTTTACTTTAGCTGAGTCTTCTAACTCAGGGGCCCTCTGTTCAGGGATGTCAGCTCCTGGCTCAGCTTCGGTCATACATCATAACCCCAGGTTCCAAAACTCATGATATCCACCAAGTTATTCACTAGTGGTTCCACTTAGAAGTCCTTATGCTCTTCCTGCTTAGTTGAACTCTGAGTGTGGGGTGTCCCTAGCCACCCCTTCCAGTGGCCTCTACCTCCCCTTCAACCACAAGCCAGTCCTCTGGTGAACAAAATGAAAAGCACCAAGATGTCAACACCTGTCCCTGGGCACAGCAATGTCGCACAAGGGTTCATCTCACCCCTGTGTGGCGGCAAGCTGCAAGTAGAAAGAAAACAAAACAGCAAAATGCATGGGGTACTTAGCTTGCTTTCTGGGCAGGTCCATAGCCTCTCTTCCTGTGGGCTTCTTTCTAAGTTCCCTGCTGCCACAGTCTGTGATTCTGTCCTTGTGCCTCTCAGGGCAGGTTCTGTCCTTGGTAGCTCACACAGCCAGACTACCCTTCTTTGGCCTAAGACTCAGGTTTATGTAGCAGGCTCTGGGTCAACTCACTCTTCACTTCTGCCTACTGGGTCATCAGGCTCTGTCTGTACCTGGACTTGGTGCCTATCTTGTTTCACGACCTCAGCCCATGTGCAAACTGTAGCAGCATCTGGAAGCCCACCAACTCAAACTGTGTAATAAAGGTAAAGAAAAGGAGCCTGTGTGCATAGAGGGAGAGAGATGTGGGGGAGGTGGGTAATTTGAGAAAAGGGGAAGTGACGGCCCAGGGAAACAAATGGGAAGGGCCATTCCTGCACTGGCTAGAGTGAGGGTTGGGAATGAAGGTAGCAAAGAGGGAGGGCAAGCATTGAGAGCGAACTGTAAACCACCCAGTTCCTAGTAACTGGGTAGGGACCCTGTTACACCTGCCAGACTTTGATATTTATTATGTTGATTAAAGAGGTGAAATAGTGTATGGAAATGATAAATGAAAAAAATGAGGTATACTTGTCTTCTGTGGCATTTTTTCCAGCTTAGTCAAATGACGCTCCCTGCTTCTTTTTGGCATCTATCAGCAAGTCACACGCCAAGGTAAATGGGGAGTCTGCTTTAGCACTTCATTTTTGTGCATCATTTCAAAGGTATGTATGCTTTGCACTTTTCCAGTAACATCAGGCAACTGGAGAAAAAATATTCTTTGTCCCAATAAACAATATTTCCGCTTTTCACCTTTTACAATGGAAAGAACAAGAGATTCTGGACCCAAAATACTGCTCCATCATAGGCAGTTCCTTAACTTTTTCCGCAGATGATTTCAAGATAGTACATTCTATAACATAAGCAGGAATCAAGGAAAAGAGAGTTCTTAGCCCCAGCTAACAAAAATGATAATAATAAAACCTCATGAAAAACAAAAGTGCTCACACAGCCATTAATATTAAAAGAATCTCTTAAAACACTGCCCTAGCCTTCTGTTCACAATTCACAACAAGGTGTTTCATTATAAGACACCTTATGAGTCAAGCATCCCTATTTCAAAGAAGCAATGTGAGCACAAAGTTGAGACAATGGAGTGCACATGCCAGGAATGGAACCATTTTCATTACAGAGATGTAAGAACCTAATGAAACAGAGAAGAAATTTGTGGTGCCCAGTTAGACACTTTATTTTGAGATCCCAGTTTTAGCAACTTATTTTCATTAGACTAAAAGTAGACAAAAAGGCTTCATGCTTTTAGATGTACATTGATCAGTTAATATGGATTTTCCCTTGTGTTGTACCATGAAGATGATTTTTTTTCCTTCAAAAAGTTTCTATTAAAAAAAAAGACAATGTGTAACAGATGGAAGTCCACTGACACCCCCCGCCCCCCACTTTGTACTGCATTGTTTAAATTTCCTGCCTTGTCCTTTAGTATCTGTATAGCTCCATCCTAGTGTCATCATTTGGCTTTACTTCTTGTCACATCACTCCCTTGGATTCCTCCACTGAGCCAATATTTGTCAGTCTGTGTCCCTTTCATCTGCTTCCCCACAGCCATGCCATTCTTTCATCCAATCCACTGCTCCTACTGTGAAGACTACAAAAATGAATTCATATTAGTTTGTACTTATTTTAGCTACATCAGCAGAAGTCAATGCAAAAGGAACAAGATGCATATCAGTGACCACCTGGAACACTTTACTAGTACTTTTTTGTATTTCTGCCCACCTCCCTTCATCTGCTCTTTTTGTTTATACCCTAAGCTCTTCACAGCAAGAAGTGTGAATTCTCAAAAGTCAATACATCCTCATATTTACTTGGGTGACAATCATAATTTACATTTACATAGATAAAAAAAATGATGAGACCAAATTGTTATTTATTGATATTTTTGGTTTATTTCTTATTTCTTTCCCTTTCCAGATATCCTTTCCACTACTCCTAGGCCAGAAAGTGATATATTCAAATTCTTCTTTTCAGTAGCAGAGCTCCTTGATCAGTCAACTTAGCCTTTTTCTGCTGCTTCCTATGTTGTTCTCATAAACAAGCTAAGGAAAGACAGACTAAATGAAACTACTATATGGTAGATGCCTCCATGATTAGATAATGGCACTCAGAGGGCATATCTACATGTGCAGTTAATGGGCAGCAATAAACTCTGGCATATATCACATGGGAGTTTATTGCTCCTAAGTGCCACATTTGAACACGAACCCAGGGCCACAGCACATTCAGCCAGGTTGGAGAAGCCCCAGCACATAAGGAGCCGGGGGGTCCGCCTGTTAGCCCGGGGCTGCTCTGCCACACCTCAACATGTGGTGGAGGGGCTGGCTTGGGCACAAGGGTGCTTCAGTGCAGGGCTAGCCAACAGGTGGCCCCCTCACTGTAGCAGCCTCCTGCCCCAACCAGCCCCTATGTGTCTACATATCTGTTGCTACAGAGTGAAAAACTCCCACTCCTGTATTTACAAGTACTAACCTGCAGCAGAGTTAATTAGATTATGCCATCCTAATAGCACTGCACATGTAGACATTGAGACATTTACTGAGGAGCTAATTAGGCAGCTGCAGTCAAATCTCATGTAGATGCATCCAGGAAGTAGAAGAAGGGTATATTTGTACTTTATAGACTAATTAAAATAAGAGATACATATTCCTAAGCAGTAGTATACTTCATCAGATGTTGTGAAGGGACTGAAGGAAGCTGAGCTTCTAAATCAAAAACAGTATTTAGAATACAAAGGGCAGGGGAGAGGGAAGGAAAAAAGAAAGGGGCACTGCTGAGATTGGTAAAATGGGTAAGAAAAACAAAGCAATTAACCCACTGGGGGAACACAGAGGCTATAAAAGCTAATCCAGCTAATGGAAGAAGAATCTGCTATCATCTTGGTTTAGACCATGCTTAGCACTATCCAGCCTGTGGATGTCCTCTTGTTCCACAATTTGTTTAAAAATGCCACTCAGAGGTCAGCAATGAACTGTCCAGGGAGATAAAGTGCTCTGTTACAGGCTCATGTCTCTTTCTGGAATTGATGTCAAATTAGTGTTCATTCATTCTTACAGGTACGGATCACCCCATCTATCCAATCTAGACAGGAGAGGGGCACTGTACACTGCTGATAGCATATATGACTTTGGTTGAGAAGCAGGTGAATGAATCTTAGATGCTACAATCCCTGTTATTTGGTCCAGTGAAGATGTGATCTGAGATGGTGCAACTGACATCTGGGTTCACAGGAAGGTCTGATGTCTTGGTGAAAATAAGAGTTAGGAGGTCTGTAGCATGAGGGACTCTATTTGAGGCTGGGGGGAGGGAGGAGGCACCTGTAAGCCAGGACAGGTTTCTCCCTCATTTGAGATAGTCAACCTTTTCCAGGAGGTGTTAGAGGTCATCAATGATGTGTCTTAGGTGTTCCAGCTAGAGGCTGTGGGTGACAACCAGAAAGACTGTTGTCTTTTTCCTGGGTAGATTGGAATGGTTTCTGAGTCTGGCTTTGGTAATTTGGGTGGCTACAGTTTTGTGACTGTAATTGTAGGAATTGCTGCAGATCCTTAAGATGTTTATCCCCGTTGTTGGTATTGGAGCAGATATGGTTGTAACAGACTTTGGCTGTAGTTGATGGAACTAGTGGTGTACTTAGGATGAGACCTGCTGGAGTGGAGGTAGCTGTAACTGTTGGTTGATTTCTGGTACAATGTGATGATGATAATTGCCACTAAAAACTTCCACAGTGGTGTCCGAGAAATTAATTTGCTGGGTGGAGTATTCCAGAGTTAACTTGATGGAGGGTGAAAGTTGTTAAAGTCTTCATAGAATTTTTCTAGAGACTTTCCATGTGTCCATATGAAGATGTCATCATTATACCTTAGGTATACAAGAGGGATGAGAGGGAAATTGTGGAGGAAATGGACTTCAAGGTCTATCATAAATATATTGGCATATTTTGAGGGTGGGGAGGGGAACCATGTGTGCCCATGGTAGTGTCATTTGTTTGTAGGTATAGGGAGTCTCCAAGTTTTAAATAGTCACGTGTGAGGAAAAAGTTTGAGAGTGAATTGGAAACAAAAGCAATGTCCTCACTGTGGATAATATTCTTTATGGCTTGTAATCTGTCCTCATGGGGAATGTTGATGTACAGAGATGTGACATCCATGGTAGGTAATATGGTGGTAGCTGGAAGTTTGTTAATGGAAGCTAGTTTCTTTAGGAAATCTTTGTTATCTTTAAAATACCTGGCAGCTCCCATAACATATGGAAGTAGTATAGAATTAATGTAGCTATAAACTCCCTCTGTGATGGTCCCAGTGCCAGACACAAACCTGGGTTACCAGGTTTGTGGATCTTGGGTACTGAGTAAAAGCTGCCTAGCCTGGGGTCTCAGGAAGTGTAATCACCAATGGTTCATTTTCAAACTGGGAGGAGGTATCAAGTCAGATTCTCCAGGGTGTATCTGGGGTCCAATACTGCAGTCCTATATTTTCATTAATGGAATTGTACATACACGGCAAGATTCTGCTTCACCTTGTGGGTGGCCAAAGCACAGCTTGCTACCAACTTAAGTTAAATGACTAAAGTGTAGATTTTGAGCATCTACACTTCTTGTAGTCCTAAATAGGATTCGTAGGCAGACTTCTGAATATTCCGCAATGTACAGTTTCCTAGTTAACATTTAGTGGCATCTAGCAGGCTGGCACTGCACAGAAAGATATAAAAGAGGCATGCATATGAAGTAGAACAAGTGTTTATTTGTCCAGTACCTGAGTGACTTGGTTTTAGATTTTTTTCTAAAAGTATTTAGTCAAGCAAATATTGGTACTAATTCAGTATGATCTTCCTCTGAAAGCTCTGCAAGACAGGCTATTTTATGTTCTTAAAAACAAGAAATTATCACGCTTGCCTTTTTCCCCAATGTACCACACTATTCAGATAAACATGATTAATTCAAAACAGCTCTTTCATTTTACAGGCTCCCTTTACAAGCACATCACATTTATGTCTTTGTTCGTTTATTTTTCCCCTGAGGACTGGGGTGAAAAAATTGCCACTCTATGGGTGTGTACTGACTGTTTAACTTAGTTAATAAAACTGAATTGAATGAAAAAACTAAAGCCAAGAATGCCATGCTATATTCTAAACAACATGGAACAATGATTTTAAAGGTCTTCATTTTATGTTACAATGTTGACTGCCAACAGTACCTCCAGAATTTTAAGTAAAGCTCTAATTTATCTTGCCAAGCTGTTTTCAGCTCTAAGTATCCTGTACTTTATAGTAAGAAATCAATGCGTTGTGTTTGAGTGTAATATGAATTATCAAAATGCTCATCAGCCACGTAACTACAGAGATGAAAGTGGTTAATATAAAACATGAACAGATAGTTCAAGGACATGTGATGCAGAAGGCTGATGGAGGAAAAGAGAAACCTTTACTCTAGATTATCAGTTTTAATTTAACTAACACCACTGCATATTGTTATTCTCCAATGTCCTTGTGATGGCTTATTTTGGATGAATGTGTGCGCTCAGTTTACTGGGAAGATGCTCCGAATACATGCAATGGGACCATTTAAGAACAAATCCAGAACACAGAGGATGTGTCTACATGCGATACCATGTTGCTATAGCACCATGCTATGATGATGAAGCATCCACGGGTGTCTACACGTGACCAGCAGCTACTTCGCTGCTGTAGCATGATCCATCACTACAGCAAAGTATTTGCTAACAATAACCATACGCCACACATATGGCACAACATGGGTGGTTACTGTGCCATGCTTTAGTACTTCCAAAAGGAAGTACTAAAGCACGGGACAGTAACAATGTCACCATCGGGTAACATGTAGCCATGCCCAGAAGGGAGTAAAGTGGCCACCTCAGAAGTTACTCTTCTAACTACCATCTTTGTAGCATTCTCCTCACATGAAAATTAAGGATTTCTCATGGAGACATAATTCGCTTAAAAAGTGGATCCTGTACAAGAGAATTGGGATATATTGCCAGGAAGTCGGCACATCTACACATGCATTTGATCCAAGATCAGTTTACTTATGAGTAAACACTCCCAGAAGGCATCTACACATGCAGGAACATGGCAGCAGATTTGCTGCTCCTAGCACCAAACTCCTGCCACTTCCTGCAGCCCTGCAATGGCCCCCTGCCACAACCAGGAGGGAGATCCAGGCTCCAGCTGTAGTTGCCAGCAGCCCTCTTGAAAAAAAAGCCCTGCTCCCTAGCCAGCCACTTTCCTGGCCAAAAGCAGCATGCATGGCTCAGAGGCAGCATGTTGGCAGCTCTCTCTCACCACCTCTCCCTCCTCGCACCATGGCTGCTCCAGCCTCTGCCACTAGTAGTGACAACCAGCACCCCAGGCTCCTACTGGCCTCTACCCTGTCCCTGCTGCCCTGCCACATCAACTGCTAGCTGGCCCACAGGTGCCTGGGCCCTCCTGGCTCCCCATGTAGAGCGACCACCTGCCCGGCCGCGCCACACCATCCCAGAGCCACCCCTGCCACACAACTGCCCTCTGGATCCTGTCCAGCTGGCCAGACTCTGACAGGGATGCTGACAACAGGCTGCTGGATATCACTGCCAGGGCTGCTCTTGCCCCTTCTGGGCCTCCAGCCCTGCTGCCTCTGGGCTCATTGGGCCAGCCAGGACTAGTGGCTGGATGTCATCCAGCAGACCTGGGATGACAAGCAGTGGCCGGAGGCATTCTGGATGACCCAAACCACCTTTCAGGCCCTTATGAATCAGCTCCACCTGTACCTAGAGTGGCAGGACACTGCCATGCAGCCACCTCTCCTCATGGACACCCAGCTGGCTCTCACTATGCTCAAGCTGGCCACTCTGGCCAGCCTCCACTATGTGGATTATCTCTTTGAGGTGGGCAAGGCCACTACTGGGGAGGCTATCCTAGAGGTGTACGGTGCTTTCCAGGATGGCCTGGAGCACATGGTGCTCCATGTATATGACCCCTCGGTGGTAGTGGCAGGGTTCCATGCCCAGGGATTTCCACAAAACATCAGGACCTTGGACAGGACCCAAATCCCCGTCACCTGCCCACTTCATGGTGAGTGGCCCTACTAGAACTGCAGGGGATTTTACTCCATAGTTCTGCAGACCCTAATGGACAACCACAGCACATTCACCCATGTGAGAGCCAGCTGGGCAGGCAGTGTGTACAATGCCCACAAGTTCTGCAATTCTGCCCTGCCAGGCCTAGTGCAGAGCAGGGATGCTGGACCTGCTGCTGTGTGCCATGCTGCTCCTGCCCAATTTCATCGGGGACCCTGTCTACTCACTCCTACCTTAGCTCATGTGGCCTTACACTGGCCAGCTGGACCCCTGCCAGGCTGACTTTAACTGGTGCCTGGGCCAGACCCATGCCCTGTAGGAGCGCGCCTTTGGCTGCCTCAAGGGATGCTGGTGCACCTTCACTGCCCATCTCAAGTTCACTGAGGACAACATCCCCTGGGTCATTGTCACAGCCTGCATGCTGCATAAGCTCTGAGGCCCAGGGGGAGCTCTTCCATGAAGCCTCGGGAGAGGAGTGCAGCGGGTGGAGAACACCTGGAAATGGGAGCATCACCTGCAGCAGCAGAGGCAACAATGGACTCCCCCCACATCCTGCCAAGGCACCTGGAGAGCTGCACACCCACCACTGGTGGCCAGGGCACCACGTGCAGGAGGCACTGGCTGATCACCTCCTCCTGCACTCCCCACAGTATCCCAACTGGACTGCCACCCATGGACCCTCCCTCCCAAATCTCTGCCCAATCCTAGCACCATGATCACTGCAGACATATTTCAAAACAATGTTTTATTCCCCTCACATCAAACAGACTACCCCTTGCTCCTCCCTCCCCAACAAACACAGCCCCCCCACCACTCACCCAACCCACCCTCTTCCCTGTGCAAACTATTTACAAAATGTTTTATGTGCTGTCCAAGCAGGGGGGACCATGGGGTGGAGGTGCCTATGGGGCAGAGCCCATGGACAGATGGCCAGCACCCTGGCCACTGGCCATTACCCCTTGGGTGTCCACACCATGGCAAGCCCAGCAGGTGGGAACTTTGACCAGGGATGACAGCGGTCAGTGGTCCTCTGGCATGGACAGCTCCCTGTCTGGTAGATGATGTCCAGGGTCAGCAGGGCTGGCACAGAGTCCTGGCCCCACTGCAGACAGCTCTGGATCCCTGCTCTTATGAAGCCAGAGCAAGCAACAGGCCTGTGCCCAGGCTGGGCGACCATGGGGCTCCTGAATGACTGTGCTGCTGCCAAGCCCATGGCATCCAGACTAAGGGTTCATTGGGCTTCTGGATAACTGGGATGAGTTGATGTCTGCACCACTGCCCTCCCCACAGGGGGAAGCATCCCGGGGCAAGCACCCTCACCCCTGGGTATGCCCTTGCAATGCATGTCCTGGGCACTGCATGAGAAGCTGTTTGCGTGGTCCGAGGCATGCCCAATCCACTTTGCCCTGATGATGATGATTGCCATGGTGCCCTGGGCACACCTGCACAACTGGCAAGGGAGCCTGAGCTTTGATGGCACAGGAAGCAAATCCTAGGTGGCCCCACAACCTCTGCCACCACCTGGAGGGCTACCTGTGGCTGCACTACATGTCCCTCCCCCCACAGCTGAGGAAGATATTACCATCGGCATGTACATGTTCCTCTGTGTGTGAGGCCCATACCTGCCTAGCTGCAGGGGAATGGGCTTCTCAATAAAGATTTGCACCATCTCCCACCTTCCTGCATACTGTGGGAGGGGAACTTTGGGTCCGGGAAGTGCAGCTAGGCTGGGCAGGGAGAGGGGGCATGAGCAGTGGCAGTGGCAGGGGCAGGGGTAGTGGCTGAGATGGTGAGGGCCTTCCCCCCAGTGCAGGGCTTACCACATGGCCAGAGTTGGAATGGCTGGTGGCTCCACTTGGTCTCAACTGGCAGCAATGGCATGAAGCTATGATCTGGTTCTCAGACAGTGGGGTGCAGTGTGCAGGCACCCAGACAGGGCTCCCCTCTGGGAGAAGCTGAAATTGCTTGTGGCCAGTGGTGACATGGCCAGCCATGCTTCATGGCTTGGACTGAGACTGCAGAGCTGTTAACACAGGCACTGGCCCAGGCTTCCCGAGCTGCTGGTGGAGGCTGCAGCCATGGAACTCAACAGGATGGGCTGCTGCAGGCCCAGGGGACCCTCCCCCTGGTGACACATCACCATGGGTGCCAGAGTGAAGGCTCAACTCAGGCCACATGCTGCTTTACACATCATGGCTGCAGCCTGGATCCTGGGGCACAAGGATCACTGTCAGCTGCTGCATAAAGGGCCTGGACTTTTGGGCACCCTCCAACCAGTGATTGTGGTTGGTGATGGTGACCCACTATACCCACAAGGCCTTAACCTTTATGTTGCACTGCCATGCTGATCCGGTCATGCCTGCACTCCCACATCCAGCCTGACAGCCTGTTATACATATGGGCATTGGAGCATTTGCCCCATGCAAACTGCTGCTGCACCTCCACCTTGCCGCACAGTACCACGAGGTTGCCAGCCTCCTCCATGGACCAGTTGCAGCTCCAGGTGGTGTAGGCTACAAAGTGATGCATTCTAGTACTTTTTTGTAGAATTTAAGTAGTTAACATAGTGCCACACATGCTCTGTAAGCTCAGTGACTAGAAGGTTCCAGAAACAATGAAATTCTCACCTATGGTGAGGTAATGACCTAGTTTTAAGGTCTGTACATGCTCAGTTTAGTCTATGTCTGTGACCAGGCATTTGCACCAAAAGTTATATGTATATTTGACACCTGAGCTGAAGTGACTGAAGGTATGATTGGAACAGTCAATGATGAACAAGAGATCGACAGCACCTCTACAAGAATGATTGGTCAAGGGAGTAACAGACAAGTGGTGTGATTGGGATCTCTATTTTTCTTTTCTGTACTTTTCTTTGTTGTTATAATGTAATTCTTGCTGTTAATGTCATTTATTATCATTACAATACAGTCCTGTGGGTCAAACTAATAAATGAGTCTGTATATCCTTACTAATTAATTACATATATAATTAAAGCAGAGCCAAGCTGTAGGTTCCACCTTAATAAGAGCAGATCCTCCACCATTAAAATCCTTTCCTAAGTGCTGAGCTTTGGAGGAGTAATGTCCTCAATCTCATAGAGTTGATTGTATAATTAACTAATTAAAAGTTCATCTTTCAATAGTGCTGGGCACAGGTGTCAACAAGAATGAGGCAATTGGGACTCCCACACCAGATCTCTGGTAGGCTGTCCCTGTGCTGCTGGGCCTGAGCAGCTGCCTGCAGTGCAGGACTAGCAGCCACATGGCAGGACAATGTCTCAAAGGCTTCCAGGCTCTAAGCAGGCTACTAGGGGTGGGCTGCAGGCAGCTGAAGCTGGGGCTGGTAAAAGTAGCCAGGACCTGCCTGCAGCTGGGCCTGTGTGTTGCCAGGCCTAGCAAAAGCCTGCAGCACCCTGCAGGCCTGAACGGTGTGGGCCTGGCAGTAAACATACACACACACAGACACATGCATTTACTGTGCAGTAAACTATGCTACCATGCAGTAAAATGTCTTGGATAGGTGCACCCAGTGAGTAGAAGTTTAATCTTGTAGCCCATGAGTTAAATATAGACATTCTATTTTTTTCGATTTTCAGTTTAGCTCTGTAACAGAGGGCTTTCTCAGGCCCCATCTGCCCTTGGACCACCCACCTGTTTCTGGGCCAAACACCCACCCCCTCACCTGCCATGACTTGATGATATATAATTATGTTGTTAATTAGGCGGGAGGCTGCCCATTCTTGCCCTGATGCCAGGGGGCAATATCTGTGGCTCCATTCCTCCCCTACACTGCAGCCCAACCTTCATAGATGGCATCGACAGTTCTTAATGTTACCAGCCCCACACTGGGCCCCAGAATCCTCCAATCTGGACTCCAACCAAATCCCTCCAATCAGGCGGCCTACTCCACCCTCATTCTGGGCTGCCTAGCTCCCTAAACTCTTCCCCCTCTCAGGCGTGGCCGCACAAACCCTGTCCTCACCTCCAAGGCCAGTCAGAATCCCAGGCCCTTAGCTCTGGGCATCCCTCGCAGTGGGCCCCTGGCTCTTTTGACCCTTCTGATCCTGGCCCAGAGATCTAAAATGGCTGCCGCAATCAAGCACCTGGTGGCTGCTTGTCTCAGCCCTTAAAGTGGCAGGCCTCAACAGTGCCCTGCCACAAGCTCCTTTAATGGATAATGTTGCTTTTTCTAATAGTAAAAGAAGTGTCCTGAAATTATGGTAAGTATTTGACAAATGTGAGTCATTTTGTTTTTATTTTATCTTATACCATATTCAACTTCTATATTGCTGAAAGCAAGGGATTTGATACCCTTTAACTGAGCAGAAAAGGGCACTATTGCTCTTGATCCTTCATAGCAGAGAACTGATGCAATTAAAAATCACAGGGCTTAAGATACCAGAACCAGCTCAAGACATTACAAAGAAACAAGGAGGACTAGTCTTCTCTCACACTATTTAATGTTTTTTATTTGAGTACTTTTATTTAAATTTCCCCCAAAATTTTTACTCCACCTCCCACCTCTTTATCGAGCATAGAGAAGATGAGGTATTAAAACAAGAAAACTTGACAAAATTGAAGGATGATCTCTGCTATTTTCCTGGCTGGTTCATTGTAGCATGCAATTTTACATGGCAGGCCAAATAATGTAATGTGATCTGTACACTGATAATATGGCATTTTATGGATGCATAACTACTACAGTGTCCTGAAAGTACTCTACGAGGACAGACCCATAAAGAAAAAATGGCTAGATGACAGTGGGCATAACTAGACAAGATGCTGACTGCTCAGTGGCTGAATATTACTGTCACAGTACTAACAGTGCTAATGCACAACTGCACAGTATTATAAGCATGAGCTTTTCCTGTTTAAACAGAATGTAAAGGTCAACAAAAAGTGGTCTGTAACTAAGGTCTTTGGCCTATACACATGCTCTAGGGTGAAGGGGGGGATTTTAATTAGAGCAGCTCCCAGGAGCTGCTGCAATTAAAATGTTGCAGCTTCTGGTGTATTCAGGGTCCTGTATTTCAAAATGGTGGCAGGGGTGCTCTTTGATTTCGAAAGAGCAAACTTTCATAACCGGAGGATACTGGTTAGTGAGAATACCAGTCTGAGGAACTCAGGGACTTTAATACAGAGGAGACCAGAAAGCTCTTTAAGTCAAAGGTGTAAAAGGTGGTATCTGGGGTGTAGGTTGTAGCCATATTGGTCTAAGGACATCAGCAAACAAGGTTCTTCGGGTAAATCTGATATCTTTTATTATACCAACTGAAATAGTTGGGAAAAAAATCTTTGCAAACTTTTGAGTACAATAACCCTTCATATCAAGCAGAGGAAGCATCTGCCGATGGTCTGTGGGTAATTGTACCTGAAAAAAGACCTGTAAAGAAGACTTTTTCCAACCATTTGAGTTGGTCTAATAAAAGATACTGGATTTATCCAAAGAACCTTGTCTGCTAAAAGTGCTATCTGGACTCTGTATGCCAAGCAAGGGGAAGGAACTAGTAGGAGATTACTGCAGGCTTAACTGGATGAATAGCCATCTCAAAAAAGATTTTAGGAATATGCAAAGACAAAAGAAACTGGTCAGCAAGGACAGGTCTATATAAAAAAAGTCAGAAAGTGAAGGAACAAGTGAGACTTGCCAAAAATTATGCTGAATTATACCTTGCAAGGGACATTAAAACAACTTGCAAAAAGTTGTTCAGTTTTCTGACCAAAAAAAAAAACCCTAAGGAAAAAAGAAATGGAGCTGGTATGCAAAAGGAATAAAGATTTAAGATAATATAATTATGGCCCCCATGCTAAAGAATATGTTGCCTCAGTTTGCAATAAGGTGATGATGGTAAGCATATGAGCAAAGGTAGCGGAAATGAAGCTAATGGGAATAAAAATGTGGCAGGTTGGCCAGTGGGCTCACTGGCAGCCTGAATTGTTAACCTGAGCTTGAAATGGCTCAGGCTGATTGGTGGAGCATTTCCACCAATCAGGAGGAGGCAGGAGGCAAGCCTACCCCACCCTGCCCCAGCAGCAGAGTGAAGAAGAGGACCTGAGGGGGAACTAACCCCTCAGGCTTTCCTGTTGGTCCATTTCCAATCTGGGGGTGGAGACTCCAGAGGGAATAAAAGCACATGGGTGACTTCAACATGGGACAATGAAGAGAGCTGATGAAGAGCTGGTGTAGCTGACCAGCAGGGTGGAGCAGTTGTCCTAGAAGTGCCTAGAAGATGTGTTTGCCAGAGAGGAGCAGCAGGTGGCTGCATCCCAGCCCCACTACGGAGAGAGTCACGAAGACGGTACACAGGTCAATGCATGGATGGTCCAGGAGTGGAAGGCACTGCAGCAGCTGCATGAGGCAGAGCAGGGTCCCAACCCTGCATGAGGCAGGAGCAGACGACCTTAGTGCATGGACTGGTGCACAGAGCTGGAGAGCCGGTGCACAGAATGGTGCATGGAGAGTTCAGAAGCAGACAGGACCATGGCAGCTGCACAAGGCAGTGTGGGTCCCCATCCCTGCACAAGGCAAGAGCAAGCCCCCATCCAGTGCATGAAGTGGTGCACAGGGTGGTCAAGCTGAATGGGACCCAGTGACTGCACTAGCACAGGTCCCTTATCCTACACAATGCAGGAGCTGGGACATCAGTGCACAGAGCAGCAGCACACAGGGCTGTAGAGCTGACAGAATGCAAGGGCTGCACTAGGCAGTGCAGGCTTTTGCCACTGCTTGAGGCAGGTGCCCCTTCAACATACGGGGTGGTGCACGGGGTGGAAAGTGGTCCAACAGGCCAGAAAAGCTGCATGAGGCAGCTTGGGCCTTCTTGCCAGGAGCAGCATGGGTCAACTCTCTCAGCGAGGCAGGGACGCCTCGCCTCAACACACTGTTGGACTCAAGCCCAACCCTTCAAAAATCACAGAATAGCGAGTCATCTGGGAAGGGGGATTCCCACAGGGGAGGAGAGGCCCCTCCCCACTGCCAGCTGCGGAGAGAAACCCCTGATGGAAGAGGACAATTCTTCCTGGGACAGAAAGAAGGATCCAGGGCTCCTGCTTGGTATGGGGGGTTCTCTGGTTTAGGGCCCTGCCTAGCTGAGTAACTTAGAGAAGGTAATGATGTTCTATTAGGTGACAGGGTCCCTGCTTGGGTTGTTATTTCTTCCTTGGGCACAGCTGCTGTGCCATTGTTGGGTTCTGATTATTTTTTCCATGCTGCTGGGGTTTTGTTATTACCCTGCATTTTCATTGTTGTAATTGAAGAAGATTATCAGCTGTCTTGTATTGGTATTTATTGTACTGGTTATTTTATGTACATATGTTCTAATTGATGTAACTTTATTGTGTATGATATATATTGTCCTATCACCGTCAGATATTCTTGCCATTGGGTTGTACTGATTAAATAAAATGTACATACCTAAAGATAATGTAATCTTATTATATATGTTTAATTATTGACTCATTAGTGCCTGTTATTCTTGTAATGGTTTGTTGATTAACCTCTGTTTTATCACTAAATGCCCCACTTTGCCTGCAGGCTGGAGGGTCCCGGGCAAGGGGCAGGGACTGTGGGCTAACCCAAAAGCCACAGGGAATTAGGCGTATACTAGAGCTCAGGGTTAAGTCTGGGTGAATTGGTATCTGTAAATATCATGTATATATATATATGCAGAGCAGAGCAAAGCAGAGCAGACCAGGAGTCCCAGTGATTTTTAATTACATACAGGTTTAATGTCACACACACACAGACACACACACGGTATCATACCATTGAAATCAGACTAACAGGTCTGAATCACCTTTTCCTCCTTTTTTCAATACAGATACTGTATTTATACTTATATTTACATGTTATACAGCACAGTTTCTCAGCCTGTGGTATGCATACCCCAGGGGGTGCATGAGACAGACAGGAGTACATGGGTACCCCAACACTCTCTCGCCTTCTTTTTCTCTTAAAACTATGGCAAAAAATTTGGCTTGCCGCACATTAAAATTCCCCGGTAATTATTTGGCGTTCAGCCCTCCTAGCTTTGGGCAACATCACTTTTAGCCCAGGTACATATTTTAGTTGTGCATCCCTGGTGTAAAATGTCCCAATCCTATCCACACCAGATCAGATATCTGTCATATCATGGCCTTATAGACACAGCCCTGCTTCCAACATATAGCACACATTAGTCTTTAAATATAAAACTCCCTGGAAAATTGAGTGTTGGGGTACTTATTAAAACTTTCTGAAGTTAGGGGATACTTGCTACTTAAAAGGTTGAGAAACACTTTTATACAGAATTACTCCCAACTTGATAGAATTATTGAAAATACTTGCTACCAGACCCATACTTTCATGAACTAGTTCTGAAATAGAAATTATTTAATCCCTCTACTTTGAGAACCTTTCTTTTGAGGTCTTGCTACTACCTCATTTGTGGCAATGGCTATTTCTATATTTTTAACCCAGGTGGTACGTGGAAGGTACCCCCTCTTCAAATGGAAAGCGAGTTAGTGGGAGTGTATATGCTGTGGAGAGCATGGCTGCTTAGCTGTAGGCCAGCTCACCTTCCCTACAGAGCACAGCAGAGCAGACGAGGAGTCAGTTATTCTTAACTACATACAGGTTTAATGTTGCACTATAATACATATATAGTAGGTAAAAAAAACTACTTTAAGGATGATTCTGAATCAGTGTATGAATGGATTTACTGCAGTGTCCTGTACAAGCAAAAGACTGTGCTCACTGACCCAGAATGTTCCTTCCAGTCCAATGCTCCTCGGACATCTGTGATTGTAATGTATGAAAATAGCAATGGATCAGAGTGAAAAAACCAGGGGTCTATCCCCTAACTTGTATGAAACCCCCACATCTGATTGTTCCCAGTGAGACATCTTGTGCAAGTAAAAACTGAAGGTTAAGGCCCTTAGGCCATGATCATTTGAGACTCAATTTCTTTATCCAAAAGGTACATGGAATGCAGTCAACTGCTAGAGTCAGTAATATAATCTTAATGTAAATCTGTCCAAGGGGGCCTTAAATGATACACTCTAAAAACAGAGGAAGTTAGAGGAACTAGAATTTAGAGGAACACTAAAGTGTTTAGTATTTCTAGTTATTATCTGATGGGCCTTTTGCCACTTTCTGGGGCCTTAAATATTCCTGTGTTTATAAAACAAAGGAGGATCATGTAATCTGGTCAGCAAAGTCACTTGCCAAGAAAGGTAAGAATCACTTTCTCTTTTCAGTTGAAATTCCTTTCTTCAAGGTTCACTTTGTTTGTTCAAAAGAAAAAGTAAAGCGATTCAAGAATATAGCAATAATCATCTACAGCTTCTAGCTTTGACTGTGTGTGGTAAGTGAGAAGGAAAAACTTACATGCCCTCCTGCACCTAGCATTCTTCATAGTCCTCCAGACATGCCCCTCTTGTGAGACCTTCTCTCGGTGTCTTATCTCAGTACATATCTGCTCTAGAATGAGTGAGAAGATTTCCTTTATGGTCTCCAGCAGACAGTCATGCGACCTTCTCAAAACTTCCAATAGTAGCAGAGGCAAAAAATAAAAAAAGTGAACCACTCATAAAATGGAGCTTGATCAGTTTGAGGGAGAGATTATATAATGTGTGTACTCCACTGAGTAAGCCTGGAAGTCCTTCCCAGTCCTATGTTTCTATTCTCCTTTTCAATCATAGACACCACTCCAAGGACAGCTCCAAGGTGTCAGAGGCTTTATCTCCTAGGCTTATTAGCAGCTCCTGCTCTTACATTCCATTAAAATAAAATAAAGTTAAGCTAGGGCCCCAAGGGTATATAATTTTACAACAGTTACCTCCTTGCTTTAATTACAGAATCTCTGCTCTTAATAGAGTTCATGCTGAATGGTGCCACATAATGTTGAGGTACAAGTCTCCCACTTCTTGGATATCCTGTGCAAAACCAAATCATGTTCACATTGCTCCATCACTGCACCCCAACCAGGGCCAGGCAGAATAGGTTAGGGGCACACAACAGGCTCTGTTCTCTCAAGGGTAGGCTAGGCACTGGGAAGCTCATAAGAACTATGCTACACCATCCCCTGCTCAGTGCTAGTCCCATCCAGCAGTGGGCTAGTCCCCAATAAATTTTGTTTACTTCCTCTTGTCAAGATACTGGGCCTGATTTTCCTTCACAAAATTACCTTATACTAACTTAATTGACACCAGGGTATTTACTAGTGAATTAAGAAAATCAGAACCATAAAAATGAATCTGGGGTTTTACACAGCTCCAGTATAATGCTTTCATACCAAAACGTAAAATTTTTCCAACATAACAGTTAAATTGGGTCTAAGCAAATTCTGCAGATCTAAATGCTATCTATGGAACAGTTTATTAAATAAAGAAGCATAAAAGGAAATTTGTGCTTCTTAGTACTTCTAAAACTCAGATTTATCTATATTATGGTATAGCAGATATTGCTGACTTTTGATTCTGAAACAATCAAAGTTTTCTGGCATTCCTTTGATCCTGAACATGATACCATAAACAGGTAGTAAGTATATCATCTGCTAGGTAGGACAGGGTAGCTGCAGCAAATGGAATATGAAAGACAGTCCCCCTGAAGAGATAGGCTGCTGAAACGGAGAAAAAAAAAATTAATTCCCAGCGCAGGGATGGACGAATACAAATAGATTTCATAGACATTAGGGCTGGAAGGGACCTTGGAACAGCAGGAAGTCAGCTGGGGTCATAGGATCCCAGCAAGATAAGCATCCAATTTGCTCCTGAAGGTGTTCAGTGTAGGTGCTTGAACCACCTCTGCTGGCAGACTGTTCCAGACCTTGGGGGCTTGGACAGTAAAGATATTCTTCCTTATGTCCACCCTGAAATGGTCTTGCAGTAGTTTATAATCATTTGACCTCGTCATCCCCCAGATACTGGTGGTCACCCCCGATAAACTTATAGGTGGCCAGCAGATTGCCCCCGAGCCTGTGTTTTTCCAGGCTAAAGAGCCCCATGGCTCTCAGCCTGTTGTCATAAGGTCTGTTTTCCTGACCTCTGATAATGCACATGGCTTTTCTCCCGACTCTCTCAAGCTTTTCCACATCCTTTTTGAATTGTGGAGCCCAAAACTGGATGCAGTACTCCAGCTGTGGCCTCACCAAGGCTGAGTACAAGGGGAGAATGACATCCCAGGATTTGCTTGAGAAGCATCTGTGGATGCAAGCCAGCGTTTTGGTCACTTCACTAGCTGCAGCATCGAATTGCAGGCTTATATTCATCTTGTGCTCAATGATGACCCTCAAGTCTCTTTCTTCCATAGTGCTAGCCAGCGTAGCACAGCTGAGCCTATAAAGGACGCTGCAGGTTTTTCCTCCCAAGGTGGAGAACCTTGCATTTTTCAGCATTAAACACCATCAGGTTCTCATCTGCCCATTTTCTGAACCTGTGCAGGTCAGCTTGGAGCACCCGCCTGTCTTCTGGTGTGGATGCTTTGCCCCAAAGTTTGGTGTCATCGGCAAACTTGGCCAGTCCGCTTCTGACTCCAATGTCCACATCATTAATGAAGATGTTGAACAATATGGGTCCAAGGACAGAGCCTTGGGGGACCCCACTGGTCACAGGGCATCATGATGATTGACTTCCATCACTTACCACCCTCTGGGTCCAACTATGGAGCCAGTTCTCCAGGCAGTGGATTGTGGTAGACACAAGACCA
Organism: Crocodylus porosus; assembly: GCF_001723895.1. Taxonomy (NCBI): domain Eukaryota; kingdom Metazoa; phylum Chordata; order Crocodylia; family Crocodylidae; genus Crocodylus; species Crocodylus porosus. Next base: position 63,766,588 of record NW_017728918.1, on the reverse strand, counting down.
CAATTGGCCAGTTTCGCCAAGAGGTGATCATGGGATACCAGATCGAAGGCTTTTTTGAAGTCAAGATATATGACATCAATCTCTTCTCCCTTGTCCAGGTGATAGGTTACCTGGTCGTAGAAGGAAATGAGATTGGTCAAGCAAGACCTACTCGCAACAAACCCGTGCTGGCTATCCCTCGGGATGTTGGCATCTGCCAGTCCATTAAGGATGACCATTTTAATAAACTTTTCTAAGAACTTCCCTGGGATAGAAGTCAGGCTGATGGGTCTATAGTTTGTCAGATCCACTTTCCTCCCTTTCTTGAAGATAGGCACCACACTGGCCTTCTTCCAGCCTTCGGGCACTACACCAGAGCACCAGGAGTTTTCAAAGAACCGTGCCAGAGGCTGGGCTATAATGCTAGCCAGCTCCTTGAGTACCCTGGGGTGTAGATTGTCAGGGCCGGCTGACTTGAAGGTATCCAGCCTCTCAAAGTGTTCCTTCACGAGGTCAGCATTAATGGCATTTGTGTACAGGCAGGCAAGTGTCCCTTGGGGGCTCTTGCTTTGCCCACAGATTGTACCAGGGCTGGGGCAGGGGTGGGCTCCCTTGAGTGCCTTGGCCTGCTGACTTTGCAATGGTTGCTAAGCAGGACAGCAGTGGCAGTAGGAAAATAATTCAAGAAGAATTCTGGTACACTGGGGCTGCTCATCTTCACCTTCCATCCTCTCACTTTTATGAAGTTAATAAAATATTCATTCAGTTGATGGAAGATTTAAAACAATCAATTTCTTTCAATTAGACCATAAAAAAATAATACTAGCATTCTGCTTCAAAAACTGAAATGTGAGATGATTGGCTTGGAAGCTCAGGAATGGATACGGAGCTTCCCATATTTTATAAGTTTATTCAAATCTAGCTCAGGTTGTCACTGATTACAAGTCAGTAGTATCTGGTAGCTCTTTGGTGGATTTTATGAAAAAAAATGATGGGCTCAGTCTGGATCCTAAGGAAGTGTGGTCATCTCACAGAAACTATAGTCACTGTTAGAGTTTACTGACAGCATTATGGACAACAACGCATGTCAAATGAAGGTCTAAATGGGTGCTGAAACTAAACCAATGTTCATTAAAAAGATTCTAATATTAATATTAATTATAATGAGAGTTTTAACTGAGTGAAGACAGCAGGATCTGTCCTTGTGAGTGCACAGCTGGAGTCTTTTTTTAATTACATAATGTATTCTGGTTCAGTCTATAAAACTTTTTTTGTAGGTGGAAGTATAGATGAATACATACCAAATTTAAGTTACAAATCGCCATCCAATACATTAACTCCCCCCAAGACCATCAAATGGGTCCTTCCCTGATTTCCATTTGTGAGGGACTGCAACACCAAAATGTCATCTGAATCTGTCCCTGTATCTGAATCTATAGGTTGTGAGCATTGCTCCAGAGTCATCTCTGTAGACATGTCAATAGATCTGCACATAATTGTACATCTTATAGTATATCCACACAGCTGTGGGACAATGCCAGGAAGTACCATGCTAAGATATACTGCTCCTGCTCTGCACACACACTGAATTAAACGTACCATCATTGCCTTAATGCAGTTTTTTCATGTAAACTAATAGGCTCTGCCGCTAGTGATGATGATCAGTGGCGATGCATAGGGAGTTCACAGGGGTGCATGTGCACCCCCTGAGAGCACTAGTGCACCCCCTCACAGCCAGCATTCACTGCTTAGGCAATGGGCAGGGGGTACAGGCTGGAGTGCTGGTGCACCACTCTGAGAGCACCAGCCAAGGAGTAGGAGCACTGGGAAAAGCACTGCTGGCACTTCTGGGTGTGTCCCTGGCACTTCTAGTTAGCACAATTGGCCACGCAGGACCACCCCCCCCAAGTCAGCATGATCGGCCATAGGGGGACGCCCCCCCATTGCTGACTGGCCACTGGGGGGGGGCAAGTGCACCAGTCACCCATGATGATGATGATGATGAACCAATTGTACTTAATTCTTTCTGGGTGCATCTCTGTGTGCAATTAGCATGGGTGAATAAACTCCGGTCCACTTTGCACCAGACTTTATTGCTCATTTAGCAATAAACTTCAATGTATATTGCACAATGAGCTGATGCGGTGCAGGCCTGACTGGCAGGAGGCCTAGGGGAAGCAGTGTCAGCCTGCCAGCCTGGAGCTGCTCCACCTCTCCAGCTTAACATGTTGCAGAGGAATTGGCTGGAGCACAAGGGTGCTACAATGTGGGGCTAGCTGGCTGGGGCATAACACCCTCATGCCCCAGCCAGGCCTGATTACCATCTACATGAGTGTTGTGGTGCACTAAATAACTCTGCCATAGGATAGTACTTGTACCATCCTACAGTGGAGTTAATGGTTTACTCTAGCCAAACTGTGCTGCATGTGTAGACAGTGGTGCTTTACTGCAGAGCTAATTAGGTCAACTCCACAGTAAAGCACATTTATAGATGCCCCTATGGAGATTTTAAAGTCAAGAAATAACATGAAGCTATCTGCAGCTGAGTTCATTAATTCAGTAACTTTGTAGTACTGGACACTTGACCTTACACTACAATAGACAGACAGACCTACAGATTTTAACTCTTAATTTAGGTACTCCTGTCCCTTTTTTTTCTTGCAGTTCAACTCCCCTTCTTTTCTCAAGTCCCTTTAATCAGGTAGATTCTGTTTCTTTCAGACTTCTGTCTTCATTAACACTGGGTGCCTCTGCATGTGCCCTTGACTGCACATCTGGTACTGCACAATCCCAGTGACACAGTTATTTTTAGACACTGTGTCACCAGTGACAAGGTACAGCAATGTAGCTCATTGCTACAGTGACAGTGTCAGCTTCACAGCTTGTGCCCACCCACACTACACCACTGTAGTGATGCGATACATTACTGTAGCTCATTGCTACAGCAACGTACCATCTCATGTAGATGCACCCACTGATAGTTAATATATTTAGGCATTATTTAAAGAAAATAAAGTTATTTCTTTCTGTTATGTCATGCAACCCTAACTTTTCAAACAAAGCCATCTAAATGGCAAACAAAAATGCAAATTTTCTAGAAAGAGTTCAACTGCTGGCTAGCTTACATAATTACTCTGTTATTTCTCTCTCACTGTTATCATGTTTCCCCCAAGTGCAATTCAAAATGGATAGAGAAGTGTAATCCAATATGACGTAGCAGCAAACTTCCTTGAACCTTACACCAAACAGAACTTCTGGGAGTTTGGGGAAGAACATTCAGATTAAATAGGAAAGTATTTGATTTTACCATCACATTGCATGCTTTTGTTTCATTATAAATGGCCTGCCTATCAGCCAGCTAGGAAATACCTCTATTTCCCTCCATCATAAAAGATTGAATACAAATTGTTTATAAGTGACATTGTGGGAATTAAGTTTATCATGTTTTAACAAGGTGTTTATACAAACCTGCAAATGAAAAGAATAAAACTAAACTATATTAGTATGCAATATAAGAAAAACTATTTCTTCCCACTATTATCTATATAAAAGCAAGTTATTTCCTTTTACACAGAAAGTTGAGCTCTACAGAAAACCTGTTTAAAAAGGCACAATAGCAATTTACTCCCTTTGAAAAAAGCTGTGCTTAGGACTAGAAGCTAAGAAAATGTGCCAATTTCAGTACGGAGCAAGGAAGTGAGAGGCTTGTGGGGAGTGTGACAGAGAAATACAGTTGCATTTTTTTTAATTATTTTTCTTGTGGTACTTCAACCTGAAGTCCCCACACAAGGATTAGGTATTTGCACCTCCTCTACTGGCCTCCTCCTATACCACTTTCTTAGCTATCCTTCCTAAGAGCCATGGCCTCTTGGCCAAGCCCGTAAGTCTCACTTCCCAGCAGCTAGTGCTCCATCCCTTTTCTGAGAGACTTAACAAAATGGTGGGTTTTGTTCCTAATCTGAACAAAACCACATTAGGTTGAAATCCTCCTGTACTTCCTAGTTCTCATTAGGATCACTAAGAAGATCAGACAGAAGGTGCTGAATAGTGTTCTTTGGGAGAAAGAAGTTCAGGAGATCTGGGTAATTATATAATAGGGGCTACCGGTCAAATGCAGCCTCATGCTTTACTATATGGTCCAAGTATTCTCATACCATATCACATTTATAAATCAACATCAAGGCCATGTAAAACAATTATTATAGTTACATGTTTGACATTAAGTGCAAAATAAACATGACCAATTTGTGCTCTAGGTTATCATGCTGTTATCAAGACACAGTTAAAATAAAGGGGGAAATGGGAATTTGAAAAATAGTATATGGACATTTTTCCCCTCAATGTCCAAAATTCTGACAAGATTTCAAAATTCAGTAATTCCAACCAATATGTAATTGAAATTAAAAAAAAACAAAAAACAAACAAACAAACAAACAAAAAAACACACATCAAGATTTTCCTTTTCAGATACTAAATATCATCAGTTTTTCCATTTGAAAAATGTGACCAGTTCTGTTCAAAAGGGGGTTGAATTGTATAGCATCACCGACTGGAAAGGCACATAAGTGTCTCGGTACTTGATGCCAAGGTCATCCAGCAATAGTTAAGGTTAACTTCCTTGCAGCAAGATTAGTTAAAAGAATTTGACTGTTTTACTTAAGCACTTTGATCTTTCTTCTATCCCACACTCTCCAGCAGCTGTTACTGCTAATTGTAGCCATCATCTTAGTTTCTTAACTAAATGTTTTCTTTTCAAGCAAGAATTAATTTTCCTAGGAAAATGTTTCATATAGGTAGCACATGCAGCTATAACAGATGTAGGTATTAACAGAACACAGTAATGTCAATATTTAACAGTAATTAAATATTTGCTGGACTATTTCAAAAAGAAAAAGAAAAGAAGCTTTTCCACACCCCATGTAAAAACAATACTGAGCCAGTGCTGAATTTCTATGTATGATCACTGCATCCTGTGGCAAAGTTTGCTAAATTTTAGACCAAGTTTTTATTTATTTTCCAGGAAGTCACAATAGGCCCAAACTCAACTATGATTTAAGTAGGTAACAGGTTTTGGTTTTTTGTTTTTGTTTTTTTTAATTGAAATCTATCCCAAAGAAGGAAAAAATGTTTGAATCAGAAGTCTGTTCCAGCAATCAGACTGTTAAATTCTATAGATGTACTTCCACTTTGGTGTCATAACACACTTTTCAGTAGTAGAAGTGGTAAGAGGATGAATTCAAGTCTGTTATTATGTCTCATTTTAGAGAGAAAGTTAAGGTAATGAAGATCATAGAAACAGAAGAGAGGAATGGAAGAAACAGAACATACTATGGTAAATAACACAGTAAAAGCTATCCTATGGAAGCTAGATTTATGCAAGTTGTATTTTTAATACATTTAATCAGTTTTGATTGTCTATAAAGTCTCTCTTGCTTTGCAAGAGAACTTTGCTGGGGAAAACTTTTAACTCACTTTTAACTCATTGCTGCATTGGCATACACCTGTGTATTAAACCACATCACTTCTCAGCTTTAAGGCTAAGATCAAAATAATATATTTCCAGTCCAATGTAATTCTTTGTTTCTGTAGTAGCAATTAAAATAATTTTAAAACACTGGAAATAGGAATGGAAGGCACTTTGAGACATTATCTAGCATCTCTGTGCCAAGACAGGCTCATCTATACCTAAACCATTCCTGACAGATGTTAGCCTAAACTCTTCCTAAAAAAGGATCCTTAGATAATCTCTTCCAACACTTAACTATTCTTGCAGTTAAAAAGTTTTTCTGATATCCTGCTTAAGTTGGACTTGTGGCAATTTAAGCTTGTTACTTCTTGCCCTGTTCCCACTGGACAAAGAGAAAACATTAGAACAGGGGCAGGCAAAATATGGACAGCAGGCATCAAGCAATTTCATCCAACCCACAAGCACCCACCCATTTAATTGTGCCCTGCACAGCCTGTGTGCCTTGCTCCCACCCTTGTGCACAGAAGGGCCCAACCCAGCCAGCATGCAGCTTTCAGGTGAGGTTGCTGCTGCCACTGCTACAGCCACCAGGGGACCTGCTCAGCTTCCCAGCAGCCAGGGGCTCCGCTTTGTCTCCCTGCTGCAGCGCTCACTCCGGGCAGCAGGTAGGGAAGTGGTGGGGGGTGGAGGGAGTTGCAGTGGGGCATGGGGGAGGAGCAGCAGCTGGGCAAGGGCAAGGAACACAGTGCTGGGGCTGGCAGGGGTGTGGAGCCTGCTCCCAGGAGTGTGGAGCTTGGGTGGGCAGGTTGTGGATGTAAGGGAGAATGTGCATCTCCCATGGTGCACAGCCCCTGCTTGCTGGCAGCAGCAGGTGGGGGCTCTTGAGGTGTTCATGGCCTATGCAGGCACTGCCACTGGGCAGCACACAGCCCCTCCCAGAGCTGCACGTGGCAGCGAGGAACACAGCCAGATCGGCCTGCCTCTATCACCTAGGGCTCCCTGCGGTTCCCAGCACTCGCGTACCACCAGGGGAAGCCCCACGCAATGGAGCCTGCTGCCTTCCCTGCTGTCATGTGCAGCTGCCAGGGCTCCAGTGATGTGCAAGTCCCAGGAGCTGCACATGCACTGTGGGGAGCCTTGGACGACAGGGGCAGGCCAGCCTGGCTGCGCTCCTTGCCACCATGTGCAGCTCTGGGCAGAACTGCGCACCACCTGGTGGTAGTGCCTGGGGTGGCCACAAGTGCTCCCGGGGCCCCCACCTGCTGCTGAAGTAATTGCCCACCTCTGCATTAGAACCTTCTCTTCACAATGCTTAGCATGTTTGAGACTGTAACCTTCTCTCCTCTTCTCTAGGCGAAACAGTCCCAATTCTTACAGTCTTTTCCTGCAGTCGATGTGTTCTAGACCTCTGATAATTTTTCATTGCTTTCCGCTGGACTCTCTCCAGCTGATCCATATCTTTTTTTTGAACTGTGGTGTACAAAATCATACCAGTACTCGACACGAGGAGTATCGATCATACTGAATAGAAGAATAACTGTTTCTTACATATGATACTCCCATTTCTATATTCTTGTATTGTGTTAGCTTTTTCATATTGTTGACTCATGTTCCTGTAAACCCAAATCCTTTTCTGGCCTACTGCAGCCTTACCAATCATTTTTCATTATACATCAGTGCATTTGATTACTCTTTGTAAAGCATAATACCCAGCAGTTGTCCTCATGAAAAAATAGGATGACATTCAATATTTTTCTTATTAATCAGAGTCATTCAGGATCTTAAATTCTGTCCTCCAAAAAGGGCCAGCAAATCTATTGAGCTTAGTAACCACTGCAGATGTAATAAATATACCCTCAGTCTCACCTTCAAAGTCACTAATGAAAATATTGCCAAGTTCATCCTTCTAGTTTTATTGTAAATCATTGAGAACTATTCTTTGCTTATGATTTTCCAAATACATATGTGCCCATCTTACAGTAGATTTCTCTAGACCATTTTCTTCAGGAAATGCCAGGTGGGAATCTCTCAAAAGCCTTGCTAAAGTCTAGATACATTATGCCTTCTATTTTCTCCTGTACATTCAGTATTTACCCACTTCACCCTCTCTAGTTTCCCCTATATCTTTCTCATCATGTAATTCTCAAACTGAACACAGTACTTTAGCTGAGGCCTAAATAAGCTAAAGATTTTGTCAAATCAATATCAATGCCCAGAAAGGAAGGGTTTGACATGACTTGATTTTAAAAATTCCATGATAGCTTTTATTTATCATTTTGTTATTTTTAGGTGCTAAAAAAGTAATCATTTGTTCCAGTGTATTTCCAGGAATTGAAGCTGTGATCTATAGCCCCGTAGGTTTCCCCCCCCCCCTTTTATAGATGGGCACTGTGTTTGTCCTTTTACTGTCTTCTGGATCCTTGTCTGTCTTCCGGCAGCTCTCAGTGAGACCTGCTAGATGTTCTAGCACAGCTGTATGAGAACTCTAGGGTTAAGTTCTTCAAGCATCACTGATCAACAATATCTAACTTTAAGTGGTCTCTAACTTGTTCCTCCTGTAGGATGCCAAGGTCTTGCCCTAATGTCACACATGCAGACTCTCTTAGCATCTCAAAGTTAACCTTTTTGGTGAAGAAGGAAAGGGGCGGGAAAGGGTACTAAACACTTCAGCTTCCTTGACATGATCTCTTATTAGCCTTCTTCCCCTTTGAGTCATGGACAACTTACCTTGGATTTCCTCTTATTTATAAAGGTGCTTAGAAAAAATACCCTTGTTCTTTTTATGTCTCCTGCTAGTTGCGTCTCCTTTTGTGCCTTTTTTGATTTTGTTCCTGCATTCTTGAGCTATATTTTATACTCATGGCAATTTGAAGACAGGAAATGATAAGCCAGGATACAAAACTGAACCAAAAATTATACCCGTCTCACAACTGTTGTACTTCTATTTAAGACAGATATAGATATAAATCTGCTTTGCTGTAGTTTAAGGACATTCTACATGTCTTGCCTTTGTGGCAAGGAAAAGTAATGTTTCTCCACCCTTTTTATGCCTGACTTCCAGCTATTTAAAAACTGCTGTCAAGCCATCATTGCCTTTTCATGAAATTAAACAAGCCAAGTTCCTTCAACCTTTCCTTAAATAGCTTGATTTCTAAATCCCTTCTCTCTCTTACTCACCTCTTCACCCTATGTTCTCCACATCCTTCTTATAATGTGGTTCCTCAGACTGAATGCTGAGACCTAAATAAGCAAATGATTATATCATATCAATAAGAATCTCCATATCTAAATGTTTTTGTCCAGAAATAAGTCAAAATGAATATCCTGATAAATTGTATACTAATTAAATTTTTTGGTATACACTGTATTTACTTGATTCCAAGATGAGGTTTTTACCCCCATTTAACATAGGGAAAAAAGCACCTTGTCTTAAAATCAAGCGTGAGGCACTGGAGGGGAGGGATAGAGGCAGTCAGGGCCAGAGTTGAAATTGCTGCCTGCCCTTGCTGCTGCCTCTTCCCCTTGCCTCTCCTCTTGACAGCTTCTGACCCTCCTACCTGACCTCTTGACCTGGCACCACTCCTCCCACGGCCTCAGCCTACCCTCTGCCACTTACCCTTGCTACAGCTCCAGCTCTGGCCCCACGCCAGCCTGGGCATGGAGTAAGCATGCTCTGTCCCTCGCCTGGCCTGGAAGCAGGGGCAGCAGGGAGGGGTGTGGCACCTCCAGCCCTGGGTTCAGGGCCCCAGCTACAGGAGCTGCTGCCTCTGCTACCAACCTGGGCTGGAGCTGGAGCAAACACATGCTTCACAGAGCCATGCAAAAGAGCACCATTCAGTTTCAACTTCCGTTTTGACAGAACAGTGTTTCATTTTGAATTTTGTTTCATTTTGAAAGCACTGTTTCGATTCATTTTGTCGAAACTGTTTTCATGCTGTTTTGCCCATAAGTTATAATTGGGAATCATAAAATGTGGCAGGCAGGCAGGCAGGCTGAGGGCTTGCTGCACTCCTGGGATGGCTGCAGGGGCTGTGCCAGACTTCTCTTAGGGGTGCAGGCCCCCGATCTGCCTGCCAAATGACAGACCAGTACTGGGCGCAGACCACACTAAGTGCTGGGAAGATCAGTGCTACTGCTGGCCCCAGGTGACAGCACCAGTCTCCTGTCATCCGGCAGGCAGATCGGGGATCTGCACCCCCGGGAGGACTCTGACATAGCCCCCACAGCCATCCCAGGGGTGCGGGTGAGCTCTAAATCTGTGTGTGGGATTGCAGGAGGCAGCACCGATCTTCCCGGTGCCAGTTCCAGGTGGCAGCACCCACCTCCTCTCATTCAGCAGGCAAACTGGGGGCTCGCCACACCCCCAGGAGGGCAATGGAGACTGTTCCTGACTCCTCTTGAGGGTGTGGGTCCCTAATCTACCTGCTAGATGAGAGACCGGTGCTGGGCGTAGCCTGCACCCAGCACCAGGAAGATCGGTGCTGCCACTAGCCCCAGGCGGCAGCACCTGTCATCCCACAGACAGATTGGGGACCCACACCCGGAGGGACTCTGACCCCCCCACAGTCCTCCCAGGGGTGCTGGCAGGCCCCCAGTCTGCCTGCCAGATAACAGGAGGCTGGTTCTGCTGCCAGGGGCCAGCAGCAGCCAAGAGCATCCCTGGGGAGCGCAAATCAGGGTGACCGCCCCAGGTCCTGTGCTTTAGGGGGCCCTGCAGAGCTGAGCGGAGTGGCCATGGCAACTCTGTACCACTGCCACCTTTGCATCCGGCTGCCCACTACCCTGTTGGCCCCAGGCAGCAGAACCAGCCTCTTGCCAGATTGGGGCCTGCACCCCTGAGAGGAGTCCAGCACAGCCCCCACAGCCTTCCTGGGGGTATGGCGAGCCCCCAGTCTGCCTGCCTGCTGCATTTTATGATTCCCCATTATAACCTATGGACAAAACGGTAAAACAGCATCCAAACAGCAAAATAGTTTTGATGAGACAAATCAGAACAGTGCTTTCAAAATGAAATGAAATTAAAAATGAAACACTGTTCCATTAAAATGGATGTCCAAGCAAAACAGTGCTCTGTCATCTGGCAGGCAGATCAGGGGCCTGCAGCCCCGGGAGGAATCCAGCACAGCCCCTGCAGCCCTCCCAGGGATGTGGGCAAATGCCCATACTGCCTGCCGGATGAGAGGAGGTGGAAGCTGCTGGCTGGGACCAGCACTGAAGCCAGTAAGCCTGGCTTAGAAACTCAAAACATTTTGAAACTTTCCAAATGTTTCAGGCTCACTTGTTTCATTTCAAAGCTGTTTTGAAGGCTTTCGTTTTGTTTCAATTTCACTGTTTTGAGCTCAAAACACATTGAAACAGCTTTGAAACCAAATGCTGGGCAAAATTTCGCACAGCCCTAACGCTTCATGGCCCCTGGCTGGAGCACAGCCAGAGATGGAAAAAGGGTAAGAGGCATTAGGTGTGGGGAAGGAGGACAGGAAGTGGTGGGGGGCAGATCTGGAAGGGGGTTGGGGGACAGGGCTGCAGGGAGTCAGATTTCAGGGAGGAGCACAGGGGGCTGGTAGGGCAGAGACTGTGGAGGGATGCAGGTGCTGGGGTACAGAAGGCAAGGTGTTGTGGGGGGGAGAGCAAGCATCAAGCTGTAAATAACAATAGCTTAGACAGGTATGTCCAAGTTGCTGGAAACTGAAATGGAACACAACTAAAAGTTACAGACAGCATGATAGCATTTGTTTCCTCCTTTTTCAATAAAATGGTGGAATTCACTTCCACATATACGTAACCTGCAGGAAGTCAGGCAGAAAACAGGAGGAAGTAGAACTACAATTTAACAATGTAAAATCCCACAGTAGGCTGTATTTATTATAACTTCCAGATCTTTAAATATCTTGTACAGTTTTGGAGTTCATACATTTAAATTGGAAGGTTTCAATTCCTATAGAGCAGTCATTACTAATCTGTCTTTATGCGTTCGTACTCCTGACCCTTTCACACTTATAATGCAGAACAGAAAGAGTGCACACAAATGAGATAGCTATAGATTAAATGCTACAAAAGATCTGTTATGTTCTGAGTTATGGCTATATCATGTCCTGGGGTGCCTAATTTCAAAAAGGGAATTTGAACTAATAACTCTGGTACCTACTGCATGAATTTAAGAGGGATGACTGCTCATATTTCCATTATTTAGACAGTATTTTTTTACAGTTAGAGACCATTACGTTTCTAATTTGTTGGTCAAACAGTAATGGTTTGAATTTAAATCATCTTGATCCCCTTTGGTTAATACATATATTGATCTGCTGCTTTTGGCCAATATTGTCTCCTGCCTTTAATATAAGGTTTGAGCACTGTAAGGTAAGGGCCAGCAACATATGGCCTAAGAAGCCACTGCATTTGGAGTTGGAGGACTTTGCCTCTGCCTGTTTCTTTGCAGGGGCTGGGCAGCTGGAAGCTGCACCCACATCACCACTGCATTGCCCTGCCCCCAAGCTGCAGTGCAGGTAGAACATACAGCTGGTGGGGAGCTGTGCCAGGGCTGGGCTGTTTCTGGCTATACCTGCACTGCAGCTAAGGCAACAGAGGAAAGTCCGGGAGAAGCAGTGTAGATGCAGCTTCCTACTGCTTGGCTTGGTTTCAGTTCACCAGTAGCTGGAAGCTGTGCCCATGATGCAGCCAAGAGGGCAGGAGATGGCAACAGTATGAGCACAGCTGCTTTCTGGCTGGAAGCTGCACTTGTACCCCAGCGAGGGAGCTCAGGGCTAGGAGAAGCAGTGCCACAGGCAACCTCTCTCCCTGAGGCTTCTGATGCACTACCAAGATCTTCTGATCTGCTGGAGCCAAGTTCTAGCCCAAAAGTTTATAAAGGTTATAAAAGGAACCAGCATAGCTTTTTGCCCCTCACTCCAGTGTCTGACCTCCTCCGTTAACTTGCAGTAGTCTTTAACAGTTTGTTCCCTACCTGAGAACAGCAAGATCCCACTGAGGTCCTGACAGAACCATCTTATCCCTCCACTGAAAAGTATGTAGACTACCTGACAGACTTCAGGTGGGATGAGCCATCTATAAACGGTACAGGGTCACTTGGACTACAGTTGAAGGTGACTGGAAATGAGGTTAACTCCATTAGGTCCCACCCACTAGCTACAAAAACTGGAGTGCTTTAAATCCCTAGCCAACTAAGCCACTTGGCTCAGGAGGATGGTTAAATGAGCCAGGCAGCTGGGGTGATGAACTTACTGAGCATTGTAAATGGGGCAAAGAATGTGCCCTGGGCAGCTTCAGCTTTGTACGAGCTTATATTAAACTCCTAGCTCCTGATAAGAAAGAAATACTGTCCAAGGCTCCTCTCCCCCATCCTCCTTAAACTTTCTCATACTGATTACAGAAACTGGAATTTAACTGCATGGCCTTGGGGTATAAACTTTTGAACTCTTGTAGCATTGAGCATGCTTAATGAGCTGTTGCATATTTAC
>NW_017728918.1:63752021-63753225 GCF_001723895.1 Crocodylus porosus | reverse complement strand
CCAGACACACATTCTGGCATTATGATCGAGATCTCTAGGATACCTGAGTGAGTATATGAATTCCCTTGCCCAATTTGGTTTCTGGATCTGGGGGCAAAGACTTGTTCGATTTGGTTTTGTACCGGGGGATTTTTTGGCCCGGTATTTGGTGTGCGTAAGACATACTTTTGCAAACAGTCTGTGGCTAGGATCTTTTGGTATTTGGTGTGCGTTGGGCGCACTCTTGTGGGCATTAAAATGGGTGCGGGTAGCTCCTGTGTAGAAAGCTCAGGTACTCCTTTGGGTTGTGTTTTACGGAACTTTAGCAAATTTACAAAGCAGGCAGATTATGGGGTCAAGATGAAAAAGGATGATTTAATTAAGTTTTGTCAACTTGAGTGGCCAACATTCGGGGTCCACTGGACCCTGAAAGGATCCTTTGTAGTAAAAGTAGTGATAGCTATCCATGAAATAATTATGCAGAATGGACACTGGGATCAATTCCCTTATATAGACTGTTGGTTAGGAGTGGTCCAAGATCAGCCAACTTGGATTAAGAAATGCTTAGTAAAGTCTCATGTGATGGTTGTTAAAGGAAAGACCCGAGGAGGACCGCCTGTACTCCCTGAATCTAATGGGGGGGGGGATCCTGAATTGGCCGAGTAACAGGCTCGTTCTCCGGTCACCCTGACGGGTAGCGAGGATGAATCAGACACCTCCTCAGGACCCAGTCGTTCTGCACCACCGCTCCCTCCCTCAGGAAAACCACCACCGGCGTATCAAATTATACCCAATGATTCAGAGCAAGTGCCCCAGCCAAGTGCCCCATCTGAATCAGGCAATAAGGGCTATAATTTGCACAAGACTGTAGAATCACGGCTGGTGCTGAACTGCCCAATGCGAGAGGTTAATCGGAGAGAAGGGCGATGCAACTTTTGTCTACACCCCATTTAGTACTTCAGATCTATTCAACTGGAAGAATCAAAGTGAACCAAACACTGCGGATAGTGAACCAAAGACTGCGGAGCTGGTGTCATCGGGAAGGCTTTGGTTTCCATGACCATAGCCCGCTCTTTGGCAAGAGAGGCAGCAAGCTGCTGGGAAGAGATGGCCTCCACCTCTCTCCCCTGGGGAGGAGGCTTTTCTCAGCCAGGCTGGCTGACCTGCTCCACCGGGCTTTAAACTAAGCCCGCTCGGGGATGGGGGGACTACTGCCCCTGCTGGC
>NW_017728918.1:63750932-63752010 GCF_001723895.1 Crocodylus porosus | reverse complement strand
GGTTTCATTACGGCTTCTGGGAATAAAATTGCTAACGGCCCCCAGATTATCAAGCTACTAGATGAACTCCACCAGCCTAAAGAGGTAGCAGTAATTCATGTGTGAGCCCATGGGAAGGCTGCTGAGGAAAAGCATAACCTTGGAAACGCAAGGGCTGATGCAGCAGCAAAGGAAGCTGCATTAATTGGTGGAGAGGCGGAGGAAGTATCCAGGCAGGCCTTGTCCCATGCCGTACGGCCATACTTCCGGGATCTAGTCCCGCAGTATTCCCCTGAAGAAGATAAAATTTGCACGGGAGGCTCACGCAGAAAAGAACTCCCAGGGGTGGTGGATAGTACCAGGAGGGAAAGTCATGATACCCAGGCCATTGCTTCGGGAGGTGCTGCACCAGCTCCATGCAAGTACCCATATGGCAAGCTGATGCATCTCCATGCAAGTACCCATATGGCTTGGCTATGGGTGATCTAGTGATCCACCAAGCAGTAGCCCCAGGGCTATATGTAGAAGCTCAGCGCATTGCTACCAGGTGCAGCACATGTCAGAAAGTAAACCCTCGAACAAAACCTCCTGTGCCAATGGGAGGTAGACCCTGGGCAGCGTCCCCTAGACAAGCATGGCAGATTGATTCTGCCGAGCTCCCACGGTCCGGACATCATAGGTTTTTACTTGTCATGGTAGACCAGCTCTCCGGTTGGGTTGAGACATGGCCCACTGCGGCTACAGCAGTGAAGTATCTGTTGCAGGAGATCATTCCCTGGTATTCTCTGCCCGAATCCATCGAGTCAGCTCAAGGACAACACTTTGTGGGAAAGTTAGTTCAAGAAGTCGCATAAGCCTTCAAGATCACTTGGAAACTACACACACCATGGAGACCACAGAGTTCAGGACAAGTGGAACGCATGAATAGGACCTTAAAAAACTCTACTCACCAAGATCTGTATTGAAGCACACCTTAAGTGGCCTCAGGCATTGTTGCTAGCTCTTACTTGCATTCGAAATACTCCCTGACGGGGCATTAAATTAACCCCATATGAAATTATGTTTGGCATGCCTCCTCGAGTCTTACCTCCTGGGATGC
>NW_017728918.1:63726062-63749956 GCF_001723895.1 Crocodylus porosus | reverse complement strand
TGGAATTTAACTGCATGGCCTTGGGGTATAAACTTTTGAACTCTTGTAGCATTGAGCATGCTTAATGAGCTGTTGCATATTTACCTCTCCGCCCCGCATACTCAAATAGCTAATTATAATATACATGCGATGTATGTAATGATGTAACTACATGTATGTTTGTATGAAATGGAAGTAAGCTGCAAGAATTCTTGTGTCTGCACACGTGCCCAGGAGAGAGAAGATAAAAAACCGCTTGCAAATGCAATTGGGGCCAGAAGTGATCTGAGCTTCAAGGCTTCACTCTCTGACCTTTGTTTGCAAACAAATACATCCTTTTGTGCTGACTGATGTCTGTGTGTCTGTGATCTTTGCGTTGCCTCCAGGGAAACGAAACGTCTTTGTGCAACATTATTATGGGTGACCAAGTTTCCTCACTCTCAGGCATCAATTCTGTGCACGAAAGCAAGAAAAAACACTATTATTGAAAGAAAATAGAAAAGCAGCATCAACTTTAGAGAATACAGCAAGAATCTAATCTCCACCTGTAATAATTCATAAACTTAGTTCCCTATTCACCACTCTGAGGATTCAGTAGATAGATGCTCCTCTTGCTTCCTTACCTGTTCTTAGATACATTTCAGCAGGCCTACATCCAGCCTCCTAACAAGTTCCAACATTCATCTCTGCTCTTGTCACCTCCATTGTTTCCACTGCACTCTCTCCCAGAAGAGTGCTCCACCCCAATAGGATCCTTAGAAATAAATCCAGAAGCCAATTGAACCCTGGAACAGTTTTTGAAACTAAAACTATACTCTTTGTTGCAAGGGTTCCTTGGTGCTTACCATTTTTCCTTTCAATTCCATTACCCAACAAATACAGAGTTGTTTTACAGTAATGGAGACTCAAGATTGTCACAAGGAATTGTGTGCAAAAAGCTTGTGCAAATAAACAGGTCCTCATAGCTATACTTCCCCTTGTTGAGGATTGACAACAGTAAAGAACCCCCTACTGCTTAGATCTCCAGGCTGCAGGACTTGTGCCTACTTGTAGTGTGGCATGAAACAAAGTAATAAAAGAACTTTGCCAATATAAAGAACCTAGAGGAAACTGTATGAATTTGGGTAATTCTAAAGTGTAGTCACACGTCCCCTTATCTTATTGAGAGCAACCTGTCATACCACAAAAAGACGTTTTGATTAGCTGAATGTTAAGCAACAACAGAAGGCAATGCTTTGCAGTGAACAGATTCTAGTTGGGGCCTCTGGAGTCCTGCATTCTCCTTCTGGCTCTTCCAGTGCTGTCAAGCTGTGAAAAGCCGCTTTATCTCCTTGTGCTTCTGTCTCTTTTCCCAGTGTGTGACAGATCTCATTTATGTAGGTTTGGACTTTCAGAGACAGGAACTGTTTGGTTTTTTGGGGGGGGGTTTCTAAAAAAAAAAAAAAAAACAAAAAAAAACAGTAGGGATACCCTTTGGCATGACGGGACTCTGTTCAGCCTCTCATGCTATTCTGATTAATGATAAACAAAAATCTATGCTGTGAAGATTACCTTGGCTGAATATGATCAGCATATCAATATTTACATGAGTATTTTTCCCCAGAAACATCAGGGATGAGACAGTAATCATTTAACTTACATTTTCATATCAAGAATAATCAAAAAAAAAAAAAAAGCAGCTGATTTATTTCCATCCCATATGCACATTCTTCATCTACCATGGCATACCAGTCCTGTGTCTGATTCAGATTGGATTTGTCTTTATTTGAACCAGAGTTTTTTGTGCTCTGCCCTTGCTAACCTAATGTTTTATTCCACCAAGCTCTTGCCAATCTAATTTTGGCATTTTCTATACCACTAAAATAGTCAAAGAAATAATATAGGTGTCTTAATGACAGATTTGGGGGGGGGGGGGGAGAAAAAAAAACAAAAAACAAACACAAAAAAAAAAAGATCCCTAAGTGTTGACAAGGATAAGTCAAGTCACTTACAGAATGACCCACTAAGCTCTTTAATTTTATTAACTAGAAGGCAATGGGTGGCTTTAGTTTTGGTAAAATCAGATTAGGTTGTATAACGTATGGTCTGTCCCAGGATGTGTTGTGCTTGGACTGTTCCCAGGAAGGAAGAAGAAAAGCTAGTACTGAAGCACAGTTATTTTTTTCTTTTGGGATAAAAATAAAAAAAAGGTCTTTCCACTACCACAGGACTTAAAAAAATATATTTTGCAAAAGAAATCTTAGCCAAAATAACACACAAGAACAGTCTTATATGGACAGTATCTAATTAACTCCTAACCTAAGATGCAATAGAAAACTCTCCCATGCTCCATTATGTTTCAGTAGAAATCCATTATAACCCAGAAACATGTACCTTACTGTTTCATTTGCTGAAAAGTGAGGAAGTATTTGGTTTTGTGTCTTTCTGGTTACTGATAAACCAAAGGTCACAAACATGTATTATTTCACTTGAAAACAACTGTGCTTAACCATGCTTCTTGCTCTCCACCCAGGGTGGATCTCCACAGAGAACACTATATAATACAGGATAATAGTATATTATTACAATACGTGCTATATAAAGCTAGACAAATCAAACTACAAATGTATTCATCTACATCATGTTTGCTGGTAAACTATGCAGGCAGTTCCTTCAATATTTGGAATGTGGAAGTTTTTTTGCTAGGTTAGTATAATTGTATACAGCATCCACAGTTAAGTCTGCAAAAGAAACTGAGGGGAAAAAACCAGAAGGTGAAATTAAACTGGAAAAGTCTGAATTAGGGGAATGGACAGGCATGGCACTCGCTAGTATTTAGTAAACAATGAATGTATCTTTCAAGCAGATGTCTGAAGATCATGTTTTCCATTTCTGGTAGTATAAGTCTCCTGATACGAATCATCAACTGAAATTTCCAAGACAATGCCCTCAGTCCAAACACAATTATCAGTCCCAACAAAGGGTGGATCCAGAGGGAGTGTGGCAGTGTGACTGCATCCACCTTTAGCTGTGCTGCAAGTGAGTTCTTAGCACTAGGTGTGCCCAAATCTCTGCTTTCACATAGCTCCAGAGTCCAGGGAGCAAGTGCTGCCACACTGATCTTCCCTGACCTTCCTCTGCTGCTGAATTCAGCAGGTGGGGAGGGAAAGGGCAAACCCTAGAGTTCACCCCCTGAGCTCCAGAGCCTTGTGAAAATGGGAGGTCCAGCCAGACCCTTCCCCTGCCAGCTGGTGAGCTCAGAGGTCACTGTTCACGTGGACCTCCATCAGGAGCCCTCACTGACCATCCACTGGGGTCAGAGCTCAACATGCATGTGCACCTCAGCCAGAGTTAGGGGAAATGCACTCCCCTTACCCCATTTCTGGATCCAGTACAGGTCCTAACCTATTTCAAGTTACAGTATTTGCTATTTTATTAGCAATGGAGTCAGCCAACAAAATGAGGGTCTTGTTTTCAGTCTGAGCATTTTGTTAATGAAATCCTTACGATGCAATTCTCCCATGTGCTCAGTGAACTACAATAAGCAACAGAAATGTTCATGTTGATTAGCTGCCCTGTTAGATGAACTTTTAAAAATAAATGGTGTAGACTATATTCCATCATCATCATGCCCCACCAAATATAAATCCATATCCTAGTTAACTCACCCTGGTCAGTTCTATAAATTCTTTTCACACTTTAAAATGGCTCCGATTCTGGCTATTCTGTTTTTTGGCCTTTGGCCTATTCCCAAAGCCGAGTGTCAGCTCTTCTCACACTGCACAACTTAGTTTGTCGTATGTTAAACTCGGACAGGAAACATCACAGAGATTCCACGGAGTCTTTTAGGTATATGACATATTCTTGCTCTCTCATTTCCACCTTGACAGCCAGATCCTTAAATAAGTTTGAAAAGTTAATGAAGTGTAGGCTTCCCTTCCCCCAAAATTAAATTGGCACTCCCACATCAGACCTTGCTTATCCAAGTCTTCCTTCATTTGACCCCCCACGTCCCTAAATACCTTTTAACACATTTCTGGTAAATGGTATCATGTAGTCCTTTTACTATGATTCTGTGCTCTTTTCATGTTACTCAGTTCTGGTGAGCAGTCCTCAGAGAAAGCTCCTGAACTGAGTGAAATGAGTGAAATATCTGTGAAAACTACACTTATTTCTGTTTCTACTTCCTTCGGTTCCTAGTTCTATGTTCTCTGGACTGAGTGTCATGTCAAATTTACAAGTTTATAACATTAATTCATGTTTCATTGGCTAGCCACATAATTCTTAATCCCTTATCCCCAAATCTCACCCTCCCCCATACCTTAGGCAAACATTCACCATTATCTTTTGTAAAGGCAGATGCCAAATAATTCTAAAGTAATCTTGACATCTCCTTTTTCTCCTCCACTTATCTATAACAATCCTATGAAGTGCCCACTTTCATTTAAACACTGTATTTAATATTCTCTTACCGCCAGCTGAAACATTCTCTTTTGTTTAGTATCAACAGGTCATTTTTATTCTCTTTTTATTTTGTTTTATTTTAGGCTCCTTTTATTCTCTTCATTTGCAAATGATTTTGTGACTTCAATCACATCAACATTTACATTTGATTCTTAACAGGAATGGTGTGTTACTGTTTTTCCAGTAATAAAAACATTTGCTGGAAGTAATATCTACTGCTACGTGTGAGCAAATAAGGGTCACAGTTATCCCATCCATTCATAGATTCACACTTTAAGGACAAATGCATGAATCTCTTGGATTATCATCTATTCTAATCTTCGCTTAATGCAATCCAAAAGAACTATTCCTGCATGAAGCCCCATACTTCTATTTTAGCTGTAGCATCATCTTTTAGAAAGATATTTGGACTTTTAATGCTAAACTAAAAGGCCTTCTATAATCAGAAATATCTTCCCCACATAGGCAGTTATAGATTGTGATCATGGTACCTTTCAACCTTTTCTTAGACCAATTAAAGAGATTAAGCCTCTTAAGACTTTCACTGTGAAGGCACGTTTTCCTCTCATACCTATTTTCCGAATCCTTTCCAGTCTTTCAAATCACTTGTGATATGTTGACAAGAGAACTGGATACCATATTTCAATAATGGTTCATAGGTCTTTGGGTCAGAAGGGACCTCAGCAGGTCATCAAGTCCAACCCCCTGGCCTGGGCAGGAAAGAGTGCTGAAAGACACTCAGATGACCCCGGCCAGGTGCACAATAAAGTGCGGTTAGCTTTACTGATCACTTCATTACATTGACAGCTCATGTTCATCTTGGTGTGAACAATGACTCTGAGATCCCTTTCTGCTATTGTGCTGCTGAGAAGGTCCTCCCCTAGCATGCTTATAGAATGGGAAACTCCCTTCTTGAGAGCACGGAGGCAGAAAGGGATCTTGGAGTCATTATTGACTCCAAGATGAACATGGGCTGACAATGCGAGGTCTCAGTCGGCAGGGCTAACCGGACCTTGTCGTGCATCCACAGGTGCATCTCAAGTAGAGCCAGGGAGGCGATCCTCCCCCTTTATGTGGTGATGCTAGTCAGGCCACAGCTGGAGTACTGCGTCCAGTTCTGCGCACCCCATTTCAGGAGGGATGTGGACAACATTGAAAGGGTCCAGAGGAGGGCTACCTGCGTGATCCAGGGACTACAGGGCAGACCCTACATTGAAAGACTGTGGGACCTAAACCTGTTCGACCTTCACAAGAGAAGGCTGAGGGGGGACCTGGTGACTGTCTATAAACTCACTGCGGGGACCAGAAGGGTGACACTGTTTCCCCTAGCGCCCCCTGGCACAACAAGGAACAATGGACACAAGTTATTAGAGAGTAGATTTAGATTAGACATCCGCAAGAACTACTTCACAGTTAGGGCGGCTAGGAGCTGGAACCAACTTCCTAGGGAAGTGGTGCTGGCTCCTACCCTGGGGATCTTTAAGAAGAGGCTTGATGACTACCTGGCTGGACTTATTTGAGTCCAGTCTTTTCTCCCGCCCGGGGGTGGGAGGTCGGACTTGAAGATCTACAAGGTCCCTTCCGACCCTACTTCTATGATACTATGATGTCTAGCCTCCTCTTAAAGACCCCCAGTTAGGGGAGAGCACCATCTCCCTTAGAAGCCCATTCCAGATTCTGGCAACCCTTACTGTAAAGAAGTTCTTCCTGACATCCAACCTAAATCTGCTCTCTGTAAGTTTGTAGCTGTTGTTCCTATTACTCCAAGGGGTACCCTGGTAAACAGCATCTCCTATTCCTTGCTGCCCACTCCCCCAGTGAATTTGTAGGCAGCCACAAGATCACCTCTCAGTCTTCCCTTGCGGAGGCTGAAGAGGTCCAAGGCCCTCAATCTCTCCTCATAGGGCTTTGCCTGCAGGCCCCCTAACCATGTGAGTGGCCCCCCTCAGAACCCTCTTGAGGTTGTCCAAATCCCTCTTGAAGTGCGACGCCCAAAACTGGACTCAGTACTCCAGCTGCAGCCTGACAAATGCCGCATTGAAGGGAAGTATCACCTCCCTGGAGGTATTTGTCAAGCACCTGCTAAGGCACAATAAAGTGCGGTTAGCTTTACTGATCACTTCATTACATTGTTCACACCAAGATGAACATGAGCTGTCAATGACTCTGAGATCCCTTTCTGCTATTGTGCTGCTGAGAAGGTCCTCCCCTAGCCTGTAAGCATGCTGGTGATCCCTTCTCCCTAGGTGCAGCACCTTGCACTTGTCCTTGTTGAACTGCATCCTATTGGGTTCTGCCAACTTTTCCAACCTATCCAGATCTGCCTGGATTCATTCTTTACCCTCTAGTGTGATGACTTTACCCTGTAATTTGGTATCATGTGTGAATTTGGAGAGGGTGCTTTCCATGCCCTCATCCAAGTCACTGATGAAGACATTGAACAGTATAGGTCCAAGGACTGAGCCCTGTGGAACTCCACTCCCTACATCTTTCCAGGTCGATACCAACTCATCCACCACCATTCTCTGGGTGTGGCCCATAAGCCAGTTTGCCACACACCTGACCGTGTAATTATCTATGTCATAGCCAGTCAGTTTATCAGTGAGAATAAGATGAGATATCATATTGGAAGCTTTCTTAAAATCCAAGTCATCTACCTCAATTCCTGCATCTAAACATTTTGTGACCTAGTCATAAAAAGAAACAAAGTTAGTCAGGCAGGATCTACCTGCTATGAATTCATGCTGGTTGCCCTTCAGCATTGTTTTTCCTGCCGGACTCCCACAAATGTGACCTTTAATAATTTTTTCAAAGGTTTTCCCCAAGGATAGGAGGTGAGACTAACCAGTCTAGTTACCCAGATCCTCCTTCCTCCCATTCTTGAAAATAGGAACCACTTTGGCCTTTTTCCACTCCTCTAGGACCTGACCTGAGCACCAAGAATGCTCAAACAGTTGTGCCAGTGGCTCTTCTGTGACGCTGGCCAATTCCTTCAGTACCCTTGGATGAATATCATCTGGGCCTGCTAACTTAAAACACATCCAGCCCTTCCAAGAGTCCCTCAACTAAGTCAGCGCTAACAGTTGGTGGGCTGGTGTTCCTCCTGTGCCCGTCTCAGATCCAATTGGGAGATTTTTCCTGATCTATGTTCAGGAATACAGAGGCAAAAAAACAAAAAAAAACAAACCTCATTGAAGAGCTCAACCTGTTCAAATTAACTTGACCAAACATTCCAGATTACTGCTTAGAACTGATGCGTCTTCCTCATAGAATAATGATATGTACCAATCATTACTACTCCAGCAAAATGACACAAACGTTACCAACAATAGTTTAAATTTTTTTTTTTTTTCAAATCTCTGATAATGGTAGGGAGCACTGATGAATAAGGCACAGATCTATCTAGGATGCTTTTTGGAGGGGAAAAGGCGGGGGGGGAAAAGCATGGAATGTTAATTTTTAATTTGCAATCACCTTGTCAGATCAGCTGGTTAACCATCTCTTAAGTTTGGGGTCCATTACTTTTATAGTGCTATTGTTTTAATAAGAATATTGGAGTGAGATGAAGCCTTACCCAAGCTCAGCTACAGTAAAAGCTCTGTTATTCAGCATCCATGGGGAATGGGGGATGCTGGTTAATCAAATATGCAAGGACTAAAGGACTCCTGTTCTCTATTTTAGAAGTGTGGCATATGTAGACCTTATGCCTGGTTAAGACTTACAATAAGTCAGTATTCAATAAAGGAACCTGCATCACCAAGTTTAGAGAAATTATATACAGTAAAGGTGACGAACTGCAAACATCCACAGATATAATTATTTTTAAAAAGTGTGTATACAAATGTTGAGAACCAAAAGTGCTAACAGCAGTTATAGGCAACTGTAATAACGTCATGGTAGCCAGTTAGCATAAATGCTAATATAAAATTATGATGATTTAGAAATAGTCAAAAGAAACTGTGGTCCCTATCAGAGGTAGGGTGCAGATATAGGCACAAAACAAAGGATAATAAATATACATCACCCATGGTAACTGTAAAGATATAAAGGATTGTCCCCAAGGTTAGGAAAGATAGAAGATGATACTTTGCTAACTACATTTTATCCTGCTCATTCCAGGGTTCTCTTTTCACTTAGGAAAGTGTAATCATGAATTGTGTCAGCTGTAAGCGCTGTCTATTCTAGACATTTTCAGGTTGTAAATGAATCTGTTCTGCTTGAGTTTTTAATAGGAGTGTATGCCAATTACCAATTGCTGTGCATTTTTGTGGGGCTCATATGACAACCCTACTGTAGGAGAATGAGGCAAATCTTTGCGTTCTACAAGCATTTCAATTGTATCCTAAACCATTCATGAAAGGTTACACTCTGCTATGATACTTTAATTCTTCCCTAATGGAAAGGCAGGATGGAATGATTTCATCCAAAATTCATAGACTAACCAGCCTGAAACTATCTAAGTAATCCCATTTACCCTTTTGCAAAAAATTGTACTTTAGGGCTAGGGACAGAAGTTACACGTAAACCAGTTTAAGTGATCAGAAACTGATCTAAACCTGTAACAGAACAAAAGTTCAGTGCACATAAACCAGCTTCAAAATGACTGGAACTGGTTTAAGATAAGCCTGGTTGAACATAGCATCAGACTTAACTAATTGAGGTCAAACCGGTTTATGGAACTTCTGTCCCAGACCCCTTCCTGGTTTAAGTTAATCAGAGTCCCCCAGCATCCTACCATGCTTGTCAGCACTCAGCTAGGCCAAGCTGTCTGCTCCAGAGATCAGGGCTGGCCCCGCCCCTCTCCTATCTAGCCAGAGCACTATCACTGCCCAATCTGGCTGGGAAGGGGGCGGAGGACTGCAGCTGGGGTCTGCCTAGCAGGGGCACAGCAGCTTCTGACAGGCTTCTCCCTGCCCCACCCCCCTCTCACTGCTTACTATTCACACACCACAAAAGAACAAGACAGGAGAGGTACTTCAGAGAGGTTTTGGTGCCATTCATTTCCTGTCCTCAGCTGCAGGGAGAGGGAGGTTGAAATGTTCATCCAGTATCATTAACCATGCATGCACATCACACAAGCAGCTCCCCACCCCCCTGCCCTTGCCTCAGAGTGCTAGCCAGGAGCTAAGGGCTGACAACACTCCCTGGCCCTTGAGTGGTGAAAAAGCCTGGCAAGGGTTGCCCACCCCCTCCAGGCACACCCCAGCTGGGGACTATACAGGCCAGGGTAGGGGTTTAAACCCCACCCTGATCAGGGCCTGGCATGCCCCCCACCTCATTTCAGCACTATGGAAAGGAAGAGAGAGCTGCTCTAGCACCCCCCAGCTTCTAGCCTGAGCCACTGCAGGTATCTGTCTGCACTTCCTGAATCAAAAGTTAATGTCTATCCACTTGCAAATTGGTTCAATCTATGTAGGTTAAACTAACCTGCAAAGATTGAATCAATTCGGGCTCAGGTTTTATGCATGTCTATACTTAGCCCAGCTGTTTCTTAACTCCTCTGGAACTTCCTCGGTCTTCCAAAACTTGTTAAATGATAATTAATGTTTTAGAGACCACTTTTGTCTCATCTTCTGGTGGGCTTAAGAGGAAATTACCTGGTTCTAAAAATGTAAAAAATCTCATGTATATTTAAACCTAAAACCATGCATGGGGGTGCACAGTGGTTCATGTGCACCCCCTGATAGCCAGTGTTCCCCACTTAGGAGACGGGCAGTGGGCATAGGTGAGAGTGCTGGTGCCCCCCACCCACCAGGGACTGGGAGCACCAGCAGAAGCACTGCTGACACTTCTGGATTGATGCAATCTGCTGTTGGGGCACCAACCCGCACCCCCGCCCAGTTGCTGACTGGCTGCTGGGCGTCAAGTGCCCCCCCAAAACTCAGAAAGGCACCCATCACCCATGCCTAAAACTGTTTAAGAAAATAAATTTGAGAGATATGTTTTATTGTACCAACTGTTTAGTTTGGCAGGAAGTAGACAAGTTCTAATACCTCTTTACCATTCCTCAAGTTTCCCTGAAGCAGTGAGACCTAAGGAAAGATAGCGTACCCAAAAGGCTTTTCTATTCCCACCCAACTATACGTTAGGACCACTAAAAGATATTATCCACAAAAGTCTTTGCCTCTCACATTTTTCCTGGAACATTGCAGCTACAACATCACCCCAACACTACTAACGTTATTTAACTTACTTGGCTTCAGTAGAGTTGCATGTGTACAAATAGAGTAGGGACAGAAGTTACATGTGAACTGGTATAAGTAATCAGAAACTGGTTCAAATCTGTAACACCACAGAAATTCAATGCACAAAAACCACTTTCAATATGGCTGAAACTGGCTTAAAATAAACCTGGATGAATGATTGATTAGCATTCTGGCTCCGGTGCAAGACGTGCGGATGTAAGCCCGCTGTGCCCCCGTGAGCCCAGGGACCCCAGCAGCGACCCAAGGACCCCTGACAAGACCTGGCCTGCTGGCAGGTAAGCAAGAACCCATGGAGGGAGGGACCTAGCCAGCTGGGAGCAGGCTAAGTGGGCCAAGGAGGATCACACCCCCCCAGTTCCTACTTGGCCCAGCCCCCCAGGGAACCACACGACCCCCCGCTGCAGGCACGCATGCCAGCTTAGGGGAAAGTCACCCACCTGTTCCTTCCCTCAGTGGAGGGGAGTGGAGGGGAGGGGAGGGGAGGGACCCCCTCCCTTAGCCCCCCAAAAGCACTGAGATGCCGACCGGCCCTTCTGTGCATGCGTGCAGTTTAAAAAGGTCCCGGCAATGGCACAAGCCTCATTAGCATCCTGGCTCCAGTGAAAGACATTCAGGTGCAAGTTTGCTGCACCCCCATGAGCCCAGGGACCCCAGCAGCGACCCCAGGGCCCCTGACAAGCCCCGGCCTCCTGGCAGGTAAGCAGGGGCCCATGGAGGGTGGGACCTAGCCAGCTGGGAGCAGGCTAAGTGGGCTGAGGAGGGTAACGCCCCCCCCAGATCCTACTTCACCCAGCTCCCAGGGAGCCGTGCGACCAGAGCCTTGCAAACAGGCCGCGCAAACAGGCATGCTCCTGAGCCAGGCATGCAAGTTAGCATGGGAGTTTACGCAGGAGGGCAAGTGGGAGGGCCCGAGGCCCTGCCTGTAAGTCCCCCAGAGCAGATAGTCCCAGCCGTAGCCAGCCCACAAGCGGCATGACACTGATGGGCATGCGCCGCACCCCAAGGTTCCCCTCGGGGTCTGTGGCCCCCCCTCTGGCACCTCAGAGATGGCCACCCAGATGGAGCCCATGGTTCCAGGCTTCACGCAGATGGAGCCTTTGGCTTTCAGCTGCGGGGGCTGCCTGTCCCTTTTTCAGGCTCTGGGGCCCAGGAGCATGGCCACCTCCCCTCATTTGCTTTCTTTTAGGGGAGGGCAAATCTTAAACCAGATTCTATCACTTTGAAGCCAGTCTGCGTGTGCTAAACTTATGTTTTGTTACAGGTCTGGACTTGTTTTTGATCACATATACTGGTAAAAGTGTGATGTCTATACCTGGCCCAAAGGTTTGAGTTTGTCCTGAACTCATTTAATCATCTTTACAAGAGCATTCAGTTCATCTATTAGTAACATTTCCAAAGTACACACCCATGTGCTCTGGATCGTGTTTTGACTTCACTCTGAGTTAACTATTCTAACTCTATTGACCATGGAGGTACTTCCAATTTCTAGTGATAAGGCAGGGGACACTTAGGTCCACCAGTTTGTCTGCCTTGATGGCCAACCTAGAGTGTTATTTTCACCAAAGCAGTAGTTCTCAAACTTTTTGGACTGAAGGCATTGCTCACTGCACTTGCGATGCACCCTTCCATAACTTTTGTCAATTGAGAGTGCCACCCAGTTTCAAAAATTGCAGTACTTACCCTCTTGCAGAGGAGGTGGCAGTTGGGATAGGGAATCATTCAGGCAGGGATAATCCTGAGCCTGCATTTATCCATGTAGCTTACCTGCTTATCTCCTTGCACCTCACAGCACCTTTCCAATGACCTGGCAGCACCCCAGGGTGACCCAGAATTCTGGTTGAAAAAAAAAAAAAAATCTGTGCACTAAAGTATATGGACCCCAGTAGTTCACTGTGATCGTATAGTGGTTAGGACTCTGCGTTGTGGCTGCAGCAACCTCAGCTCAGATCCAAGTCATGGCATCACCATTCAAGCAGTAGCATGGAACAGTGTCCTTCCTTTTGACCAGAGAGACAGCAAACAGGGCCTGCAGCACCAGGCACCAGATCCTGTCCAGGGAAGACAAGTGATCCAGCTGCCTATGACTTTGGTTTGCTGTGTGTGTTTGGGGTGTGTGCTCTGAGAAGCTGGGAGTGACTGCTGAGTGATTGATGACTGCTAAGTGATTGCTGCCTGGGCCTGACAGAAGCCCTAAGAAGGGGGCAAAACCAGTCCAGGCCCAGCATGGCATAAAAAGGAGATTCCCCAGGTGCCCAGGGACTCAGCAAATGGGGCCTGCAAACAGTTTGCAGGCAGTTCACAGTCCAGTTCCTAGGTAGTACCGTAGTCTATTACCACACAATGGTGGGGATGTGTCATACCCTCTGGCTTCCCATCTCAGCCCCACCTGGTGCTCCCCCTTATACCACTGAGGCCTCCACCCAGACGGAACCCATGGTTCTATCCTCCACCCTGATGAAGCCCCTGCATCTGGGTTGTGGGGGCTGCCAGCAATTGGGAATGGGAGCAAGGTCACCCCCACTTGTGGGGTATGCTCCTTAGTGAGGTCCCTGGAGTTCTAGGCAACTGAGCTCCAGGCCCAGGTAGACAGGCTTCATGCCATCAGGGCCCATAAGCAGGAGATTGACTACTACTCCTAACAGGCTCTTCTCCCAAAAAATGAAGAGAAAAGAGCACAGATGCCTGGCTATGTGAAGATGGACAACAGGAAGATTGACTGGGAGCCCCATGTGGGGGATGCTTGGAAGATGGTCATCTTGGATCCCAAGGCATGTGATACCAGCGTCACTCCTCCCTTGGAATTGAGCAACAGATACACACCTCTCACATCACCAGCAGAGACATCAGCCGAAACACGGGCTCTGGATGAGGGGAGACAGCTAGCTGTCACCCTTAAAAAGAAATGCAAAGGTGATCGTGGTGGGCGACTCCCTCCTGAGAGGGACAGAGGGATCTAGTGCTCTGTCCCTCTGGCCCATATGGTCTGTTGCTTCCCAGGAGCCCATATCTGGGATGTGGCAGAGAGGATTTCTAAGCTTCTCTAGCCCTCTGACCACTACCCCATGCTCTTCATCCATGTGGGCACAAGTGACATATAACCTGGCCAGGATTGCTCTGAGCTGAGTGACTACATGGCTCTTGGGGCTGGGCTTCAGGGGTTGGGGATGCAGGTAGTTTTCTTCTCCATCCTCCTAGTTGCAGGCCACAGGCCTAGGAGACACAGATGCATCAAAGAGGAGAACCAAAGTCTCTGAAAATGGTGCTACCAAAAGGTTTCAGCTTCCTTGACCACAGCATACACTTCAGAGACAGAGGTCTTCTGAGAAGGGATGGTATTCACCTCATACTGAAGAGAAAGGCTCTTTTCTTGGTCAGGATGGTGGACCTCCTGGACAGGGCTTTAAACAGAGATCACCAGGGGACAGGGAGACAATGGGTGGAGCAAGCCCAGGGGCCAGAAAACAAACAACTATTACAACAGGAGATGACAGGAAGCACAAGCTGAGGGAATGGAGCTCCCTCAACATGACAGGAAACAAAGGACCTCTCGTGGAGGGGATTACGATATGGTAGGGATAGCAGAGACCACATGGGACTCTGCCCATAATTGGACTGTAGCTATAGAAGGCTACACCCTGCATAAGAGGGCTCGCATGTGGAAAAAGGGTAGAGGTGTAGCTCTATATGTAAAGAAGCAGTACATCTCCTTGAAAACCAAAATTGGTACTAAGAAAAGTGACTTGAGACCCTCTGGGTCAAGATATGCTGGGGGGGGGGACACATGGAGAAGAGGACCTAACTCTTTGTAGGAATATATTACAGACCTCCAAATAAAGATGAGGAGCTGGATCTGAAATTCTCCATAGAACTAGAAAAGACTAGAAGAGGCTGTGAGAGCATGGACTATGGTGGTCATGGATGACTTTAAATGACCCAGACCTCTAGGAAGAACACTTGGCCAGATCTGACCAGTTGGCTAGATTCCTGACTTATACTTCCTGATACAGAAGATAGTCATCAGTACACGAGCCAACCAGAGGAAATGCACTGCTAGATTTAGTTTTGGCTAGGAGAGACACCCTAGTGAGAGTGATCTGATGATAGAGGGTAACTTAAGTGACAGTCACCACAACACTATCACTTTCACTGTCTATCATAGCCTGGGAAATCTTTCAGTAAATGTACAAATTCTATACTTTAAAAGCTGACTTAGATAAGCTAAGGACTTTAGTGAGTAATGCCCTATAGGATCAAAGACCACAAGGAAAAAGTGTGGATGAAGAGTGGTCATTCCTCAGGGACACAACCCTCGGTACACAGAAGATGTCCATACTGGTAGGCAAAAATGGTGGCACAGGGCTGGGAGGCCATCTTGACTCAATAGGGAAGTTACAGATCTTCTGAAAAAGAAAAAGGAGGCTTAACAACAATGGAAGCTAGGAATAGGTCCCAAGGAGAACTACATAATATTGGCCCACACCTATAGGGGGCAGATTAGAAAAGCAAAGGCCGAGACCGATTTCAGGTGACCAATCAAAATCAAGGACAATAAGAAATCCTTCTCTAGGATACATAAGTAACAGAAGGAAAAAAATAAAAATTAAAAAATTAAAAAAAAAAAAAAAATCAGTGGAAACGTGGGATCAATGCTCAATGCATCTGGACATCTGATCACCAACACCAAAGAGAAAACTAAACTGAATGAGAACTTCGCATCTGTATTCCACTAGTCTGACTGATAGCCTGCCAAATGTAAATATGACATGGAATAGTCATGGTAGGGATGATCACCTACCAATAGTCAATGTAGAGCTGGTAAAAGAACAGCTAGAGAGGCTGGATAGCTATAAAAAAAACCCAGCAGGACTGGATGAATTCCATCTGCGAGTGCTGAACAAACTAGCCAAAGACATCACAGGACTGCTGGTGAAACTCTTTGAGAATTCATGGTGCTCAGGAGAGGTCCCAGAAGACTGGAAGATGGCCAATGTTGTGCCCACCTTCAAGAAGGGAGGAGAGAGGAAAGAGGGAACTACAGGCTGATCAGCCTGACCTCAATCCCAGGAAAAATCCTTGAAAAATTTGTCAAGGAGTCCATATGCAATAAGCTGGTAGAAGGCAAAATTCTGAACAACAGCCAGCAGATTTTGTTGGGGGTAGCTCATATCTGACTAACCTTATCTCCTTCCATGAGCAGGTTACTCACCACCTGAACACAGGGAATGAGGTTGACATCATTTACTTGGACTTTGGGAAGGTCTTTGGCTTGGTGTCCCATGAGGCTCTCAAGGTAAAACTAGGGAACTATGGGCTCAACAATTCAACTGACAGATGTGTGGGAAACTGACTGTGGAGTCAGACCTAGAAAGTACTAATAGACAGATGTGTGTCAACTTGGTGGAAGGTAGCCAGTGGGGTTCCCCAGGGTTTGGTACTTTGATGAAAATGTTGAAAAGCACTGGTCCATGATCTGGATGTGGGGGTGAAAAGCACACTGGCAAAGTTTGCAAATGACATTAAGCTCTAGGGAAGTGTGGCCACACATCAGGGTAGGCTGACGATCCAGGCAGACCTAGACAGATTAGTTAGATGGGCAGACCAGAACCAGATGGAGCACTCCATATTTCTCAGTGTTGAGCAGCATCTGGGGAGGAAAAGTCTGCAACAAGTTTACAGGCTTGGTGGTGCTAGCACCATATCTGAAAGGGATCTGGGGGTCATAATTGACCATAAAATGAATATGAGCCACCAGTGTGATGCTACAGTTAGCAGAGCAGACAATATGTTGGAGTGCATCAACTAATGCATCTCAAGCAAAACTAAGGAAGTCATTGTCCTGCTCTACCCAACATTGGTGAGGCCACAGCTAGAGTACTGCATACAGTTCTGGGTGCCACACTTCAAGAAGGATGTGGAGAAGCTTGCAAGAGTCCAGAGAAGAGCCATTCATATAATTAGAGGCCTGAAGAGCAAGACATATGAGGAAAGGCTGACAGATATGGGACTGTTCAACCTAGAAAAGAGGTTTTGTGGGGATTTGCTGGCAGCTTACAAATATATCAGGGAAGAGCATCAGGGGCTAGGCAAACACCTGTTCACCAAAGCACTCCAGGGGAAAACTGGGAGGAACACAAACTCCTAGAAGAAGGTTTCAGACTGGATAAGGAAAAACTTCTTCACAGTTCATACGACCAGACTCTGGAACAGACTCCCAACAGAGGTAGTGCAGGCACCAACATTGGAGATCTTCAAAAAGAGACTGGATGCACACCTTGCTGGGGTTATTTGACCCCAGCAATCTTTCCTGCCCAGAGCAGGGGGCCTGGACCCAATGATCTCATGAGGCCCCTTCAAGCCCTAAACTTCTGTGAATCTTCTGTAAAGTTCTGTGTTCGGTGGAACACCAATTGTGTATGTGCACCCAGAACTTTATTGATAACTATTTTATTTTATAGCATATTGGAGCAACTCGTGTGAGCTATTCCCCTCCCCAGAGTTTTGTACTATTTTTATTTGCTTTGTGGTGTTGCCTCTGCAAATATTTGCAATTCTAGTAATGAAAAATGCAGTTCTTCCCTCTAAAGGAATTTGCTCTAATTTCTTTATACCTATATTATTGTTCTATCATATGGTACAATAAATGCTAATCCTAAAAGCAAACTTCCTTTATTGCCCCTAGACCATTCCATGAAAATTATAAACATATTCAAAGTTTGCCTAGCTAGTCATATCCTCTTATTTTGATGACAGAATTATGAATCATGAAATGTAGTTATGTAATGTATAATATATGTCTCTATACTGGTTTATTTAATTGGATAGTGGGACAGTGTTCACAGTCTCTGTAATTTTCAATTGTTGTATTTATTTTATTTTTATGGAGGGATGAAGGAAGTCTTTTTTTCCATTTCTGAACTGGGATCCTTCAGAAATCTGAACATTCAAAGTTATGTATGTTCTCACCCAGGAATATATCAGCCTCCCTGGGAACTAGTGTGTGGTTATCATAGGCCATTTAAAAATAGAAAGATTCAAAGCAAATTTTGGTAGATGAACATTCAATTAGGTGTTGAAAATAACTGTTTTGCATAGTCAACCATAATTATCTGTTGGATGGTAAAGAAATTTTAATCTAATGCAATCAGCCAGATATCAGTACAGCTTCAGTCAATGGAATTATTTCAATATACAACACTTGAAAACCTAGCTTTTTAAAAATCTTTTGCAAATATTAAGCATACAAGTATCTGTCACATCTACTATATCCTAATATTAAGAACCCTTCACATTTATCTACCTTCCTTCTGTTATCAGTTCAACTGAACTGTACAAGACTCCTTGCATTAAAACTGAATGAATGCAAACATACAAATCCGTATGTCTAGCTTCTCCTTGATATGGATTCTCAGTGGGAAAAGAGTATCAGCATTAAGGTACTGTGATCCTTTTGCAGTACAATTATATTCTGGAATAGAAACTGAGCTTCTTGGTTTCCATAATATTCATGGTGAAACTACTAAAGGAACAGGCTGGAAGTAGGAAAACATTTTATGTACTGTGTTTGGCATTTTGGAGGCTAGGCTACAATTCCTATATATGAACCTGTGCACAGAAGGAAATATGTCCTTCAAACAATGTTGCAGAAATGAATTGTTCAGGACGTATTTGATAAGACTACTATTTCACCCCACCCAGTATTTAGGAGTTGCTTGCCATGGCAAACATCATATCTTTCAGTACTGAATAAATTTTTCTCTTTCATTTGCACAGTGAAAAATTTGTTTGTGGTTTTTCTGAACTATATGAATTGGATGAGTCATCTGTAACTGATAAAGAATGAAAGCAATATTTGAAGTAGCAGCAGCTTGGATAGCAATTCATGCTAGCTGTATATGATACATGAAGGTTCTTTATCTAGTGGGAGAAAAATATAAAACTACTGAAAGATCTAGGTTTAATTTTCTGGTAAGTTCATATGCTTTTTTCTAAAGGTCTATCCACATCTTTTCTTTCATTATTTGTCATAAAAATCCCTCCTTTTTCCCCTAAATAAGAGATATTGCATGTCACCATGGATAACATACTTTTTTTTAACTCTGGAGAGCTGGAAAATAAACTGATACAAACCAGAGTAGAATCAATTCGTCTTCCTCCTCCCCCCACCCCAACAAAAAATGGATATAACCACAAAAGCCTTTACCAGTGGGTCATCAGCAAGGTAATTTAAAGTGACAAAAATTGCTTATCTAAGTTAACATAAAATTGCTTTTGAGAAAAAAATGACACTGAATTTCATCACATGTAGACACAAATTAAATAAATAAAATTGCCAGTGGCACTATAACAGGGACCCCAAACCCTGTTATTTGGGCACAATGGAGGAAGAGGACAGGGAACTATAATATGGAGTCAGGGGATCAATGTCCCTTTAAGAGCAAGCAGCAGGCTAAGCCAGCTGTGTGGGGCTGAAGCTGTAGGGCTAGGGACAGAAGTTACACAAACTGGTTTACGTGATCAGAAACTGGTTTAAATCTGTAAAAGAAAAGAAGCTTAGTGTACATAAACCAGTTTCAAAATGGCTGAAACTGTTTTAAGATAAACCTGATTAAATGTACCATCAGACTTAATTGATTTGGGTCAAATCCATTTATGAAACTTCTATCCAAGACCCTTTCCTGGTTCAAGTTAAATCATAGTCCCCCTAGCATCCCAGCATGCTTTGCAGCCCTGGGCTGGGCTGTGCCATCTGCTCCAGAGAGCAGAGCTGGCCCACAGCTGAAGCAGTGAGTGCTGTCTGACAAGGGGGTAGGGAAAGACAAGCCCAGCTGGGGATGTAGCCCAGTCTATGGGGGGGGGCAGGAATGCCCCCCCCCAAGCAAACCACAGCTAGGGTCTGAAGCCAGGGAAGGGAGTTAAACACTCCTTCCCCCACTCAAACTTGTTCCTGGCTGTAACTGTGGAGTACAATTCCCAAAGGCACCTGGAAGCAGGAGGAGGAAGTGAGGAGCAACCCTACAGAGTCCTGCTGCTGTAATTCTGGACTGCAAATCTGAGAGACCTAGGGGGCAGCTAGAAGAGGAAGTGAACATATAGCTAGAGAGCCATGCTGTAACGCACCCCAGCTTCTGGCCTGAGCCACTGCAGGTATGTGGCTGCATTTCCTGAATCTGCATCTCCTAGCACCCCCTACCATGCCAAGTTTGCCTCAAAGCACTCTCATTCTTTCCCACCACATCTTGATCTTAACTATTTTAGAAGAAGGCTGCCTCTCGTCTTTTGGTCACAGTGCTCCTGCTACCCCATGTCCTGCTGCTATAATGGGGTTCCAGGCACCCCAGCCTTAAGGGCAATGCATGGCTCCAACCACCCCTTTACCACACCCCAAGCCTCACTGATGTACTGGACATTGTTTGGCCTTAACTGCAGCCCCTTGTCTCTCTCGGCACCCCCTGGCACGCAGGCTTTCTGCAGCTCCTTGTCTCTTGCTGCCCCCTTTTTGCTCTGGGGATTCTCATCCCCTTTTTGCTATGGGGCTAGGGTCTGTGCACCCCAAAATGCTGCACCCTCTCTGGTGCCAGGGTCCCCACACTACCATAGGTCCCCTATGAGGCCTCCTCCAAACCACTGGTTGTAAACAGTAAACAGAAGACTTAAGGCCCTTGGCTATAACAAAAATCTCTGCCAATTGGCAACAATATCATTCTTCCTGCCATACCAGAGTTGCTCCATGTTCCCCAGTCTTGGTCCCTACCTGCAGTCTGGCCTCTCCTTTTTGCTCAGTGCAGCAAAGCTGTTCCCCCCTCTGGTTGCTAGCAGGGAACTGCCTATCTGGCCTCAGCCTGGGAGTTATATAGGAGCCAGACCCTGCCCCTTCCGGTCAGCTGCCTCCCACCGGTTACCCTGGTAACCCACAGCTGGGATTCTTGCTTACTTCTCCACAAGTAGCAGGCACCTCAGTGCCCTGCTACAGTCTGCTCACTTCTTTCAATTTAATCTGTGCAGCTTAAACTAACCTGCAAAGACTGAATCAATTCAGCCTCAGGCTTTTTGACCATCTGTGCCTAGCCTAGGAGTACAGGCTGGCCCTTAATTATGAATGCAAAAGTCCTATATGGCACATGTGGGGCTGGGAAAGGGGGTGTGGTTTCAAGGCACATAAGCCTAGGGCCTGAACCAGAGCAGGAAGACAGAACCTGCAGGTTGCAGGTAAAGGTGCTTCCCCTGGGAAGCTCACTGTAGGAAGTAGTGCCCAGGGACACCCAAGCTACCCACATGGTTGAGAGTAGGCCTAGCCCTGAGGACCGTAGTTTGTGAGAGGATATTGACGGAGTCTGTGGAAGGAATTTACTTGCATTTCAGTTGTGGTGGTATACAATGTTCCCTCTAAGGAGTAGTGGTCCATGACTGCGCCGCTTTGGTCCGTGAGCGTGCTGCTTCAGTCCCGCCTCCCCCTTTCAGTGAGGTGTGGGACACTTAAAGGTAAGCTCCTCACTCCTCACCAGGAGCAGGCAGTGGGGGCTGGGGCCTGGCACAGGCTTCACTGGCTCTGGGGCACTACTCCACTCCCCCACATCGCCCTGGGGAGTATGGAGGCACATGGCATCAGGGCTGGGGAGTGGAGGACTTCCCCGGAGCCAGAGGAGCCTGTGGGGTAGTTGCCTGGAGTCCGCAGAGCCTCACTCAGGGTAGACAGCAGATTCTCCCCAAGGTGAGGCAAGGCAGAGATGGAAGCTGGGGCTGGCGTGGGCTCTGCCAGCTCCAGGGAACTGCTCCTCAGGCTCTGCCAGCTCCAGAGAAGTGCTCCACTTCCCAGCCCTAATGCCAAGTGCCTCCTTGCTCCCTGAGGTGATGCGGGGGAGCAAAGCAGTTCCCTAGAGCCAGCAGAGCCCATGCCAGGCCCCAGCCCCTGCCCCATCTCAGGGAGGAGGTTACCTTTGCTAAGTGTCTCATGCTGCAGCCCAGCTCCTATCCCAGTGAGTGTGCAGCCTTAAAAAGTCGGTGTGCAGCAAGACTTTTACTTGTGCACAGCCATGCACGTGCACACCTTAGAGGGAACCTTGGTGGTATATGTTTGTTTATGTTTGTTAAACAACCAGAGGACTGGGAGTGGCTGTAGGGGCAAAGGAGGCCATGAGCAGTCACCCTCTGCTGCAGGCCTGAGGTCTGAAAATCCAGAGCTTGAATTGGAGCTGAGAGGTCTCAGCTAGAGAAAAAAGAAGTTGAGATCAAACAGGATGAACCCTGGACAAAGGTTGGGGGATGAGGGCCTGGCATTAGTCTGGCAAAAAGAGAGAGAGAGAGAGACTTTGGGGTCTGGGTTCTGAACTCCAAGGCAAGCAGACCAGGTTTAGCCCAGGGAGAGAAAAAAGGGGACTAGAAAAAGCACCAAAAATGACCAGCTTCTAAGGGCAGTCTCCCCTCTTTATTATCAATATCAAGGCATAGCTGGCAAGATCTCAAGTGAAGACCCTAAGAGGCAGGAGCTAAGGCTGGTCAGGACTAAACTGGCCATAATGGGGGTGCCACTACAGCCCTTGGGCACATCCTTTCACAAGCACTAAACACATAACATAGGATCTTCCCTTACCTCCATGATGTAGTACTAAAAAAGAAATAAAATGGACATAATCAAGAGCATTAGCAAAGGTAAAATTACAAAAGTAAGCCATATTAATGTTTCTAAACATAAGCTGATTTCTAGCCTGGGTAAAAGACAGATGTTTTTCTACAATTAGTATTCAGCAACTAGAACATAAAACATAGCAACTAGAAAATAGAACTACACATGCAATTAATGCAACGTGATAAACTCTGGAGCTCTTTGAGCTGGGGTACACTGCTCCTGAGTGCATTGTCTACACATGTGCCTGGCACAGCAGCACTTTGAGCCAGAGTGGAGCAGCCCTGGGCTGGCAGAGGCCACAGTGGGTGATCCCTGGGCTCTGCGTGGTGGTGTCCGGTGGTGGAGGAGTGAGCAGGAGCCAGGGGTCTGGTCCCCTGGACTGACCAGGTGCAATTTACACTCAGCAGTCACCATTTACAAGTGCATTTGATCTCACTTAAAGACTCCACTCTAATATAGTACTGTCCATGACAGTACCATTTTACACCAGAATCAATTAGTTTACTGTGCCCTAATACCAGCACATATGTAGATAGTGATGCTTTATGGCACAGCTAATTAGTCAATTCTGCAGTTAAATGTGTATGTAGATGTATCCAGTAAGTATCTATATAGGTTACTGCTGGAGAAGGAACAGTGGAATAGAGGGACTATTTGATGGTAAACACAGCAATTCTGAAATAAAATGCTTCCCCTCCTTATGCTCCATAGTGAAGCCCCACATAGACACCTCCCATGCTTTCTGATCCCTCTGCTTTAACAATATCCCCTACCATGCCCAACCATTTGTTAAAGTTCTGGAGCACAGAAAGACACATGAAAGGTGAGTTATGGCTCACACTATGGACTTATCTAGAAGACCATAACACATATGAATTTAAATTATATTCATCTTTTAAAAAGCCCACTTCTGCCATGCTGCAGAGACTTAAATTGATTTGTATCCAAAATTGATTTATATTACTCTAACTCCCTGCTTCTTTCATCTGAGACTGGACTTGCTCACAACTGCGCTCACCCTTTTTTGAATGACTGGAAGGTGCCTAGCACCTACTATGGATACGTAAGAAAGACGAGGAGAGTCAAAATTTTGACTGCTCCTAAAGAACTGTTATCAGTACAAACATACATAAATCTACACATGTTGGAACATCCACTTTCAGAATCAAGTGTTTTGTTTTGACTTCAATACTTGCAAAATTGCCCACTGAGCTGTCATTACATTTCAGAATGACAGTACAATAAAATATATCACCCAAAGAAATTCTTGCCGCTTGAAAAGACAAGTGAGAAAAAAATGAATTTGAAGTAAAAAATAGCATACAAAGTTATAAAATTCCTTCCTGAGTACTATTTATTGAATACAATTATACACAATAATACACAATACATTGCTTATTATCATTATGGCCCTTTCTATATCCATGCCTTGCATACTGTCCCCAAGGCTGAACCCCATGCTTCCAAAAGGATATGGAAGAATGAGAGAAAGTCCAGAGAAGGACAACAGTGACAATTAGTGGTATGGAGGAGCTTCCATATGAGGAGAGACTAAAGAGGCTAGGCCTAGTCTAAAAAGGCAGGAAGGAGGACCCGGGAAACTATAGGCTGGTTAGTCTTACCTCGATCCTAGGCAAGCTGTT
>NW_017728918.1:63717932-63725497 GCF_001723895.1 Crocodylus porosus | reverse complement strand
TGTTCAGCCTCCAAAAGAGAAGGCTGAGGGGGGATCTTGTGGCCTGTTATAAACTAGTCAGGGGGGATCAGCAGGCATTGGGGAAGTCACTGTTTCCCCAAGCACCGCCAGGAGTGACCAGGAATAATGGTCACAAGCTGGCAGAGGTCAGGTTTAGGCTAGATATCAGGAGGCGCTACTTCACGGTCAGGGCGGCTAGAGTCTGGAACCAACTTCCAAGAGAAGTGGTGCTGGCTCCTACCCTGGGGGTGTGTAAGAGGAGGTTAGATGAACATCTTGCTGGGGTCATTTGACCCCAGTATTCTTTCCCGCAATGGCAGGGGGTCGGACTAGATGATCTGCTCAGGTCCCTTCCAACCCTACAAACTATGAAACTATAGTCAGTTTAGAAAAAAGACACTTGAGACATGATAATGGTTTACAAAGTACTAAATGGCAAAGAGAAAGGGATTAATTATTTATTCTCTCTCTTAAAACAAGAATTAGGGGTCATAAATTAAACCAGTAGTTAATAAGTTTAAAACTAATAAATGAAGTTCTTGTTCACATAGCATGTAACTAACACATGGAACTTGTTGCCACCAGATGTGGAAACTAACAGTTTAGCCAGATTCAAAAAGGGATTGGACAAATTACTGGAGGAAAGGGGCATCAGTAGCTATTGATCATGGGAATCAGGGATACAGACTCTGAACTCAGAACTTACTAGACCTTAAATGCTATAGGCTGCAAGTGGGAGACAAACACTGAGAAAAAATCTGGTCAAACCCTGATTACTCTCTCTTTCAACATCCACTCTCTGCCACTGTGTGATACAAGATACTGGGCAAGAAGGACCCATGGTCTGATCCAATAAATGGCAGTAAATGGCATTTATTATGTTCAGATTGCCCCAAACGCAATACACAGCTCCTGATATGTCATTTTATAGTAAGAATGTCCTCTGCTGTTATAATCAAAGGGCTATGGTCCTTG
The DNA here is from genome assembly GCF_001723895.1 of Crocodylus porosus. Classification (NCBI taxonomy): domain Eukaryota; kingdom Metazoa; phylum Chordata; order Crocodylia; family Crocodylidae; genus Crocodylus; species Crocodylus porosus. Next base: position 63,724,522 of record NW_017728918.1, on the reverse strand, counting down.
GGACAATAAATAGTCAGCTTTTAATGGCACATATTCTATGTGTAATATACATTGTCTGTTCAAAGAAATCTATTGTTGTTCATTTCCAGATGAAATGGCCAGGTCACTTATAATGTGATATATCCATTATAATCATGTTATATAGAGATATGCATCTGTACTCATTATTTTTATAATCCCCAAACTAGTAAAGCTATTTTCACTAAAGCAAGTAATAGTAAATCATTAACCTCTTAAGTATAGCTGGGAAGCAATAATATAATAATGTATGCTTCAAATGATTCTGCTAAGAAGCTGTCTATATTCTTAAATACTGGTCTTCACTACATATTTTGAAATTCTGCCACCCTTATCATACTTAGTATTGAGAATGGACAATACTGGTTGAGGGTCCTGTATGCTACACACAGAGACTTGTAGAGAGACCCACTAACAAAAGTGAAGCTCCTCAGAGATTAAGGTGAAACTCAATGTAAATGAAATTGGAAAAATCAGGCTTTAATTTACTGGATCCATCTTTTCCTACTATGATTTAATGCCAGTTCCAGAAAACCCATCTTTTTAAGACTAACATCAAACATTGAACCCCTACTGTAAGGCCTCCTGAAACACTCAGTAAAAAAAAAAAAAAGTTTTATTTTTATCTCACAGGAAATATCTGGTTGAGAAATTCCAGTTTTGAACTGAAGAAGAAAGGGAGGAAGGAAACTATCCTGAAAGTATATGCAACATTATGTAAGTCCTTCTCTGCCCATTCACCAGGGCTAACAAGCCCCACAGGACAGTTAAGATTCTCTTGCAGCAGAAAGTGCCAGAAAATTCAGAGAGTTATGTCATATTAATGTCTGATCTTCTGCCAAGTCACTAAATTCCCATGCTTTTCATGACTAGGTTTTTAACAAGTTTTTAGCATATATTACGTAGGCATATAGAAACCATGAAGCTGGTCTAGCCAGAAATATTCTCTCTCAGTTCCCTGAGCTCAGGTTCTGGATAATCTATGTTAGACAGAAATAAATCTCAATATCCAGTTGGTTAACACTTATAGTACCATTTTAGAATTGTCACTCTTTTAAAGCCAGACTCTTGGCTCAAATTGACTTCCAGACCAACACTAGTTTCTACTTACATAAAACAGTGCTGTGTTCCAAGGCAGAGAGACTGCTGTAATAGGTAGTAACCTTAGAAGTGAATTAAGGCTGCAGTCAAGGAGGTAATGTTGGTCAAAATAGCATTCATATTCATGGCAAACTGTTATGTGTTTTAGGACTTTTCCAAAGGAAGTAGGCAGCCTTCAATAGTCTTTTCCCAGAAACACAGGATTAGAAGGATCACCTGAGACAAGTTTCGTAACCAGTCTCCTGCTACCAAGAACAGCCAGGCTATTCCTCTCTGGAAATGGCATACATTCATATGGTGTTGAGAAAAACATTAATGTTCCCATTGTTGTAACACACCAAAATTTTGGGCTTAAGACTAAGGCACAAGGAGCCACAATGAGGAGAAGAACACATCTACCTTTTGTGTTAAGTTTTTCAGGGACCCAAGTGGGGTGGAATTGTATCACATTTAGGTTCCTTAGTCAATCTTTAATGTTAAATAAGGGTAAATGTTAAGGTTCTTCTCATTTCCAAACAGCAATCTCCCAGTTTATAGTATAAATTCTTATTAGTCCCTATTTGCACTTTGTACTGTTGATTTCATTTTATTTGTATTATTTATGGTCATCCAATTCTGACTGTGTATTCCAATCCTCCTTTGCAACAGGCTATCTCAAAAAAATTCATCACTGCACTCTTATTTTTAGGAGACAGCACACTAGCTTGATTACTGGAAGTGATAAATACGATTAATCCCAATACCAATAATTGAGGATTCCCTTTCATCACTACTAGTTGTAGTCTTCTCCTCAGTGGATTTCTTACCCACTTTACAATTTTTCATCCTATTCCCATCTTCTGTAGCCTACCTAATGCCTTACTGAAGTCCAGGTAGAGGAGATCTGTCACAATTTCTTTCTTTACAAAATGACAATCTGGAACAAACTACTTTCATAAAATTATGCTACATTTTATCCCATTCTCAATTACCTCCATCTCTTCCATTATCTTCCCCTTCAGATTTGTTCTCTCTGTATACTGCTGGGGTCAGACTAATGGGTATGTGGTTGCCTATATATGGGCAACCCCCTCTTAACACTGTTTCACTTAGTGCTGTTTCACTATAATGTTTATTTTACTTGATAGACAATTCTACTTAGCGCTCAGCAATTTTCATTACAAGGCATTGTACAGCTGGCACTGAAACTGACACTAATCATGGCAGCCCTGACTCTGTTGATTTTGGTAGCTTTAGAAAATGAAAAGTGAAACTGAAAGTTGGTTTCACTTAATCTAACCCACCTCCATCTAACCCAGGAGGTGCACAGCCCCACCAGGGGAGATGTCTTCCTGGACCTGGTCCTGGCCAGGGGCGACGACCCAGGTGCTCAACTACCTGGGCGACAGCAATCATCACCTGCTGGAATTCACCATCCAGCGCAAGGTGGCAAAGGCCTGCAGCAAGGCAGCGGCCCTGGACTTCAGGAGGGCAGACTTCAATGAGGTAAGGAGAACAGACAGGGAGGAACTGAGGTCCCGGAGGACAGGGGAGTCAGGTGTCCAAGAAGAGGGGCCATCACCAGGGAGGACTATACCTCAGTTGCTCGGGGCTGCAGGGGGGTGGTCAGGAAGGCCAAGGCAGAGATGGAACTGGGACTAGCTACCCGGATCAAGGACAAGAAGACCTTTTTTAAAATACATAGGGGGCAAAAAGAAGGCACCGGGTAATGTGGGACCTCTGCAAGACACACTAGGAAATCTGGTCATCACACCAGATGACCAAACTAACCTTTTTAACAATTTCTTTGCCTCCATTTTCCTGAGCAGGGACTGGGTCACCCCCCAACTGGGACCCCCGCAGGCCCCAGGGGAGGCACACCCAGACCTAGGGTAAGTGAGGACCTAGTCTTGGAACTTCTGGAGGGACTGGATGTATTTAAATCAGCTGGTCCTGATCATCTCCACCCCAGAGTGCTGAGGGAATTAGCAGAGGTCCTTGCAGGACCCCTGGCATGGCTTTATGAGCACTCGTAGTGCTCTGGTGTGGTGCCAGAGGACTGGAAAAGGGCCAACGTGGTTCTCATTTTCAAAAAAGGGAGGAAGGAGGAACCAGGAAACTGTAGGCCAGTTAATCTTACCTCAATCCTGGGTATTCCTTTTTGAGAGTATTATCATGGCACATGTTCATGAGGGGCCAGCAGGGGAGATTATGCTTAGGGGCAACCAACATGGGTTCATTAGAGGCAGGTCCTGTCAAACCAACCTGGTGGCCTTCTATGACCAGGTCACAAAATCCTTAGATGCAGGGGTAGCAGTGGACATAGTCTTTCTGGACCTTAGGTAGGCCTTCAGCACTGTCTCTTAACCCATTCTCACTGAAAAACTAGGGGACTGTGGTGTCGAAACCTACACAGTCAAATGGGTTGCTAACTGGCTTGAGGGCTGCACACAGAGAATGGTGGTGGACGGGTCATTTTTGGCCAATGTAGACAGTGGGGTTCCGCAGGGCTCATTCCTCAGGCCCGCACTGTTCAACATCTTCATCAGCGACTTGGACGAGGGGATAAAAGCACCCTGTTCAAATTCACAGATGACACTAAGATGTGGGGAGAAGTGGGTATGCTAGAAGGGAGGAATAGGCTGCAATTGGACCTAGACAGGTTACAGGGGTGGGCGGATGAGAACAGGATGGATTTCAACACTGCCAAGTACAAGGTACTGCACCTGGGAAGGAAGGACCAGAAGCATACCTACAGGCTGGGGAACTCCCTTCTCATCAGTGCAGAGGCAGAAAAGGATCTTGGCGTCATTATGGATGCCAAAATGAACATGGGCCGGCAGTGTAGGGATGCAGTCAGGAAGGCCAACCGTACCTTGTCGTGCACCCACACATGCATCTCAAGCAGATCCAAGGAGGTGATCCTCCCCCTCTATGTGACACTGGTCAGGCAGTAGTTGGAGTACTGCGTCCAGTTCTGGGTGCTGCACTTCAGGAGGGATGTGGGCAACATGGAGAGGGTCCAGAGGAGGGCCACTCGCATAATCGGGGGGCAGCAGGGAAGGCCGTACGAAGACAGGCTAAGGGACCTGAACCTGTTCAGCATCCACAAGAGAAGGCTGAGAGGGGATCTAGTGGTCTGTTACAAACTAGTCAGAGGGGACCAGCAGGCACTGGGGGAGTCCTGATCAGTTTCCCTGAGCACTACCAGGAGTGACTAGAAATAACGGTCACAAGCTGGCAGAGGGTAGATTTAGGCTAGATATCAGGAGGCGCTACTTCACTGTCAGGGAGGCTAGGATCTGGAACCAACTTCCAAGAGAAGTGGTGCTGGCTCTTACCCTGGGGGTGTTTAAGAGGAGGTTAGATGAAAACCTTACTGGGGTCGTTTGACCCCAGTACTCTTTCCTGCCATGGCAGGGGGGTCGGATTTGATGATCTTCTCAGGGCCATTCTGACCCTACCAACTATGAAACAATGAATGTTTGGTTTTTCAGGAACCAATTAAGAGTGCTAAGCAAGGGTTGCCTGTATATTGAATTTGCTATTCTTCTGGTACATTTATTAAGAATACTTGCTCCTCCCTCTGATAATATCCCTTGATTAAAAACATTATTCAGGATTCTACTGGAAGCCAACATCATTCAACTGAAACTGTGTTTTCAACTATGTGGAGGCCGTGTAATTCTGTTGCTATCAATTGTTGTTTCAAAAGGAATTCTTACCCTGCTGCTAGGGGGCTGCCCAGGACAAACATTTTTAACACAACATTGCTAAATTCCTGTTTTTAAGGACCAAACTCCACAGCCAGCTCATCTACCATCTTTCATTAAACTGTCCTTGATCAAACACATAATAGAGTTGAGGCTGCTTGCAGCTGCAAGGCTGGGGGTTCAAATAATCCAAGATTCACTGTAAATTAACCTTTCTGCTACCAGTCGGAGGCATGCAGCAGTAATGACCAAGGTGCCACATGCAGATTCATCATTAAGTAACCTTAACAGTTGTAGAGTTTAAACAAGCCTTAAGAGCCTTGGTAGTTTCTCTTGGTTCTTGGTACATGAACCAGCTGGTTGATAACTGTTCTTCTGGAACCAGATTGTGCCTATCTGATTAGAATTTGTATGAGTGATAAACTATAAAAGGCATTTTCCACAGCAGCAGGAAACCATTCCAACCTCCTCTGCAGTTCAAGCACACCAAGACTGCAGCCTCCATACATGCTTGGAGGGCAAAAGATGCCAAAAGGAATTGAAAGAAGTATGGCCCTGGCTCTTCCTTGTGCAGCCTCATCGGCCCATGAAGTATATGGGGGCTTGTATGTGAAAATAGCACAGCAGCTGGCTCTGGTAAGAGCTTTAATAGAGGGGAGCAGGCACGGTTTGTCATGGACATCCCCAAGAGGAGCTGCCACAAGTTCAGGCGGTGCCTACTTAATAGGACAGAGCCCTTGGAATAAAAGTTTTTCATGAATTGTTTGAATTCAGCCTTTCTGCAATTTGTCGTCAAAAGGAAAAGCAATGCAATGTTAACATTCCATTTGAAAGAGTAAAAATAGAGGATAAAAATGTCTAGTTAAAATAAGAAATTCTTCTGGAAGTATTTTTATTTGTTGCTCCTACTTATGATGCTTTACACCATAGCATTACTAATTCCACAGTGAAAATTTGTTGGTATCACAAGCAGGAACCAGATGAGTGCCAAACTGAGGTACTCAGTCCTGTTCACTGTGGCTTCAGGAACTGCAGGCCTTTCATTTGCTGTTTAATTGTCCTGTAAAAGTCTTGAGTCAATATTTTCATTTCCTGTTTTCACCTGCCAGTGGTGAACAATCTGCCCCCTTTTCAGAGCATCTGACTAAATTTAACATGGCAACTATAACAGGCAGAACAAGAAGGAAAACTCCCATGCCTGCTGGATTGGAAAATTGTAACCATATTTAAAAATTTCAAGTATGTACATAGACCTTGAAAACAACCACCTTGCTCTGAATAGCATCACTGTTCTGCAATTTTTATATTGTTGATTGCAAAAAGGTTCAAGTTGCATGGAAAATATACAGAGAGGAGAGTACTGCAGCTACAGTAAATAGACTAAATTAATGAAGCAAAAGGTTCAAGGTTTAAGATCTCATTTTTTCTTATACTAGGAAATATGACAAGTGAAATCACATAAGTTAAATAAACTTCATAGACATTAGGGCTGGAAGGGACCTTGGAACATCAGCCCCCCACCCAAAGGTCAGGAAGTCAGCTGGGGTCATAGAATCCAAGCAAGATAAGCATCCAATTTGCTCTTGAAGGTGTTCAATGTAGGTGCTTGAACAACCTCCAATGGCAGGCTGTTCCAGGACTTGGGGGCTCCGACAGTAAAGAAATTCTTCCTTATGTCCAGCCTGAAGCGGTCTTGTAGTACTTTATGACCATTCGACCTCGTCATCCCTTGGGGCGCTCTGGTGAACAAACGTTCCCCCAGATCCTGGTGGTCACCCC
>NW_017728918.1:63708232-63716956 GCF_001723895.1 Crocodylus porosus | reverse complement strand
GGTCCTGGAGCAAGCGGCCTCAGCCAGCTCCCGGGCGAACTCCTGGCCAAGCTCAGGACTTTGAGTGGGAGGTCTGTAGTAGACTCCCACCGTTGTGTCCGCTGTGCCGTGTTCCCCATGGATTTTAACCCAGAGGGTCTCCAGTCATTAGATAATCATTTTCTACCTACTAAATATACCATACAGTATATAGATGACATTACAACCGAAATCTTCCTAAAAACAGAATTCAAATTGAGGTAATAAGGTATTTTGAGGGATTTTCTTTCCTGTGAATAATTTACTTTTGAAATACCAGATGCAGGAGAAGTAATCTAACCAATCACACATTAACAGTCTCTTGCAAAGCACTGATTCTGCAGTTATATCAACAAAATGAATACATTGTTGTCTATGATAGAAGCCAAGTCCTTAAAAGGTAGTATTGTAGAAAATAGCTACATTTATGTAAGACTCTGATTTATTGTATCTTTGTTTTGGATTGTTTTATAGGAATTCATAAGGCAAGTTCTCCGGTTCCACAAGTGGAAGCTCGACCTGCCAGCACTGATTTAAAACAAACAAAAATGGCTGATTCATGTAAGCATTTGTAATAAAGCTACCATATAAAAACATGGGTCAGATATGTTTTGCTTGTTGTACATCCAATTGTAACAACCCCAGGTTTTTGTTCTTTAAATCCCAGAAGCACAGTGCTTGCAGGGACCTTGATACAGAAATAGCAGAATTTATACATGAGGCCTTTGTCTTTTTAAATCTTGGTTTCAGGATGCAATAAATTTTGCCCTCAGTATGCAAAATGCCTCCAGATTTTATGAAGTTGCAGGAGACCTTCTCCAGTAATCCAGGTCAGTTTGAAAGGATGAGACTCCCTTTCAAACATGTCACCAATTGATATAGCTTGTCTTCTGAATCCTAAAACATGAGCATAAAGCCTAAAGGACAAAGTCTTACACTCCGTGGACAGATCTGCATGTTCATTAATCTACCGTAATTATGGTGCATTAAGTTTAGTACCTGTAATAACCGGTGCCTGCCATAATTGGTGCTACTGTGCATTAGCACAGGTGAACACTTTTTAGTGATGTTTAATGCATGTTAGATTAAGTCTACTGTGCAGTAGCATGCTTTTTGCATGATGTGCTAGTATGCAGTAGAATTAGTCTAATGCATGTTTAGCGTCTCATGTAGATGCGCCAATATGGGTAGCATACAGTGTATGCAGCATGTGAATGGTACTTGTCTGACTCCTGTTTTTAACTCTGCCAAGCAAAACACTGCAGGCAAATGACAAAACAGATTCACTTGTTCCTGATTCTTACCACATAAAATGAAACCAGCCTTATCCAGCCACATCTGTTTCTTTATTTTTGCCCCACACTCATTCTTATTAGAATTGGACAAAAGGTTTGGCAAAATGATTACAGTCTGCTCAGTGAAGAAGGGTTTCCTAATGGAACAAACCTCTCTGTATTGGATGTGGATATGCTTTGAGAACTATTTTATCAAATCAGCTTCCTCAGGTTGAGGGCTGGGGGAGTATGCAAAGCTTATGTTAAAAAAGTATGGTTCCCCACAAAAGAGCTGGAAGATGAAATCTCTACCCCTCACCTAGTCTAGACCCCTCATCTGGACTGTGGCTGCTAATATAGCAATAGAAAGGAGATAGCAAGTATATAGTGATGTGTTCTGCTGCTTCACCATTGTATTTTACATTTTCCTGTGTAAAAGATAAGAAAATGGAATTAGCAGTTTAATACTATCTAAATAGTTTTAATGTGGGAATCAGAGTATAAGAGAATACCCAGAAAAGGAATAGGCAGATGCAAAGAGTAAATTAAATTCCTGATACAGAGAAACTACTAATTCAGAACAAGAAACTTTATTAAAAGTACAGTAAGTCTACATGGGATAGGTATTACATTTGTACTTTTTATAGATATATCAAAAAGATGTGCTCTTAACCTTTGCACCTATACTGTGCTCGTGCTCTGGAGTTTGTCAGTCAATCGGTTGAAGAATAAAGCTATGTTGCATTGCCTACAATGTTTTGATATTTAGCAGGCTTTAAACAGAGACCAACTAATATATAATTTACTGGGTGTGCCTAAATTACTAAATGTAAGAGCCACTATTAACAGTGGGGTTTTGTTTAAGAAGTAGGTATACAATGAAAAATATGAAAATAAATATTTTCATGATTACAAAAAGAAGTCCTTTCTTTGTAAACATTCAGGCAGACATTCCTCTGCAGAGTCAGGCAGCCAAATATAGCAAAAGAGTACCAGTACATGGTAATCACAGGAAAACTGTATGCAAATAAAGTACACCCATTAAGGCTAAATAAATATCTCACACACACAAATTCTTTCATGTTAGAAAAACCTATGATGCTATGTATTGCCCCTTCTTTACCCTTCCTGCAAATGTATATGAGTGCCATTTTGGAAGACCCATTCACAGCAACAGAAATTGTCACAAGTACATATATAATTATCGACTCACATAAATACTAATTCCATTTGGTTCAGAGGGCTAGCTTGAACATTGTGGCTAAGTACAGACAGTCAAAAAGCCTGAAGCTGAATTGATTTAATCTGAGCTACACAGATTGAACTGATAAGCGAGTGAATAGGCATTCATTTTGATTCTGGAAATGTAGCCACATGCCTGCAGTGGCCCAGTCCAGAAGCCAGGGGGTGCTAGAGCACACCTCCCTGCTCAGCTAGAGCACACAGCTTGGGCCAAGGCTAACCCACCCACCCAGTGAGGAGGCATTTGCAGGGAAAGTTCAAAGTATCTTGGGATGCTTGGGGACTGAGTTAACTTGAATCTGGAGGGGATCTGGGACAGAAGTTAAATAAATTGATTTAATATAAATCAGTTAAGTCCAATACTACCTATCCAGGTTTATCTTAAATTGGTTTCAGCCATTTTGAAAATGGTTCATGTGCACTGAACTTCTGATTTGAATTACAGATTTGAAACAGTTTCCAATCACTTATACTGGTTTAGGTGTAATTTCTATCTCTAGTCTGTGTGGCTTTAGGAGTCTCACCTACTTGGGGAGCAGAAACAAAATTACTTAACTCAAGAGGCAAATAACATTACTGTGACTACAAAGCCAATAAACTACTCAAGATAGGGTTTTAGAAGAGCTTTAGTGGCGTCTCCCAGGCCTTGAGCCTCTGGCCTAGGTTGGGTGAACTTCATGGTTTTGTTAGGGAGTGTAGTACAAACAAGGAATATCCAAAAGTGTCAAAAAGGTCAAAGGTTCATTTGAGCCTAACATGATGATGTTATGCTATTTCCCATAACGCATGGCACACCAGTTTAACAGGAGTTAAGTAGTCCAGCCACTATCACAGCTATCCTTTGACTTCTCAGCAGCAATGATCAGGAGCTGGGTGAACTTTCACAACCGGGTCACCTGGGAGTGGCCATCAGCATGAGTGAACAGCAAAACTCAGATTCATACCTCTGCAACTCCAGCGAGACACTTGCATTGCTCTGCTACCCTATCTTCACTGAAGGGACCTTTGGAGGTACATGTTTGGGGACAGAGCCATTAGAAACACAAGGTACTTAACAACTTGAAGAATGAATTAATAAAAACTGAAGTTTAGGTTATCCAGAACTGGGCTTGAAAAATTCCTCCTCCTAAAATTAATCTCCACTTTTTTTAGACTTCTCTTACTTTCATTCACAGAGGCATGGGGAGCTCATTGAATGCCCAGGACAGAGGCATGCCAACCACTGCAGATCAGGGACACACTAGGAAGGGGAAGGGAAGGCTTACCTTCCTGGGGTACTGTTGCCACTGCTGTTGCTGCTGCTGCTGTCAACTAGCAATAACATCTCATCTCTGGCCAGACTCCTTGATAGCTGACCCTGTTCTCCATTCACTCCTTTCCCCACTCCCTTGCATACATACCAGGTGCAGGGTTGTGTCTGCTCTGAAAGAGGTTACCTGGAGAGGGTGAGGGGAGAAATATTCTGCTCATTCCATTCACCCCTGTTTGGTGCAGCACTGCCCACCCTGGCTCCTATGGCTGGGCTAGGGCAGGACAGAGCTGCCACTGCCATAGAGAAGACTCCCAGCAGTGCAGATCCCAGCACCCTGACATGGACAGCAGCTGGAGTGGGTGCCCCATTCACCCCACCCTACTTATGCTACTGTTCATTCATTCAATCTGCTCTTCTCTGTCTTCTATGCTGTAAGAGACTCCACCTCCAGAAGTGGCTATGGCAACCTTGAGCAGCAAACCCAAGCCCACTTTGGCTCACCTGATTCTACTTTGTCTTCACCTGCCACAGTTTGATGTTACTTAATATAAATTTGGGAGGCAGCCCTCAGATGATTGGAGTGACAATCTTGGGTCCTTCACCCCACCCTGATCACCATTGGGCCCCCTCTGTCTGGTTGATCCTTAAAACATCTCAGAGTCACAAAGCATCTTGCCTCAGTTGGGCTCTCTGCCCTTATGCTCAGCTCTGTCTCTGAGGTCTGCAGTCTCCACCCGTGCTCAGTTCTCTTAGGCCCACAGCCTCCACCCTAAATCAGCTACAACATGCAGTACTTTCTCCTGCCACCCAAAATGGTCTTACAGGGCTAACACCCACACAACAAAGTAACAGGTATGACACCCTTCAGTAGACAGCTTTGGTGGCCTTCCTACTCACCATGAAGCCACCCCATGCCCCACAGTTAACACAATCAAAATGATTATGAATCAAGTACTTGATATAAATGAAATAACTAATGCCCCTTAGGGTACCCATACGCATCTGCTTCTGGCTGGTTCTCCAAAGCCAGCCCTTCGGAGGTGCCTTACTGTCCTGCAGTTTTCAGTCAACCTGCAGCCTTCCCTCAAGGAGCTGCACTCCCTATTACCTGGGCTAGATCCCATGAACCCCTTGACTCCACTCCTTCCAATCACCTGTCCTCTTCTCTTGACAGGGCATACCAAGTCTTTATAGCCAGTGGCATAATAGCCAGTTAGTTTCTGGGCAAACCCTGTGGGAGAGTAAAGAGAAGGGTGCCATTCCAAGAGTGGGGAGGACATATAGTTCAAGAGTGGAGGCAGAGGAGGAGGCAGCGGTCTTACCTATGCCAGGAACTGCTAAACAGTCCCCAGCTGAGCTGCTGCTGATACTGCCACTGCCACATGTTATTCCAGCTGTTTGCTCTTAAAGCAGCAGCAGCCAGGGATTGTTTTGGAATTCCCCCCATGAGTAAGCCTTTTTGCTGCTGGGGCACAGATTCTGTAGGGACGATGGGCAATTCAGCACACCTCCGAACTCGGTGCCCAGGGCAACTAGTTACACTACTGCTTATTGCCTATTGGTGGGCCTGTAGCTCTGCAATCTGCCTTCCTGCATGCAGCCTCTTTGCAGCCTCCACTCTCTGTAGTAATGCAGCCTAGGAGCCACTGTTACTATTCCTATTCTTCTCTCACCAAAATAGAGCTTAGGTTATACACACTGTTCTGACTACATAACTTTTCCTGGCATTTTTTTGCTGACTCCCTTGCTTTCAGTTCCACCATCAAAGAAATGTAATAGTTCTGCTTCTGGCAAAACTGCTCTTTGGTTTGCCACTCATCCAGTTTCTTTCTATCCTCTTTCCTTGCAGCTACCTTGGTCTTTTTTTTTCCCAACATCCACTTCCCTCTGTACTTAAAATAGCCTTTTCTTTTTCACATCTGGCAGCATCTCCCTATCAGCCTTCAAGACCTTCTTTAAAACCCATGAAGCCTTCCTCTCCTTTACTCCCCAGCAGTGTCTATCTTGGGCAGGATTAGACCGTCAGCTTTTGGGGATAGAGACTTGGCTTATCTCTGTAGTTTAAAAACACAATGTAAATGCAAAACCTTGTTTTATAAAACAATGATAAAAAGGTAGGCCTGGCAGAAGGACCTAGAACAATTATTTTTCCTTTTAAAGAGAAAGGGTTATTTGAAGATATGATATTAATATATATATATGATGGGGTAAGTGTAGACAAAATAAAAGTGTAATTCTATTTTGAATGGCCTTGTAAAAATGTCATCATAATAATTTATACGTACTTCCACAGAATGTTACATTCATTGTATCTTACAAATTTCGCAATAAATCTGTCCATTTTTCCACTCAGAATGCTTTTAAGTGCTAGCCCACATGTACACCCTGAGCTTCTCATGCATTTCATTTATAATGGGACAATGGCAGCCAAACTGTCTCTAAATATACCTGTTCAAGACAGTACCTCTTATGTACCTACCTTCTAGGCTTCATGGAGTTGGGGCAACTGCAGATGGCCTCTATGCTCCAAATGCCTTTATACCTTAAGTCTAATTTCTGGAAGTACTTTTGTTTCTGTCTCTTCCTCCTTGTCAGAGCAGTCCCAGCCCTCTCTAAACTTTGGTCTGGACTGGGTGACTTCCTTTTGCATGTCAAATTCTAATTGACTTGTAAACATTGCTTGTTAATATTGATCTTCAAGTAGTCGCTTTCTGTTTCATTTTGTTTTGTTATTCTTGATTGCAGCTACAGTTTGGTTTCTAATAAGCCTCATTTTCCTGCCTCAAACTCTGCATGAAGCAAAATGTTCAGCATTGTGTAAATAAGCCTCCATACAACATAACAACCAGCTCCAACTTGCAACTGGCTCTCGAAAGGTAAAATTCCCACATAACTACCAATCATTAATGGAGTCATGATTCTAAAGGATATGATCATTGGTCTGAATCCCTACTGTTCTGGTATTAGTTGAAATACCTGGTCCAGAAGAAATTAGTAGCCATATCTTTCAATGGAGCCAGGCTTTCACCTCCATAAGATTTGGCACAAACAGTCTCTACATATTAAAAATATCATGAATAAATACAACTAATTTCTGATGGAGATCAATATTGTAGTTAACTAGCTATCCACATAAAATTACATTTAGAAACAATAAATGACTAATTGACCACTGCATCATTTTAAATCAATGACTTTCTTCAACTCTACCTCAATTGAAATATTGCACTGGTTTGTTCTTCACACATCAGATTCCCATTAGATAACCAGTGGGTATGTCAAAACGTATCAGTCTTCCATTTACTAAATTAAAACCTTCATGTTTTCATACTTCATACTTAAGTAAATATTTATAGCATGACCAGTAATGCAAGTAGTCCCCAGGGAAGACTTGGACATAGAGGCCGTGCCTCTTAAAATCTCTCTCTCTCTCTCTCTCTTTCCTTATACTTCCTTATTCACCTACAATAGACTTGTAACAGGGATCAAGAGACCCTATTACTTTAAGACAGAGAAAGGGCAGCATACTGGGACTTCAGTCAATGGGTAAATGAAACAGGACCACCTACCAGCAAGTAAGTTGCTGAAGAAGTACAAAGTCAGGAGCTCCAAAGCTATATAAAACTACTTTAGGAGCAAGCAACTCTATAACAAGCAACAGGCAGAGCCCATACAAGTAGTTAAGTAGAGACTACAGAGCTAGTAGGTAAGTAGCAGCAGAGAAGATCAGGCTGCTCATTGAACTGAGGGGACACGCACATCTATGTCTGGTCAGACCAGAAAGGGTGGAACTTAGGGGTAGAAACCTTGTCGAGTCAGTCTGGCCCTGACCTCTGAAGACAGCCCTGTCTGGGGCATGAGCAGCAACCTGGGTGGGGCTGGGGCTGGGGCAGTGGCCCTGCTAAGGGCCCAGGCCCCAGACGGGCTGGGTAAGATGATGTGATGGAATGGCCAAAAGGCCCAGTGAATGGTTCTAGAGGACCTGCAAATCATGAGTGTGGCTATGGCAGAGGCTGGAAGTCATGATTAGGGTCTCTAGGGCCACAGTCAGTGCCAGTGAAATGTAGGTGCGAGTGAGACACAGAATTTGGGTTACTGAGCTTAGGGTCTGTTGACAAGTAGAACCAGGATGTCTGGCTAAGCAGACTGAACTACACTGGGTGCCAATCCATTAGGCACACTCGAGGACTCTTGGGGACAGCCTCCCAAGGCAACATACAGGCTATATCAAGGTCTAAGAAGTAAAGCAGTGAGGAGGATATCCTGAGGAGCCAGAGCAGGGTAGGACTAGTTTTCCCTAGCAGGGGGCATCACAGCTACCCTCAGGGCCAGTCATGCTACAGAAACACTGGCTGACACGAGGGCCTGGATATTTTAAGAATTGTATAAATACATTTTAAGTTCTACAGTGTATAGTTTAAGTTGAGAAAGGAAATTTCTTCCATTATTCTAACAAATGGGAAACTGGGGCAAAGAGAGATATTTGCCAAAGATCACAAAGCTCCAGACACTGAGTCCAGCTTTTTTGAGTCCCACTCTGTTTCTGTAAACCCAAGACTATCCTTCTTCTCCTTGATTCATAAGCAGAAAGTTGTTGTTGATACATGGTTCTGATCCATGCCGCCAAAATAGCAAAAATGGCTCAAATCGGCACTGACATTATCAGCACTGAGTGCAAAAAATGTTTTTACAAGGATAAAATATATTGGCATGAGCTCTCCACAATTAGGGCCACAATCAGTGCCAGTGACATATAGGTGCCAATGAGAGAGACGATTTGGGCTCAGGTTCTGTTGGTATGTAGGACCAGGATGTCTGGTTAAGCAGACTGAACTAAACTGAGTGCAAATCCACTGTTGGCACTGGAACAAAGTATGCTTTGTAGGATCTTCAAGTAGAAAACAGTCCCATTTTTTTGTCTTTGGCCGGGGTGGGGAG
>NW_017728918.1:63673056-63708132 GCF_001723895.1 Crocodylus porosus | reverse complement strand
ATGGGGAGGAGAGAGGGGAGGGGAGGGGCGGGCAGATATCAGAATAAATGTCAGTCTTCATATGTATGAGAATTCATCCATGTCTACCAAACTGTGTAATGTGCTGGCTCGTGCTTATGTTTGCCACTGCGCTGTGGACTAGAATATGTCAGACTGGCTCATGAATACAGACATAGTTCTCACTGTTGCTGAAACCAGTGGAGCTGCTCCTGTAGTTCAACAACTAGAGGTCTGTATTTTCAGAGCTGGTAATGAGTCATGCATGGAGTTGGCTGACAACCATGCTGTCTGTATGCATGCAGCCATGGATCATTACACAGCAATAAAGTGTAATAGCTTGTTCAAAACCTGTCTGGTTTTATTTGGATCCCCATTGGCTTTGCTGGCACCAAGTAAGGGCTGGTGTTTACTGCCCTTTTAGGATAGTAGATCTATCTATAGGAATAAAACTAGATTCTTTTTAACTTTGTATGTAAACACTAGATCTCTAGAGCACACCGTCAAGTGTATGAGAATCTAAGAGCAATTTTTAGCATCTAAGGGCAATTTTTAGATCATCATAAAGAGAAAGCTCTTATACTAGCAGTAGGAAAACCTTATACTGCAGCAGTTTTCTGTGTCTGAGAATACAGTCCATTCCCAATCACTTTATGGTAATAAAAGCTGTTTCTGTTCCCAAGGAACAAAGTGTAAAGTATGGTCTGTTTTAGGACACTAACACTTAACACGTACGATATGTCTAAGGTTGATTCCCTCTGTCATTTAAGTACATACTCTGCCACAACAGAGAAAATAAAAATACTCATTTTCTAGCAACACACTGCTGAATCACTGTGCTGTTACAGTGATTCACGTGCACAGAAATGTAGAATCCAACTAACCAAAGCCCCATGGGAAGATGGAATATGATCTTCTTAAGGAATGGTTTTGAGGTTTTCTTTTTCTCTAGTCATTGGAATGAGAAGGCTTTGTCTGGGCCAGCAGGGGTGAGAGGACTCTATGGCTAATTCAAGCCTTTTCCTCAAATTGGCTTAGGTTGGGCCTCCAAAAATCAAGGCTCCCAAACCATTTTGACTACATTAGCCCAGATGTTTATTTTCTGTTCACTTACTTACCTAGGCTATAGCTCCTCAATTTCTGAAGTGATGAAACTTAATGTTTTTAAACTATTTAGTATAGATTTCTACCAGGTCATGAGCTACCTGGATATGAACTTGTCAATATGTATACCAGAAACACAGTCCATGCCTAACTAGCAACTATTGCATATGGAGAGCTAGATTTACGTATGTTTTAATTAAAAAAAGAAAAGTCAAACAAACATCATTTTGGCTTCAAAATGTAACAGTTCCCTAAGTAATCTTTATTCTTTATGGTACATATTGTTTTTCCAAACAAGGAATACTATTATCCGAACCACATTTGTTAGTATGCTTGTGTTGAAAAGCCAAGCCAACACAGGATTATCTGAAAGATTGTTATATGATGGATTATCCCAGTGAGTATTTAGAAAAGAAATGTCACATATTACAAAATGTGCTGACACTGTATTTGGAAGCCTTCCTTTTTCAGCATATGATTAGGGTTAGCACTACATTGTCCTTGCAGGGCTGTAAAAAAAATCCTGCGGAGAATTTGCCCTCACTTTCTTATGCCTCTTCTGTAGTATTGCCAATATCAGATAGTCAGGATGCTTCCAAACACTGGCTGATGTGTTTGTCCTATAAGAAATAAATTTTAGTGTCTCTATTCAAGTCCTTGTCAGCAGCTGTCCATACAATCAAAACCAACTGTCACAGACTGCTCTACAGGGGTGCCTGCTAAGGACCTCTGCAGCCTTGTCTGGTGTCTGAGAGTACTCCTTGAAGGAAACTCATGATTCTAGAGCAGGGGCAGAGCCTGAGCTCTGACTTACTATGAGCCACTGCCTTATGTTCCCTAGCTGTCCGTGACCCTGACTCCAGGACTGAGCATCCAGTTCCAGTCCTAAGGAGGGACTTCACCTCCTCTTGGAATGACTCCGTGCAACCCACAGTTCCAACCAGCACAGCAGGCAGTCTCTGCAGTAAAGGCTTATCTTGGGGCAAAGGTCACCCAGGCAGAGGTTCTCTACCCCTCTAAAGTGCTTTGCCACTCCCTCTGTCCCCAGTCCAGCCCGCACAGCCCTGACGACCCCTCAAGATACTCAGCTGTTTCCTTTCCAGCTTCCCAGGGCTCCTTTACTTCTCTCAGTCCCACAACTCCTCTGGCCAGGAGCTGCCAGGTTGCTTGTTTTGAACCTGCGCTCACATTGTCATGCATCTCCCCTCTAGATCTCTTCTTGGATGTCCACCCTCTCACGTTAGTTAACGTATCAACAAAGCCATTCAGGACTGTGTTGATGCTGAAGGTTCATCTTGCTTCTTCTGTCCTGCACCTAGCTAGCCCTGACACTTAATCCTTCATTCTTTGCTCACAGGCTAAAGTAGACTGAAAAACACAACCTTATAACAATATGACTACAGTTAACACAAATATATCACAATACAACTCATCACATCAGCACAAGTAACATTAATTTCATATAGTGGTTAGAAGTCTCAGCAAAGACTGGGGAGGACAGAATGGGTTTCACATAGACTTTTCCTATGGCAGTGTTTATTCCAGATCAAATTGGAGATGCATTACTCTAGAGAAGCCTGAACTTCTATTTCTTCTGCTGTAGCTAGAGCATGAACAACATTTCCTGAGTGCTAAATTGGCATAGATAAAAGAGTAAATATTAGCTGTTAGAGTCCCACTGTAACTCACAGGGCTTTACATAAAGTGCTGTGAATTGAAGAACCCCCTCAACACAGCAGATCTTTGCCTGTTTGATTTGGGGGTGTGGGGGGTAGAGGCAGCCAGCACCAGCCCAGGCCAATGGGTGGAGGTGCGCCAGCAACCTCCCAGGAGGCTGCAGAACCACCCCTCTATCCAGCCCTGCCCCACATGCAAAAAATTAACCTTGGAGGGAACACAAGTTCCCTAAGGTGCTCTGCTTTTGAGTGCTTTAATGTAACACCTGACTTAACCAAGATTATTTTTTTTGCAGGATCAGCCATTTTAAAAGCACTCTGCAGCCATGCACGTGTGTCATGACATGCCTATAGAGCATGGGCGACTGGTGTGTGGGGCGGGCACCAAATCACCAACCAGGGAAGGGGGGACCCCCAGCAGCCAATCACCAAGCCCGAAACCAGCGGTGAAACCAGAAGTGCACTTCTGCCAGCACTTCTGGTTTTAAAGCTAGCATTTCCAGAGGGTGTACGGCCAATCTCAGGGGGTGCATGTACACCCCCTATATGTTGCCAATGCTATAGAGTGCTTTCTGGGTCCAGATCACTCAAAAATGTACTTTTGTCTGCGCCCGGCCCTTGCGCTTGTATAGTACTGAATTTGTTTATACTATATTACATACCAAAATAAATTAATAATAGAAAAATATTGATGGCCCTATTGTATCGGCTACATTTTTGTGGATGTTTAGTTAAAAATCTACCTAAGAAGGGATATAAGGAGAAAAATAAATCTGTCCAAGTCCACATTTCAAAGGAAATGTGTAGAAATTTGTTTCTAAAAAAATATTCAGCACACCAGAGTTTTAGATTCATTACTGTAATAACCATCCTAAAGTCAAGAAATAGATGTTTAGGATTTATATTCATCTACCAAATTAAAAAGGAACACATCTAAAAATCCTGAGCTTGGCATGTTTGGTGAACATATGCTAGGAAGGAAACTACATGTTTTTCACCTACTTAGAAGCAAGCTACAACATAAATGAGAAGCAATTAGAGGTGGAATTGATGAATGCATAACCTGTTTTCATTGTAATCACACTCTGTGGAATGAACAACATGATTCAGTGATGAACTGAAAAAACTCTATCTTTTTGCATTGTGCTAACAAGAGGCAGTCCTGTCTCATTCTCTAGAGACTGGGAATGCAGAGACATTCCTTGTTTTAATTTAGAGAAGGTTTCTCTACTGCTCTGACTGATCCCTTCTCAGGAGGAACTACGTTTTATGTCTGTCTGAGCCTCTGCACCGAAAGCATAATCAATTATTCAGATGCCTCCTCCAAGTCACAGAGTGTTCCATACCAGTGGTCCCCATGGGACAGATCCAGCCCATGAAGTCATGTTATCCAGCCTACGAAGCTCCCCATAGATCTGAAAATGTGGCAGCAGACTCTCCCTACCAAATAAGGCATCAGGACTGACCCTGTGCATGGGATCAAGCCCACAGACCAGCTCCACACCAGTCATCTAGCTCACAGGGTTGGACAATTGAGCACCACTGCTCATACCACTCAAAGCATATTCTTGACTGGAAATGTACATGACAAAAAATTACAGATACACAAAGCTCTTAGACTAACTAAATAGCAGCAAAAAAAGTCCTTTCTTTGCAAGCTTTCTGGCACATACACTCTTCATCAGGCTGAGCAGAATTCAGAGATTGTAAAAGTCCTCCTAGGTAGAAAATAAACTCCATTTTATACAGGGGAGGTAGAGGCTGGAAGTGTATTGCCCTGAGAATCTGGGAGTCCTTTTGTGAGAGTGTTGCTCTGCAATGTGCAGATTAGTCTGTCTTCTTACCTGGAGGTGACCAGTATCAGAGGTGAAAAAAATCTTTCTTGTTCAGCAATGATGTTTATGTTTTACTATTTTCTACCTACGAGGACTTTTACAGTCTATGAATTTTCCTCAGTCTGATGAAAGGTGTATGTGCTCGAAAGCTTGCAAAGAAAGAAAATTTTTTTGCTACCATTTAGTTGATCTAATAAAAGATATCGACTCTGACCCCAGAGCTTTGTGTATCTCTCTTTTCTCAGTCCAACACAACTACAAAATAGATCCCTATAACAAATATTTGTATATTTGGGGTGTAAAAAAGTGACTGAAGCTTTAGGAAACAAGACCAGCTAATAAATATAACTCATTTTCTGTACTGACACAGCTGCTAGCAATAGTGAATGTTTCAGTTCTTTGTTCTATTGAGTCCTCTGACAGCAACCTCTCTATATATAAAGTGATGTGAGTTATATACTGGTGAAAACTGAAGCTGTCCTGTCAATATTAAAAATTGAGCATTTGCCACAAATTACGACACAAAAGTATTGGAGAGACCAAAGTTTTTAACTGTAAAAATAGATAATATATTGGGTACCACTACAAAAAGACAATGACCTGAGCTGCTTGAAAAATTGGTGAAATGGGAGTTTACAAAAGAAATAAATTTGTAGTGTGCCAAAAAATTTCAAAGTTCAAAACTAGTAACTCTTGGCAAATGAGCACTTATTAATATTAATGTCTGCAATTGTTTCTAATACTTTTACTATTGGCCAAATTGCTTTCTCCCACCAAGAAACCTACAGAGAGGGAAACGCACACAAAAAATCTAGAATTGCACTCTCAGTTTCATGGCAATCCACCCCTGTAGTAAGAAGTCTCCAGGATGCTCCAAAATATACATGGAAAATTCATGCCTCTTCTGTCTTCCAGCCACCGTTGACAGAGTCCTCCTGTAAAGACATTGTAGGATATCACTTTTGCTTTCAGCAGAGCTACAAGTAAGTCCCAATGGATATAGCTTAGCAGGAGATGGTTCAATTAAATGTAACCATCCCCCAAGCCCATATACATATAAACATAGCACTCTCCCTATTTTGACAGAGTCATAACCAGGGATCTAGGGTTTCGGTTTTCCACAGAGATACAGAGTAAACCATGGGTTTTACCTTTTACCGGAGGCCAGCACTGATTTTTCATTTTACTGGAGAAACCTGTGGATTTTGCAGTTTTGCATGAGCTCTCTGCAGGCTGGCTGGGAGGAAACAGGAGGAGGGCAGTCAGGCAGGGGGAGCCATGTGTATGTACATGCACATGGCCACCAAGCAGCCTGGAGAGCAGCTCATGCGAGTAAGTGGAGGGGGGCAGGGGGAAGGGAAGGAGTTGGGCAGGGCTTGGGGCTCAGGGCCGCAATTTGCATTAGCTGGGCCCCAGCAGGAAGCAGGATGGGGCTGCGAGTGGAGGGTGGGTGGGGGCTGGCTCCGCACTCTCAGGGGATGGGGGGACCCATGCCTCCCAGATCTGTCTGTGCACAAGGTGGGGGTGAGGCAGGCTGCCTCCTGTGGGCTTGGGCAGGGGGGTTGCTCCCAACTGTTGCACATACTCCTGCGGGACAGGGGGGAACCTCAGATATGTGTGCAGGGTGGGGGCTGCACACTGCCCACTTCAGGCTCATGTGTCCTGCCCTGCTGTGCTCCCCAGGGACTTCTGCATCCCAGTATATGTGACTGATGCTGCAGGGAACAGCAGAGCCAAGCAGGAATCTGCCTACCACTTCAAGCTCCGTGCTACCTTGGCCCCTGTGAGCAGCCCCTGTACTGCCACTGCCACTGCAGCCATGCAGGCAGAGGATGCCTCACTAGGGCAGCACAGAGCTTGTAGCAGCAGGCAGTTAGTTTCCTGCACTGCTCTGCTGTTCTTTGCAGTGCCAGGTTGCACACACCAGGCTGCAGAGGCCCTGGGGGAAGGTCATCAGGGCGGAAAGCATGAGCCTGAAGTGGGCAGCCTGCACCCACCCCTGCCCCATACATAGATGTGGGGGGCATGGGTCCTACTGCCCACCCAGAAATCTGCACCCCCTCCAGCCCGCAGCAAGCATACAGCAGGCAGCAGAGTGGGGGAGCTGGGCTCTGCTTCACTGCAGCAGCCGGGGCAGGGGGCTGTGGATCCAGTTCCCTGGCCCTATAGCCCTGGCAGCTGGAAGCCCCTTCCAGCAGGACTGGGGGGAGCAGAAGCTGTGGGTGGGGGGAAAGGGATACCAGCAGTTCTAGGGCCTGTTGTGGGGGTTGGGGGCAGGGGGCACCAGCAGGGCTGTGAGAGGGAGTGAGGAGCACCAGTAGGGCTGGGAGAGCTGTGGGGGGCTGTCATTTTAATCATAGATTTTGGGGGGTTTATCAGAGAATTTGCAATTTTTTTATTAAGGAAAACCTAATTCCCTGGTCATTAACACATGGAGCAGCTTCTCCAAACACAAGTGCAGAATTGGATTCATATGCCTGCCTCATAGTTATCACAAAACAATAAGAACTATTTTATAATTATGGAATTCAAGTCATCTCTGGAGCAGAGCCACTTGGCTTCCTTGAATGTCATATGAACATTATGATATCTTTAGAGATCAGAAAAACAGGCTGAACTCTGGCAGAAGTCTTGCTCTACTTAGCAAATGTTAGCAAACAGGAGTAAAAAAATAATTTTATCCACTGCATAAGAAGTCAGCAAGGTACCATGTTAATAGGCACCTAGAAAGGTAAACCCAGATGTAATGCTGAAAAAAACTCACGTTTAGCACTTATCTCTACATTACCTACATGACTTTTTGTGTTCAGCAGACACAAGGCAATGTCAGATCTCACTCCAGAGATGGCAGAACACAAAAGAGGGAAGAATAAGTAGCAAGTGAATATAGAAAAATAAGTAGAGTGAAATGGTTGCTTTTCCTCACCCAAACAGATCATTGGAGCTTGATAAGAAGTTTGTTTTGGAGTTTGCAAAGGCAGTTTGTTTTGAAGCAGCTTATAAACAAAATCAATATGGACAAGCCATTCAGAACAGTTCTGTGCTCTGTAAGGATCTGTCAATGAATTGACAAACATATGTAAATATTCACAAATGCACCATAGTGGACAAGGCAAATGATATCATCAGGCTTAAGTTCAGACAAGATGATGAGAGATGAAGAAAAAAAAATTACCCATTAGGGAAAAAAGAAACCATGTAGGAACAAATATTGATCCAGGGGGTGTAAAAATCTATGCAGTAAGGTTCCACTGGGTACATCTACATATTCATTAATATGCCTCAATGTAATGCCTAAATAATATGCATTTAGTTCAGTACTTGCTTAATAAAGTACTAACTAAATGCGCAGTAACTAGAGTTACTGTGCAGTAGCACCAGCACATGGTTTTTTTGTGATGCTGACTGCACATTAGCCTAATAACACTGCGCAGTAGGCTATTAGCCCGGTTTTTGACCACCACAGTACTGTGCAGTGTTAATGCATAGTAAGCGTCTCATGTAGACATGCCCACAGACATTAAAAAAGCACACAAAAAATGATGTCCTGGTCTGGTGGAGCACTAAGACCAGCTGGTCCCAAATGGTACCTCAGTGAAAGTAAATGCTCAACTATCTTTCTCCCCTGTGCAGGTGTTGGGTCTTCCTCTCATTCCTGAAGAAGCTGGCACTTTCTCAAAATGTCCAGCACATCTTCTCAAGCTAAGTACAAATGTTCCAAAAGCCTGAGGTAGAAGTGCTCTAAGTACTGCACTTTTCTTAGGTTGGAAGCAAACAGAAAAGATGTTCACCCTTCAGTGGGAAGGGCTCGAAGCCTGCCTGCACTGGCTGAGGTCAGCAAGCTAAACATGCCCCCACACACCTCCCAGGAGCCTGCCCAAGGATAATGAGCCCAGCTGAGCAGCCAGCCATCCCTGATTGGCCAGCACAGCCCCACTCCCCAGCCCTGCCCATCCCCACCAGCTGGTGGCTATCAGCCATGGGTGTAGCTAGACGGAGAGAAGAGGGGAAATGGAGTTCCCCCCCACTACATGCCCCCCCCCTTTTGCTGGCTTGGGTCTTGCAGGGGTGGGACAAGTCTGTTCAAGCAGGGGGGCTCTGTTTCCCCACCACCGCCCCCAGTTCCCAGCACAGGGAAAATCAAAAGCTATCAGGAGGCCTGGATGGGAGTGGGGGAATGGAGCCCTCCTGCCATACAGGCCCAGGCCCCACAAGATCTGAACCAGCAAGCTGGGGGGGCCCACACATCAGGGGAGAGGGGGAACAGCAAGGGGGGTCTGTTCTCCACCCCACCTGACCATACAGGGAGGAGACAGAGTCTTTTCTGTCTCCTCTCTGTGAGACATTCAATAGAGAGCTTTCACCTAAAGTGCTTCAGTCTACATCCATCCTGGTCTATCTTAGACTGGGATCCACCATTTTTAAAGCGGACTATGTACAGTGAATGTCTGTTCAGTTGAGGGTGTAGAGCACTTTCTGAGCACTTATGATGCAATAAGCGTAATGTCTGTACCTAGCTTCAAAGAGTTCGCCACATATTCTCAGCTGTCCTTTACTTATTTAGTTACCCTCAAGGTTTTTTCACAGCCATTTTACCTGGAATTGAAACCCTTCCAACACAAATTCTCATTTAATCTTTAAGCACCAGAGTGAACTGGGGAGATGGGTATAAGAAAATCAATTATAGAGTGACTCAGTAATTTTCTCACCACAGACAGAAGCTAAATGAGCTGTAGAGCTGATTGAACACATTTATGTAGAACTGCTTTCTCTCAACAGGCCTCCAGTGAGGTGTATTTTAAACCTTAATTATAAATCATTAACAACACATCAACCAATCAGCCTTCAAAATTTGCCAGTGAAATTCAACACTAATTTACAGCACCCGGTGCATCTCTCTCTCTCACTGTCATAGACCCCTGGAAATCTGGGACACTTGTAACATTTTTCTTCTTGTTTGAATCTTTGAGAGCTTATCTAATTCCTGGATAACTGGTTTTTAGGAACTCTTGGCTTCTAAACCCAGCACATGCACTGGTCATTCTGAAATACAATAAGTTACTTTTCAAAAGGAGCATTTATGGCCACAGGGATGAAGAATATTTCTCTCTCCTTTGAGCCATTAAAAAATTGGAGGAATTCTTGATTATAAATAGACTGTACTAGACTAATTTTATCTCTTATAAAATTCAGCTGCCTTGCTGCTACTCAGACCATCATAGGCTATGGACCTGGAGTTCACTCCTGGATTGGTCCCCCACAGTGTTTGGCTTTAACCCTGAGTGCCGAGGCATTAAAAACTGAAGAGGCATCTGTCATGTCAACTTATGATACCCAACCACTGTTGTACTTAATTATTAGGAAGTGGCAAAGTAACTTCCCTGGGCGTTCATCAATAAGCCACATTAGGTCACTGTAGCCAGCATAGAGCTATGTAAAAAGAAAAAGCAAACTAAAACAAGGAGTACTCAAAGAAATAAGATGCTCTAATGTATTCAGATATGCAAATACATGCTCAGTACTCAATTATATTTTAGTTGTCTAGAGGGAGGATGCTTCCAAATAAAGGAGTATTTTCATTGAAGGGGAAACTCTTGAAAGTTTGTTTTACTATAACTCTAAATATTTGGATAGAATTATAAGATAAGATATAATGAAGATAGCACTCTCTTCGCTCCTAATAGGATATACAATACTACTTATTATTAGATAAAAAAGGTATCACAGGAATGCTTACTTCAAACTCATGTCAAATTTTGTTTGATGTTTCTAATTCCAGTTCACCAAATTCACAAAGTGTGACTGTAACAATGCATGCATTTTAACTAGAGAGAAGCAAGAGAATATGCTGAGAACAAATTCAGTAGGGCTATTTCCATATCTCTGTTTTCTTGGGGAAAAATACATGTAATTTTGAATATATTGTTATGTTATCTTTATAATTGGCATTTTTCAGAAGACAATAATTATGGGATGATATCAGTGTACCAGCAAAATAGCATTCTTGATGCTACAGTAATGTTTAACAAATATAATAATGCTTCCTGTCATATTATAAAGATTTAACATTCAAAATTAGTTCACATTTAGGCATGAAAATATACACTCCTATGGAAAATCTAGATCTGCAGAGCTACTTATGTTTAATGAAAGATGTTTAACCTTTTATTTAAAAGAACCTTACTTCAATTGGGTTAAAGAGCTGAATCTTTGTTCCTGTTAGTGTAAAGTTGTTCCATGCCACCATAAATCACACAGATGATGCATCAGAGAGAGGGAAAAAAAGTGTGGTTGTGGTAAGGAGCACTGAATGATGGGTAAGAAGCATGATGGGTGTTGCAGCTGGCTGCAGCCAGGTTAAGTTAGAATAGCCATGTGGCTACTCCAATTTATACTTTCAAATCATAACTAAACCTTGAGGTAGGAAGCTCCAGGGTTACAAGCTTTTACAAAACATGAAGACAAATAAAAATGTTCCAATGATTTCTTTTTCAACGTGTCAATTAAGATATTTAAGATATTCAATTTATGATTTTTAAAAATGTGTTCACCTACTTTCATTGCTTTTAATTAACACATAGCTTCATCCTTCTACTATATAGGAACTTAAAATGAAAAATGACCAGGTTATTCATTGTTGCTGGTTACAAAAATGTAAACAGAAAACAAACAGTATAAATAATGAAAAACAAGTAACTATTTTAGTTGTAGTAATCATGTCAGGTGTAGATGCTGTAAGACCTAGGCCCCCGCTGGCTTAGTGTCTTCCCAAAGAATGATGTCAGGATGTGGAAGAGGCAACAGTATCCTCCAGCTGTGCTCTGGTGTTATTTTCTCACTTATCACAACTTTGATCTTCCTTCAGTTAGGGATATGGTTCTGTTGGCTGGTAAGTCAGGGCCAGACAGAGGAATTTCTTTGTGAGGCTCCACCTCCCCTACACCCTACACTTACTACTTCCTTAATATCATCCAGTGCTCTTTTCTTGGGTTCAACTCCTTATGCCACATATGACAAGCCTAGCTGGGCTGCCTGGAATCTATGTCAGGCCCTTCTGTTGGGCCTCACCAAAGCCCCTCAGTGCAGCAATCCAGATTTTGACAAGCAGTTCAACTACGGTTCATCTCCTATCATGAATCAACTGACAGGGTGCCAATGTGAACTCAACACAATTCATTTTAACAGTCCCAAAATGGGCAACAATCAATTTGACAGGCATGCATTGTCTTCAGGGTGAATTTTCCCCTTTCCCAATCAATTCCCTTCTTTAACAGTGCAAAAGGGAAGCAAAATAGAAAGATCTACTTAAGTCTCTTCATTCATTGATTCATTGATAGATCCCCCCTATCAATCTACTTATAGTCCCAAAACGAGAAAAATCAGTTTGAAAAAGAAAACTCATTCTGGCCAGCTTAATTGCCCCACTCGTGGCAGACTTATGATCCTGAGCTGCATACCACCCATCTTCCCAGGCACCTGCTTCAATCCAGAGCTTCTACCTTGTCCAGTAACCTGCCCCCCGTGCTCTGTCAGCAGTCCTCAGACTAGCTGATGGTCCTTCAATCACCCTTGTCTGGTGCAGTGCACTCTTTTGCTGTAGTTGGCTTCAGGCAAACGCCAGCAGGAGAGCTTTTTAGCATCTCTTTTGCTGTTATGCTGTGGTCTCTCCCCGACTCCTCCTCTCCAGATCTGGAAGTGCTGCTCTTGGCTTTGCCACCACCAATCCTGACTGAATACTAGCTCCAGAAGTGCAGCATGGTGCTCCAGTCCTCAGAAGCATTCCCTGTTCTGCCTGAGATAAGTGGAAGAGAAGGGTCATCCTTGGGTCTCCTTGCGTTCCTGAGGCCTCTTCTTTCACAAATCATCACCACAGGTAGGAGTTTCTTTTTTTAATAGAAAGCAAGTAGTCTCTTTTGAAATCTAATATAATTCATATATAGCGAACTTCAGGTATTCATAGATTTCATAGATTTCATAGACATCAGGGCTGGAAGGGACCTTGGGAGATCATCGAGTCCAGCCCCCTGCCCAAAGGGTAGGAAGTCAGCTGGGGTCATAGGATCCCAGCAAGATAAGCATCCAATTTACTCTTGAAGGTGTTCAATGTAGGTGCTTGAACCACCTCCGCTGGCAGACTGTTCCAGACCTTGGGGGCTCAGACAGTAAAGAAATTCTTCCTTATGTCCAGCCTGAAACGGTCTTGCAGGAGTTTGTGACCGTTCGACCTCGTCATCCCTTGGGGCGCTCTGGTGAACAGACGTTCCCCCAGATCCTGGTGGTCACCCTTGATAAACTTATAGGTGGCCATCAGATCACCCCTAAGCCTACGCTTTTCCAGGCTAAAGAGTCCCATGTCTCTCAGCCTATCATCATTCTTGTACAATCTTACCTTTATGCTGCATACAAGTTCAAATAGTCTAGGAGAATTCTTCCAGGTTTGTTCTCCTGGTAGAAAACTTGCCTGAAGATACTTGACTAGACATTTGAATGATGAGCCCTTGAAGAGAAGACAGCTTGAGTGCTGATGTTGCATGCTGTACAGCCAGGGGGCCTCTGTGCACATACCTGTTCTACAGGCTCCTTCAGTATTCCTGAAGACAGAATGGCAGCAGTGCACAAGACAGCCCTAATTAGCTGACCTGGACCAATCAGAATCAGTCTGTGTTTCTCTGTGGTGCAGTGTTGGGATTGTGAAGGAGACATGTCCTGCTCCCTGCTTGGCTAAATTACTAGAGCCTCTCCCAGGGGAAAGGGAGGGGAAGGGGCAGGAGCAAAGCACCCTGGGATGCTGGAGGACTGTGCTGTGGCTTCTCTCAAAAGAATGTTTACAGATATTTCCTCTCTCAGGAGAAACTTTACTGAGGGTGGTTTAACCATTTTTCTCCTGGAGCGTACTTTTTTGCTCTAAGATAAAAGTCCTGATCATCTTTCCACTTTTGGTTTGTGGCAGACCAGTAAAATATGAGTGTCTGTAGGTGGTGTTAGTATTATCATGGGCCATTCTGCCGTTCTGGTTCTGAGAAGACTGAAGGAGCCAAAAGAGCATGCTGAGTTATGTGCACAGGGGTTCCTTGGTTGCACAGTGTCAGCACTGCAACCTCTCTGCTCTTCAAGGGTTCAACATTCAAATGTCTGTTCTGGCATCTTCTGGTAAAGGTTTCTACCAAGAGAATAAGCCTGGGTATGTATGCAGCTACAACTGCATTTATGTATCCAAATCAATGTTAAAGTTAGATCGCCTAAGTGGTCAAAATAAGCCATTACACATAAAGATTAGTGTGAGATTTTGAAGATAAAAATATCTGATATGGACCACAGAGTAAATTATAGCAGCTCTATATACAACGATATCACAACGTATATCTTAGCAATGGAAGCAAAGGCACATTTTGAGGGTTACTTAGTATGTATTGTAACGAAGAAAAAAATTTTCCTTTGGTCCCTGTTACCCCAGAGGACTATGTAACTAAATATCCATGTTTTAAACAATGTGTAAGGCAGAAATTTAAGCCTAGCTGGTACTGATTCCACTTGGGTGACCTACTGCATAAATTTACATTGGCAACACCATAAAAGTCATGCATATTGAAATAATTTATCTCTGAAACTAATTTTCCCCTATGAATTTTGCCATTTGATTAACATTTTTCTTTTATCATTTTATAAGCTCTCACAAGAAAGTGAAAATTACTTCTAGCTCTGATTAAGGATTCAAGCCAGGAAATGAAAAGAAGCAAGGAAAATGAACTCTTCTAGGTGGAGCATGGATGAAGCTTTTCACATGAGCACTGGGCTTGTAAAGACTTTGAAGAAATTAATTCAGCCTGGAATCTTAAAAATATACAAAGACCTAAATCAGGCACCTGGATAATTTCAGCATGCCTCCTCCACACTGTCCTGATGAAAAGCAAAGGTTATGTTGATTACAGTTTGTTGTGCTCCCAAGTTCATGCTATGCTTCCAGAAGTAGTTTGTGGGGGATGGAGTGCTAACTGTGGGCCAGTGTTATGCAGAACTGATGTACAATCTAAGGACCTGGTCAGGTACCACTTAGGGTAAAGTGTCCCATTACACTTAACCCATACTAAGGAAACTTTAAAACACGAGCATCCATATAGTAAAGCTCGTTAACTTTGGCTAAATAACCTCTGGGCATCTCAAAATTACACCATTTCAAGTGAGGCTTAACTCTGGGGCATGCTACCTACCTCATGTTAGGGTTGTTTCAGTCTACACCATGAAGATAATATAAACCATTTGAAGTCCTCCAGTATTCCAGGATGCACTACTGCCAATTACCCTCCACCCAGAGCAAAGATAGAGCCCAGGTATCCTGGGTCCTAACCACGTCCCTGCTTGCCAGCTCTCTAGTGGTGAATCAGAGCTGTCCAGGCAAGAAATGGTATTAATCCTTAATGCATGGCTTCTCACAGCATGTTCTAACTTTAATTCTACTTACTACTCCACAGATTTAGTATAGTCTAAATGTAATGGGTAATTTCATCTTTACTGCCAGACCTTTGCCCACTTCTATTTATGCCTTTGAAAACCTCCTCCCTGAAGACTTTACTTTGATGCTTGGCACATTCCTCCTCTCCTCCCTAAATGTTAGAAAACTACTGATATTATTGTGCTAACTTTATTCTCATTGGAGCAAAAGCCCAGCACACTTTCCAGAAAGGAAGACCAGTGAAAATTAAAAGGTGACC
The DNA here is from genome assembly GCF_001723895.1 of Crocodylus porosus. Taxonomy (NCBI): domain Eukaryota; kingdom Metazoa; phylum Chordata; order Crocodylia; family Crocodylidae; genus Crocodylus; species Crocodylus porosus. The sequence continues at coordinate 63,692,811 of NW_017728918.1, read as the reverse complement.
TTTTGTATGGATGCATTCACTTTTAGGCCTATGTTCTAGGAAGCATGAAGCCATGTCCCTATCCATATCCTTTCCACCTGGAGGAAAATGTTAGAAATCAGGAGCATTCAGGACTTCTGCCCTGACCTCGCCCACCACTTTACAGTGATCTGGAACACCTCCCTACCCACTCCCCTGCGTATGCCACACCTCATGAGATAATTGAAGAGAAGTTCTCGCAGAGGTCAAACTTGCAGAGTTTATTGTCTCTTGTGCTTCTTTCCTAGATGCAGGTGACCAACCCAAAACAGGTTCATACTCACAAAACATGTTGTTTGCATATGTGTCCTTCATGCACTTAAGCTGCCTATACACATGCTGGTTAGCATTCTAATTAAAATGAGTCATAGCAGGCTCAATTAATCAAGCCTGATCTACATTCTAATTCTAGAACACTCCAGCATGGCCTCATCATCATGTGTATAAGCCTCCACAAGTTTAAAAATGGCCACTAGGGTGCTTTATTTAAATGTTGAATGAGGTTTAAAGTATTCCGTTTTTAAAACCCTCAGGGGCTTAATACATGTGACAGTGAGGTATTTTAATTAAAGCAACTCTCCAGGAACTGTTATAACTAAAATGTCCCTCCTCCCCCATACCCCCGAGCACATGTATAGGCCCCCTTAGTTAGTTTTCATTTTATGTTTGTCTGGAGTTTGCTTAATAACTGTAATCGAAGCACAATGATTCTAAAGTGGAGAAAAAAAAAGTCTTTGACCTTTCCAGCCCATAGACTGTAGCCATCACCAAAAAAACTCCAAAACAAAACATACTGACTTTCCAAAACATAGCCTTAAAAAAAAGAGAAGTTCCAGATGAGGACTGACTGGAGGGCTGCATGGGGAGAGAATTATCTTTTTAACCCTGGTGTTCCTAACACTTGGGCAGGATATGATTTTATTCCTACTGGACTTGATGCAAAGACTCAATAGAAATTATTCCATTACACTTTGTTGGCAAGGTAGCATAAAGAATAATGCATTGCTGTACCATTTTGTTGCCTAAATAGCTGATCTTTCAGTTCCAGGCCTGTCCACCTGGCACCTTTATTTAGTACTAACAGACAAATACAGCCATGTTTTATTTAGATGGAGGATCCCAGGGGAAGAGTTTCAACAACATGTGCATGGGTCTGTTTATGAGCACTGGGATACAAAGATGGAGAAGGTAAAGGCAACCTGCCCTCTGTTGTTCTCAACTACCTACTCTCCTGGATGGAGATAAGAGTTACAGAAATCTGTAGAAAGTGGTCAGGGAGGTAGGGATGGAAGTCCCAAATGCTCCTGGATCCTTCTGTTTGTCAGTGTCAATAGAGAAGGTGGGTAGGTGCACCCACCCATGCAAAACAAAACAACAGCAGCAAAAAAGGACCTTTTCAATTTAGACTGTAAAATGTGCAGTGTCACACAGAAAGCTGGAAGTGAATTTTTTATGGTCCAAATTGATCCTTACTATGAGCAGATATACTTTTCAGTGATTCAGTGATTTATAGCAGGAATTTATCCCTAGCATAACACCAGACAAAGCAGTGGGGTTATGTTAAAGCTTAATTTAGCCCAATATCTGCATCAGGAAAAGGCAGGGAATTAAAGGTGTTTTTATACTTGCTTTGGGGGTCTGGATCGATGCTTTAGAGTGACTCCAAGAGGCATGGGCACTTGAACTAAAGCTCCTCAAATGAGCTTTAGTTCAAGTGCCCCCACCACCATGTTGTAGCACAGGGACGCTAATATGCAAGATGTGGAGGCTGGTTGGAGCACACCAATTACCATGCTGCCACAGACTCAGTTAATCGAGTCTGCTCCAATGCACTGTAATTACAGTGCATCAGATTAGGCTCCCGGCATGTTTACAGGCACCCTAAGAGTTCACAAATCTGAGTCAGATATTGTTTTCCAATAAACTATTTTTACATAAATAATGTTTCCCTAGTTCATTCATCTATCCACCCTCAAGATTTCCTGCATTACTAGAGCATCTGGTTTTTCCTCTGTTTTTACCTCCTGTTTGCGTCAGGACTTATTGACAAAATGTCACTTGTGATGTGTTTGCTGTCTTGCAACATTACGGATGACTATTGCCTTGTGTCATTTCTATTCTCCCTCTATCTCCTGAATACTGAGCGAGCTACTCTAAAGCCAGGTGGACCAGAAGAAAGAATCTATGTGGAAAAAAATCTTATAGAGTACTAAGCTACTGACTTAATCCTGGTTTCTTTACTTTTCTTGGCGACAACTACACAAATAATTTTCTCCAATTGTAATAAGTGTAGGGCAAAGACCTTCGCATTAATTGTTTGCATTTTTTATATATATCCCATATGCACTGTATAATTTTGTCTGTATAAATTCCATTATTTTGGCCAGATAAATGGAATGAATCATTTGCCTTTGCATCCTCTGTACACTCACATGAAATGCAGGTCACTGGTTCCCTATATTACTGAGGTAAAGATGTGATAATACTTTGACATCATTACTGGCAATGTATATCAGTCATCCAGTTCAATAGCAATTATTTGTCATTTTAAATCTTCTTAAAAGTTATGTGAGGTCAAGAAGAACAACTGACGGATGAGATCTATGTTTCACCCTCCCAAAAATGAAAGCCATTAAGGAATATGCATGCAATCTGTTACAGTGCCTGCCATCTTCTCTCTGCCTCTGCTGGTATTAGCTCTCTCAACAGTAGATTTTCAGACTTTTACATTTGACCTGATAGAATTCTATTGGACTACCACTAAATAAGAAACAAACATACATACACATAAACCATTTAGCTAACTCAGGCAGCAGTTGAATTTTCCTGGGAAATCTACTTTTTCCCTAGCATTCATGTCAGAGATTATAAATGGTAGTCTTTCAACTTACGGGCATGCTCTTTCAACATCACAGTTCTATGTCCTGAGCCTTCAAAAAAACAACAAAACTCAGAGAGCTTTTTTCGACTCTGGGTTTTTTATGGGATTTGTCACTGCCTTGGAAAAATGTCTGCAATATCTTTCATAAACATCATAATTTATTAATGCACTGTGAGTCTAAAACAGCTCAGTTGTTTGGGTGCCTAGTAACGTCTGAGGTTAGTTCATTTATAAAGAGAAAGGAGCAACGCTGGAAAGTGTTTCTTTTTAGAGAACCATACTGATGAAAAGTTGCATAGAGCTGATCCAAAATTCTGCCTTACACCGGATCTTTAATATTATTTCCTTTGGATGAGCTTATAGCAGGTTTGAAGGATTTTTCTTTGTCCCTCTTTCTTTTTAAAGAAGAATAACCATGGGTATATCTGTATGTATTTTCCTAATGCACAGATTTTTTAATGCTGTGTCAAAGGTGAAGAGATTGCACCTGGGAAATCTGGCTAGCATTTCTGCAAAAATAACGCAATAACAAAGACATGTTAACCATCTGAGTGCTGGCTTTTAACCTATTTTAGTTTAGTCTTTTCCAAGATAAGATAGGTATTCTAAACATAATATGACCCTGACTCATCAAGATGTGTCTCCTGTGTAAAGGTGGTAGGTGCTATAAAAAAAATCAATACCTGCATACATTGAATAGATCAAATATAACAAAAACCTGAAAAGATAGGATAGAAAAAAGTGTTCTGTCCTATTCTGAATGCATATATGGGGGAAGGATTAAGATCATCATGTAATATTCAGGAGAGTTACTGAGAAATATATTTACCATAGCAACAGCTGTTCTAGAGGTTACAGCAAGATTAGTAAGAGCCTATTTCATCTTTTCTCTTGTTTTAAGTGAGACTGTGACCTGCCACCCTATTGGGGCAAAGTAAGTAATTCTTTAAAGGCAAGCACCTCACTTGAAAAAATTAAACTATTTCTGTTGATTTAGTTTTTTTATCCAATTCGGGCAGTTTTTGCCACATTGCTAGACTGCACATAATTATTAATCTTACCATTTCAGCTGCATAGAGCTAGCCTAAAAGCTCCCTAACTCAGTAAAAAAGAATGCAAAAATGTTAATAAACTCAAGATGTTAAACTCTGATTTGTACCTAATTCCATTAAGACACGAAGCCCAAATTACACTTGTAGCATCAAACTTCCAGGGTTTGTTGGCTCTAAGAAGTCCAATAAAATAATATATACTAGTTTTGCTTTTATCTTTAACTCTATAAAAAGAAAATGAGAGGCAAGTAATAGCTTTCATAAATGAGTCATTATTAGAGATTATTATTACTTATGTAGCAGCCAAAAATGTGTCAGACATTTTACAAAGGAAACAAGAGTACCTGATGTGGCTCTTACTCCAAAGAATTTTCAGCCTAGATTCTCAAAAGTATTTAAGCACCAAATTCAACTTATCTCAGTAGGTGTACTGGTGAAAGTGGTGCCCCACTAAACCATGAAGTACCTGAACACAGAAGCCAATCTGAATTGTCCCTGTTAGGTGGCTAGGATCCCCAACCGTGGGAACAGTTGGGACATTTAACTTCCCACTTTGTGCATTTCACATTTATGTGCCAAGCCTTTCCACACATGCAATGAATACAAGCATCCTGCCTCAAGAGGGCAATTCACAGACCCCGACACAGCTTGAACAGCTAGATGCAGGCAGACAGCAGGTGAGGATAGTGCCAAGCATAATATTGTTAAATCTCAAACACAGTTCAGACACCCAGGCATTGGTGGACTTAAGAGAATAATGCTTGCATTTAGCACTGCTAACAAGTAGCTGACAAGCCTTAATCCATCCTTTCCTGAGGGCAGCAGACATCCACAGTATGTAAACACCCACTACTTAGGAGGTCACACCCCAAACAGTAGTTCCAAGTACCTCTCCTCATCCCAGCCCCTGTCCATGAAGACCATCCCTAACCAGATTCCTGACAGAATTTCTTAGTCCTGATATACCAAAATGATGAAACCTTGTGGACCATTATGGCACTCTGGGAGAAGATGATCAGAGGAAATCAAGAAAGCAAGGGAGCATATTTCCTGTAAATAAACCTACAGATGGTGCTCAGAAAACTTTTCAATGGCCACCAACAGCTATGGTTTCTGCAGGAGAACTTCCCACATTCAGTCATAGCAGTTCAGACCTCACTTTCTGCCTTCAGTCTCAGCTCTCCAGAATCTGGCCCACAGCCATCAGGGACCCAAAGCATATGTTGCTGCATAGAGAAATCAGCCCTTGGGGGGGATAAGAATAGTGGCTAGGGTCAAATTGTGAACCATAACATGGCCTGTTCCAACTCCACGCTGGAACAGTTCCAACTCCACCACAATGCTGGCCGCTCCATGGAGCCCATGGTTGAACCACATAACATGCTAGAGCCTGCTAAAGAAGAGTCTAAGGCTCACCATTCCCACTGCATCTGGCTGCCAGGAAAGACTCTGGGCAAGAGTGTCCAACCTGCAGCATGGGTGTCCATGGGCAGCCTCTGTGTGTGGCACAGAAGAGGGGACAAGCAGCACACCAGCAGATAGGGCAAGACGTAGAAAGCACAGCAGCGAATTGGGAAGGAGGAACAAGGAAGGAAGCATAAAACAGAGAGGCAGATCAGGCAGGGGAAGAGGATTAGAGTGGCACTTGGGGAGGATGCAGAATTAATTTCTGGCAGACCTGCCAAAAAAGTTGGGCATCTACTTCAGAGCATTGAGACACTTAGTGTAGCTGGGACTGTTTTTCATGGGAATGGCAGAGTCCACAAGGCAGAAGCAAGGAAGGGCTCATGAAGTGGTATGGAGGTGCAAAGTATAGAATTCACCCTAGCCTGGCTTTCATGCCCTCTGCAGGACTGACCACCAATACAAAAATAAATCCTATTCTGCATTTGGATGAAACTGAGACTTTTCAGTTCTTTTCAAGGAAAGAGAAAAATCTCACTAATGGAGAGCCAAGATTCCAGCTGTTTGGGGAATCACCTGGGATGCAGGAGACCCAAATTCAAGTCCTTTCTCTGCCCAGTTCAGTTCAAGTCCCTGGTCTGAATTTCCCACAGCCTAGGCAGATACCTTACTATTCAGGCTATTGCAAAGTAGTCCCCTTTAATTTATTCAATTTAGACAGTTCTATTTCTTAAATATTGGACCAAAAAATTAAACCTGGATTGTCCATATCATGAGTGCCCAATCACTAGACAATTGAGTCAATCTCTCCTGTTTGCTTAGGCATATTTTTTGGTAGTTGTAAATGCTTAACAAGGTACAAGGCAGTGATATGAGTGGGATTTCAGGTTCCTGTTAACTAAAAGAAGATTTAATTGTTTGAATCTAAACTATCAAACTTGAGGTGTTTTAGTGCTAGTGCTAATCAAAACTTGTCCAAATATAGAGCATTTAGACTGAGCCTATTCTACTTCCAATAAGTATTTGATTAACCTAAATATATTAGTCAGTAAATGTGATGCTGTCACAAGGATGTGCACATATCAATACATCGTGAATACATACTTAGGTGGGACTTAATCTGAACAAGCAATTAATACTGACATGAGATCAACAGCCTAAAAACTCAATATGAAGCCAAAACCCCTGAATGTCTTTTTTTGAGACTGCATCTGTCCCAACAGCCAGCCAAAGACAGAAAGAGAGAAGGAAAGAGGTGACTGAGAAGGGGTACAAGGGAAACTGGTTAGTTGTAGGGGAGATAAGTAGCTGCACGGGATTGGAGTGTAGCTTAAAAGAAAATTCCCTTGGGGAAATTCTGAATATTGTAGGGCCATTGTGGTAGTCAGGTAGGGGAGAGGAGGGCCCATAAAGACAGGCCCATAAATGCTGGGAGAACATCTCCGGGAAAATGTGGGTATGCTTGCACAGAGCTAGGGAACAGGTAGCATGGATGGAGAGGATGGAGAGAGGCTGAATAGCAAGGTCCACCTCCTTTCCTCCACGGTCCAAACCATGCTGAAATGCTCCAGGATCTAAAGAGACAGAAGCCACAACCAAGTGTCTTAGAGAATACGTGCATCTTGCATGCCAACTTCCGTGGCCTAGCTCACCTGCCTTCAGAGGTACACTTCATGCTAGCTGCCCTGATCATGCTAGCTGCCTCTGCAGTACTGTGCACAATGAGCCAATACCTGGCTGCTCCACTTACTTTGCTGCCTCTCTACCTATGTGTTAGTGCTTGGTCATCCTGGCCTCAGGGTCCTTCCACTGGGTCACTGCACAGATCATAGGACTTAATCAGGCTGCGGTCTCCAGGATACTAAAGCAGTTTCTGGAAGCTGTCATTTCCCATTTGGGACAAGCATAGAGACAGCATAACTCATTCACCTGGGCACAACAGGGAACCAATATAGATTATACCACATTTCTGCTGCACTCTCTCTGCTGCACTCCAACTCAGCATGACTTCCTCTCCCAAAGAGAGAGGTCACAGAACCCAGAGAAAATGAAATGAATTTTGCCAGCTGACATAAGGAGAAAAGTCAGCAGGCTGAATTGGCTAGCCTATCAAACCACTGCTTTCCCAGAGTTAGCATTGGAAGTAATTTCACCATTGGCACATTATTTCTAGCAAATTGTCAAGGTTAAAAAAAAAAGAGCAGAATTCCCTTTAAATGATAGGCTACCGTAATAAAACATAAAATAAATATAAAATTAAATTTGCTTAATTTACAGAACATGCTTCTATTTGCAGTCTGGGGAGTCAGGGATACATTGTACATTCACATCAGTCTACTATAGGTATTTACATATATCCCCAGTAAAGGACTGCATACCTCAGGCAAAGGAAAATGTTCTGTCTCTGGCTTGCCAAACCTCTCATCTCTAGAGAGAGTTTCATTACAAGGAGGGTTTCCCCTTCTTTCTCAGAGCATTTTCTGCATGTAAATGACATCTCTCCCAGCGCCATTACAAATTCATACCTTTCTGAAAGCTAAAATGGCAATCACTAGAAACAAAACAGAACAGCTATGTGTGTGGGAAAGCAGAGATGTCTAAGCAAGCCATACCAACCAATGGGAAGTAACTCAAGTTTCCGAATGAACATGACCCCAGATGGTAGGACATGATTATATTCTGGCATTCCTTTAAGTACTAAAATCAAGTCCCATTTTAAATACATTTCCCTCTAGAAATAGAAAAGTATCCCCCCTCTATATTTATGCTACATTAGTGGCTTGGTTTTGGAAGTCCTGCCAGAAGTCTTCCAGAAATGAAAAAAAAAATGTTTTGCATGAATCATCCATGTTACGGTCTTCATAAATCTACATCATTACCAAAATATGTCCCAAATTACTGCATAAATACCAAGCTTTAAACACTGGGGGGAAAGTAGGGTATTAAATTATGTCAGAGCACAACTGGTACTAATATGATGCCAAAGCAATATCTCTTTGTTAGTCTATGAAATTTCTGTGGTACTACTCTAACTTTAAGACATATGACTTTGATACAATGACAGATGTTGTAATACCCTATTTTACATACAATATTATGCCTGCATCAGTCTGTGGTAATGTAACCTCAAACCAAAAGAGCAAAATAAGGCTGAATTTATATAGTATAACTTTGCAGTGGTAATGTTCTCTGTAGACAAAATTGATGGAGAAGTCCTCCAGGAAAAAAAGACTACCAAACCTGTTAAGACCTTTCTAATGACCCATTAAAAGATGTAAGGTTTTCTTACGCCAGGCATTTCTGAAGTTTCTTCAGGCCAGGATTTGCAATTTTTTTGCGTGATTTCCCAGGGATAAAATGGCCTTTAAAGGAAATTTCTCTAAATAAGCAACTGTCAATTACAAAGTGCGATAAGCACTATCAATATTTTTCTATTACCTCTCTTTTATTAAATACAAAGATATATATCTATGTAATTTTATGAATGAGATTTTACCCATAAAATTCTGAACAGCCAAGATTATATTTCCTGCAGTAACTGTAGCTCAGTCACACACAGCACACACATGCACACCATGTTAAGGCATATCATTTATCATCCTATAAACAGAACCATGGAAATTAGAGATAAGAAAGCCCTCTTAGATCACTCTTCTACAGCTCTCCAGGATATTAATCCCTTCCAAAATACCTTTCCCAAACAAAAAACCAAAAAAGAAATAAAAGTACTCAATGCCAGATTAATGCTGTCAGTGGGAACAGTGTTATGCCTCTGCCATATATCTAACGTACATGGCATCCTCTGCTGTGCATCCCAACACAACAAAATGTGATAGAAACTTTCCACAGGTCAGGAAAATGGACAAAATCCCTCTGCACAACCCAACACATTGCTTCTGTCCCCTCCATGCACTAAAGTATGGCGCATCTGCCATGTTATGTTTTTTAAAGGATGTGTAAAATGGATCCAATCTGACTGCCTGTGCCATAATGTGATACTTCCGCAAATCTGCCAAGACTAATAGTGAAGTTGCATTGTCCAGTAACATTGCACACCATTACTTAATTTGAATTTGCTATCCACCCTAATGGCTAGATCTCTATGGGCCTGATCTTTTTGACTTCAAGGACAGTCTTTCAACTGACTTTAGCAGGCTTTGGATCAGGCCCTTTGTAGATATTTAATCCAGGTTCTTCGCATTTTATATCCTCACTGTTCATCACAGTAGTTCCCATTGAATAGAGTTTCATTTCTAGATCATTAATGAAGACATTAAATATGGCTGGATCCAACATCAGTCCCTAGTGTACTCCATTAGGCTGGCTTGCTTGATCTTGATAGCCAGTTATTCAATATATAGAGCCCTCTTCCAGAACATGAGACCCCAGTTTAGTTCCTTCCTGTGTTGGAGGGGATTTGAACCTTTATTTCCTTCTTTCCCTAATTATCAACCCTTAGGACATTCTGGGATATGGGATACTCTACATTCCATCCTGCTGATGCCGTTTCGAATTATATGGAATATTTAAGTATTGACTGAGAACATGCCCTCTAGCCTAGGGGTCAGTGCATTTGCCTGGGAGACAGAACACTTGGGTTCCAGTCCCTACTCACTGACATTTTCAGATCAAGCATCCAGTCAGTCAAGGCCTAGAACCCAAGTACCTTTCCCAGGTGAGCCTTCTAACCACTAGGTTATAGCAGAAGAGTGGCCAAACGCCTAACTCTTTGTCATGGCACAGGTCTCCAAGGGTGGCCATGATACTCCTAGGGCCATACCAACTTCACCCTGCAGGTGCCTTCTAGTCTCATCTGCCACATCTTGTTGGCTAAGATAATAAGTATGGAGGCTGCCCACAAGTCTCTGTGTGGCTACAGTCCTTTGTAACCCCACTAGGCCCTGCATGTTCTTTGCCAGGTCCTGCTCCAAGTCGGTGCCTCACAGGATACCCTAGGCTTTATGGGCTAAATGTGTGGCTTCAAGACCTCCCCTTTACCATGCCCCATACCTCGCAGGCGGTATATAAATATTGTCTCCTTGATAAGGTCTTGGCCTAACTCAGCCTCCTGTTGTTGCTGCTTCTGGCCCCTGTCACTGTGCCCTTCTGGCGCTGGGCTCTGTGTGCCCTTGTACCTGCACCCCTCTGGTGCTGGGCTCTACAAAGCAGTGTTCCCCAATGAGGCCTCCTCCTCCTCCCTTATTAGCCTCATCCCAGTCCACCAGAATAAATGCATTGTCGTCTGACCCCCACTCTCTTTCCTGCCCAGGGCAGGGGGTCAGACTCAATGATCCGCTTAGATCCCCTCTGACCCAAACATCTATGAGTTTATAAATAAATAACATAAATATAAGCCCCTGGGCTATAACATAATAGTAACCATGAAAGCCACACTCTCTTTAAGAAGACAAACTTCTCCCCAAGCATTGAATGCTTTGTAGCCCTGAGTACCTTACGAGCCTCTGGAGCCCCATTAGTCTTGCAAGCAGCCAATCAGGCAACTAAACATCTCTGAGTGGTTCTTTTCTACAAGACTAGAAGCTGCCACAGAACTAACTGTAGCCAGCCCCACCCCTGGGGCCTATACTGCCAGAGCCCTGCCTCCTTCCAGTCAGTTGACTGGGCTCAGGTGTCAGCTAATTCCCTCATTAGCCTGCTGCCTAGGCAACTTGCAGCTGGGGAGCTCTGCCTAGTTCCCAGGGATCTCTAGCTAAGCTGTTTCTGCCCCTAAATGAGCAGGCATGCCTTAGTGCCCTGTAACACCCTTCTAACCATAAACCAAAATTTTGACATGGCTAAGAATTGCTGAACTCAACATTTCTGAAATATGCCTACCCCAGGTATATCTGCCCATATTCTGCCCCCAGCTGCCCAGGTTATTCACTCAATCATTTGCCATTAAATTTCTTCTTAGAAAAAATAATATGCAAGAAGTAAAGAAAAGCAAACAGAAAAGAATAGAAGGAAAATAATATTTATTTATTTACTATCTACTTCTCTTTCTTCAGGACCCTTGTGTAAATTGCTGGGGGGAGGGGAGATGGCACACATGGCTTGTGAGCTGCAGTTTAACCACCCTGTGATAAAGTCAAAATTACATTCCTATCCCTAGTCCAGCCCAGAAAATATTTAATTATTAAATGTAAGCAAAAATATTTTAATGGGAGAGAATAAAAGATTTTCTGATACCATCACCCTGGAATATGCCGTAAAGTTAGCGTATTTCTTGAAGGAGGGATGTGGGTTTGAATCCTCTCAGATGAATGAAAGAATTAGACTCATCTCCCACATCCTAGATGAGTGTGCTAATAACCTAGCTGCTGGGTAGCATGAAGGGTAGCACCATTCCCCAGCACTTCCAGCTAATAGATGTGCTCTGAGAATACTGATGAGATTGGGGCCATCTGGTGAGATGGGACAAAATTTATGTAGTTTGTGAATCTTGATGGGAGTAGGCTAGGGGCAGACTCCAAACTGCTCACTACTGTCAAGGCAAGTGTTCTCACAAGCAAAACACTGACAATTATGCTGCAGATAGACATAACATTTGAACCGTTCCAAGAATAGCACCAATTGGGAAGCAGTTCAGAAATGTCCCTGGACAGAAGCATCCGCACGGAAACTGCTAACGTTTCTAAGTGGAACACGCACTTTTTAGGCACTGAACTGCTTCCTAAATTCCACCAGGCGGTGTTAGGAAACTCAAACCACCATGCCTTTCAGAGGTCAGCGCCTGGAGTTTCCCCACACACAGGAATCCCCGAAAAGAAGAGGAAGACTTGAATTGAACAGATTTTAAGAAAGAGAAAGATATTATTGTCCACAATTGCAATTTTCTGCTCCCCCTTTTCAAAAGCACAAGTTTAAAAAAATGAGTTAGAGAAGGTTAATTGAGTTTGAGAAGGAACACTGTTACACTTTACCAAAATCTGTATGGTTGACTGGGCACGAACAGCTGTGTGGCATAAGCAGCCTGGACCCCATCCTGGGAAATGCAACCAGCTCAAAAAGGAGAAGGGTCCAAGCCCCATTTCGGGCAGGAGCATGGTGGATGTGGAAGGGTTGCCAGGTGCTGTAGAGGGGAGGGGACTCGGTGACCCCTTGCTGGTGGTGGGTGGGTGGTTGTACCTGTCACAGTTGTCAATTGCTGGATGTGTGTGCTGGGTGGCTAAAACCGGAAGTGCCAGCAGTGGGAGGGAGAGGGGTCATTTCCCCCCGACCACTAAGCAGCAGTTTCTCTCCCATGCTACTGCTGCTCAGCCCAGATGGGTGAGCCTGGAGCCAGTGCAGGGCATGTGGTGTCAGGGCTGTGTGCGCTGATCCCTGCCTGAACTGTGGGGCTGGGGCCAGCGGTAGCAGCAAAGATGCCGCTGAAGCCAGGCTGCCTAGAAAGGCAATCCTCTCATGGAGCAGTCTCAGCCCAGCTGTGTGCCTAAGGAGTGGCTCCTCAGCCAGGTGGGACCGAGGGACCTGCCAGGGGCCAGACAAAATCCATCTGTGGGCCAGATCTGCCCAGCTGGCAATGCCTGGCCATGGCCCAGCCTGGTCACTGGAGTGATGAGTGGGGAGTGACCGTGACAGGAGCAGGAGCCTCTGTTGTAGTTTCACCAAGCACGAGCCTCTTTCCAGCAGGGAGCTGTGCTGTGGGGTGAGGAAAGCTGCTACAGGCTGTCGTAGCTCTGGGGGAGCTCGGACGGCTCTGCCCTGCCCTTCCCTGCCATGTGCAGTTCACCACATCTCTGCCCGCCTTACAGTGAGGCCCCCCCACTGGGAAGGGGCTTGCACTCCACAACATTACAACAGGATCTGCTGCCCCCATCAAGCGCCTTGTCCCCTCCTGCTGCAGTGGCCAGGCAGGGGCACAACCAGATTCCAGTGGGCAGGGACCCTGAAGGGGGTGAAGCAGGGCTGGGATTATTTCCCTTCCCTCTGGTGGAGGGAACAACATGGGGCTTATTCCCTGACAGAAAATGAGTGCAGCAGTGACAGTGGGCCGACCTGACTGCCAATGGGATAGAGAGGAGACGAACCCTTCTCCCTGCCTTTTCTGCCTCAGGAGCCATGGTGCTCCCCTGTTGCAGCAGCATGGGGGAGCGCCTGGCAGACCTGGCTCAGGTCCTTGCCAGTGGGATAGAGCTGGTGAAATTAAACCCCTCTCTGGCCAGTTCAGACCAGACTAGCCATGTGCCCCCACTGCTTCTCTGCAGTGCCAAAAGTGCCAAGATGCTTAGCTCCCTAAAGATCTTTGAAAATGTGAGTGCTGCCTAATTCTACAGCTTGTGGCATATATATTTCAAGATTCATAGTCATTTTATTGAAAGTCGTCTCAAATATCTCATTCAGATTCCACCCCCAAAATATTCTCTCTCTCTCTCTCTCTCTCTCTGTTTGCAAATCATTAAATTTGAAGGACTCAAAATAATTTCTCCAGCTTTCCGGTGTTAAGTTTTCTTCTTTAAATTCAGCTACAGTCAAATATATTCACAATGTCTGCAGGACAGCTTTTGCTGGCTTTAATATATTTAGCAGACTAAAGATTTTAGCTGTTTTAGCAACTTGAAATGCCAATTCCAGCTATAATTTAATATTTTGTGTTTGTTATATAAAGAATATGTATAACTGAGGCTGCTTAGAGTTGCTGGACTCTGGCTGCCACAGAAGTGAAGACTAAAGTCTTTATTATAATGATTGGCTCTGAAACAAGATAAATTAATTTAATTCGTGTCTCTCTGATCCTCCCATGCCAAGCAGGTGGACAGGAAGTGAGCAAAGCATTGACTGAGCCAATAATCTGTGTATGTATGTAAGAGAGAGCGAGCTTGACTCTGGCAAAGGACAAATTTCTACTTGCTCCTTCTTCCACTCCACCCACTTCTGAAGGAATAAGAGAGAAGTGAATCACACCCTTAAGAAGTATTATCCCGTTCTCTGTTCCTGCTGAGAGTGGCACAACAACATACCCCCCTACATGCAAAATTTGAGGCAAAGCCACAATCTAGACCTTATTAAATCAATTCTGTTTCCTTGTTGTCTTTCTGTCTGGAAGAAAGTGCTTAGTGATGCTTATACATGAGTAGGAAGAATGCTGCGATGTGCTGTAATCCCAGCGTGTTGGACTAGACTCAATTAATCTTGTCTACTCAATTAATCGAGTCTGCTGGAGCATGGCAATTACTGTGCTCTAGCAGCCTCCGGTGTTTCATGTATCAGCATCCTTGCACTTCAAAATGGAGGTGGGGGCACTTTATCTAAAGCTTGTTCAACAATTTTTAGATAAAATGTCCCTACTGCCATTTTGAAGTGCAGGGACACTGATACACAAGATGCTCTGGATGCACTCTGGTGAACAAACATTCCCCCAGATACTGGTGGTCACCCCTGATAAACTTATAGGTGGCCATCAGATCACCCATGAGCCTGCACTTTTCCAGGCTAAAGAGCCCCATGGATCTCAGCCTGTCATCGTAAAGTCTGTTTTTCTGACCTCTGATCATGTGTGTGGCTCTTCTCTGGACTCTCTTAAGCTTGTCCACATCCTTTTTGAATTGTGGAACCCAAAACTAGATGCAGTACTCCAGCTGTGGCCAAGTACAAGGGGAGAATGACATCCCGGGATTTAGTTGAGAAGCATCTACGGATGCACGCCAGTGTTTTGGTCGCTTTACTAGCTGCAGCATCGCATTGCAGGCTCATGTTCATCTTGTGGTCAATGTGGCCCCCCAAGTCTCTTTCTTCTGTAGTGCTAGCCAGCATAGCACTGCCAAGCCTATAAGGATGCTGCAGGTTTTTCTTCCCAAGGTGGAGAACCTTGCATTTTTCAGTGTTAAACACCATCAGGTTCTCATCCGCACATTTGCTGAGCCTGTCCAGGTCATCCTGGATTGCCCTCCTGTCCTCAGGTGTGAATGCTTTACCCCAAAGTTTGGAGTCATCGGCAAACTCATCCAGTCCGCTTCTGACACCAATGTCCACATTATTAATGAAGATGTTGAACAATATGGGTCCAAAGACAGAGCCTTGGGGGACCCCACTGGTCACAGGACACCATGATGAGTGACTGCCATCAATTACTACCCTCTGGGTCTGACCACGGAACCAATTTCCCAGCCAGTGGATCATGGTGGACCCAAGGCCACAATTGGCCAGTTTCACCAAGAGGTGATCATGGAATACCAGATCAAAGACTTTTTTGATGTCAAGATATATGACATCAATCTCTTCTCCCTTGTCCAGGTGATAGGTTACCTGGTCATAGAAGGAAATGAGTTTGGTTCAGCAAGACCTACCTACAACAAACCCATGCTAGCTATCCCTCAGCGTGTTGGCGTCTGCTAGTCCATTAAGGATGGCCTCTTTAATAAACTTTTCTAAGATCTTCCCCAAGATAGAAGTCAGGCTGATGGGCCTGTAGTTTGCCGGATCTACTTTCCTCCCTTTCTTGAACATAGGCACCACATTGGCCTTCTTCCAGTCTTCAGGCACTTCACCAGAGCACCAGGAGTTCTCAAAGATCCATGCCAGAGGCTGAGCTATGATGCTAGCCAGCTCCTTGAGTACCCTTGGGTGTGAACCATCAGGGCTGGCTGACTTTGAAGGTGTCCAGCTTGTCAAGGTGTTCCTTCATGAGGTCAGCATTGATGGAGGGCAGGGGATCTCCCTCACCTGGACCTCCCTGTCTTGTAGTGGGCATGGGCGTCCCATGGGACCCATGAAAGACCAACACAGAATACACGTTTAATAGGTTGGCTTTTTCCTGGGCATCAGTTGTCAGCTGTCCCATCTGGTTTAGCAGGGGTCCAATGTTGCCCTTGCTTTTCCTCCGGCTCCCCACATATCTGGAAAAGGACTTTTTATTGTCCTTGATACTCAAAGCTAGTTGGAGTTCAGTTGCAGCCTTGGCTTTCCTGGTTTGCTCCCTGCAGGACCGGACCCGTGCAGAATAATCCTCCTTGGAGGTGAATCCCATTCTCCATACTTTGTAGACCTTTCTTTTTAGCCTCAGGAGGTCTGCTAGATCTCTGGAGATCCAAGGGGGCTGCTGTGCCCTCTTGCTGCTGTGCCCTCTTCTAGATGCATCCCTTAACCAGACAGCTACAGAGTCAGGCTTACTCTTTCCTGCTTTCTTCCTGGCCTCATTACTCTTCTGTACAGTGTCCCAGTTTCAGCAGCCGGAGTCCCTCACCCAGATTATTTTGAAGCCTGGTAGTTAAACCACTCTCCTGGGATGTGGAACATGTACTCCCACTACTAGAATAGGATATAAGAAAATCCAAGAACAGTAACAATTAAAATATACAAGTCTAAACTTTTATGAAAAGCACTGGAGTCAAGAACATCCTAGGATGGACAGAATAACTACAACTTGCTATAGTAGGTAAGAACACCATGTTATAATCTAACCAAAGCCTGATATATACCTGGAAAGGTCTGTAGGAATGCTGTAATTAAATAAGTTAATTAATCAGCACACTGAAAGATAGAAGGCACCAAATGTGATTCACTAAATACAAAAAATCACAAAAACATGTAAAGAGTAGAGTAGAATGGAAATGTATGTATAAAGTATAAAAAGAAGAATAGAATAGCAGTGCTCTTTAGATTTGAATTTAACTGTGCACTGTCCCCACTGTCAGCCAATCTGATCATCTGGCTGATAGTACGAATAAAGACTTTTCTAAGTTTATACTCACTAAATAGCTGCTGTGTGCTTATTTAAACCACACTCTAATAGGTCCTTAGAGACACCAATAACTATTACCAGCAGCACAACCCATGACATTCATTGTCATTAAGCACTTAACTAAATGGATGGAGTCATGTGCCTACATTCCGTAGAAAGGTAGGACTTCTGACATAACCTGTGTGTTCAAATGTTTCCTCTGGGCTAGCTCAAGGTAGCGCTCTCCAAGATTCCCTCTAAGGTGTGTGTGTGCATGGCCGCGCACAAAAAAAAATCTTGCCATGCATTAGCTTTATAATGCCATGCACCAGCCTGGAGAGAAGCTGGGCTCCGGCTTCCTAGAAACCCGGAGTGTAGCAGAGGCACTGGGACTGGCAGTAAGTTACCCTTCAGCTGCACTCCACTCCCCACCACGCCGGCATCGCTGTGGGGAGAGAAAGCAGCACAGGGATGGTAGCAGCTCCTCCCTGAGGCAAGGCAGGGGTGGTGACAGGGGCTGGGGCTGAGCTGAGCACCATGTGGGCTCGGCTGGCTCTGGGGAACTGCTCCACTTCCCAGCCCCTACAGGCGAGCTTCATCCCGAGCCCCAGTGCCATGTGCCTCCTTGCTGCCTCATCTGCCCAGTGGCAGGATGCACAAGGCTCCACGCTGCTTTCAAAGGCTGTGGAGGCATCCATTCTCTTTTGCATGCTCTCCTCAAGTGGAGAATTATACATCATTTTTGTTTTGGTAGGTTTTTTATATTTTAATTTTTTTTAAATAAAATATATAATATATATAGTTTAGTATTTCAAGAATCTTTTCTCCTAAATAATGTTGTGAGAATAATTTGCTCAGCGTACCAAAAGGGGAAGGTGAGACAAATTCAGGAACAGACTAAAGCAGCGCGCTCATGGACCAAAGCACTGTGCTCATGGTCTGAAGCACCACGCTCACAGGTTGCTAAGCCTTAGCGGGATCATTGGTGTTCTCCTCACCATCCCAACAAGCAGACTGTCTTCCTTTGCCGTCTTTAAACAATTGATGAAAACTTCCAAATTGGATGATCTGGTTCTCATGGGGAACTTTAATTATCAGGACATTGATAGGAGGGAAAAACAGCAGTGCACAAGTGGTCCAGAAAATTCTTGGGATGTATTGGGGATAGCTTTTTGATATGGATGGTAGGTGGGGAAACTAGGGGGAAAGTTCTTCTCTACTTACTGCTCACAAACAGGGAGAAATTGGTTGAGAATGAGAAGGTGGAAGGCAACCCATTTATGGATAATGCAGAGAAGGCTAAAGTATTTAATGTCTTTTTCACTTAATTTTCTCACTTATTTTTATACAAATAAGGGCAACTGCCAGATGAGTGCAGGAGACAACAAAAATGAGGAAGGAGAGAAACAATCTAGAGTAATGGAAACATAGATTAGGGATCACTCAGAGAAGCTAGATGCTTTCAAGGCAGGAGGTCTGGATGCACCTTATGATACTGAAGGATTAGACTTTGGCTATCTTGGAGAACTTGTGGAGTTTGGGTGAGGTCCCAAATGACTGAAAAAGTGCAAATATAATGCCCATCTTTAAGAAAGGAAAGAAGGAGGATCTAGGGAATTACAGATGAGTCAGCCTGACCTCAATATGTGGACAAATCATGGAGAAGGTCCTCAAGGAAGTACCTAGAGGAGAATGTTCAGTCAGCATGGATTTACCAAGAGCAAGTCATTCCTGACCAAACTGATTTCCTTTTATAAAAAAGTGACAGGGTCTTGTGGATATGGGGAGAGCAGTGGATATGATATACTTTAACTTTATCAAAGTTTTTGACACTGCCTCCCATGGGTTTCTCATTAACAAAATAACAAAATACAAACTAGATGGAAGTGGATACATAACTAATGGGATCAACATGTTCAAAGAATAGTCATCAATGGCTTAATGTCTCATTGGGAGATACCGAGTGGGGTTCCCCAGGGGTCTGTCCTGGGTCTGGTATTGTTCAATTCTTCATTAATGATTTGGGTAATGGGATTGAATAGATGCTTAACTTTATGTCATCTGCAAATTTGCCTTGTGGAGTCGCAGACACACTGGAGGGCAGGGCTAACATTCAAAATAACCTGGATAGATTAGAAAAATAGTCTGCAATCAGTCAAATGATTTTCAGAAAATACAAGTGCAAAGACGAAATAATTGTATGTACAAATGCAGATTGAGGAATGACTGGCTAGGCTTCAGTACTGCAAAGAAGGACCTGGGGATTACAGTAAACCGTAGGCTGAATATGAGTGAATACTGTGCTGTTGCTGCATAAAAGGTCAACAGCATACTGGGTCGTATCAACAAAAATGTAATTTGCAAATCAAGGGAAATGATTCTTCTGTTCTAGTCAGCGCTGGTGGGGCCTCGCCTGGAGTACTGTGTCCAGTTTTTGGCCCCATAATCCAAGAAGGATAGACAGACTGGAAAGAGCCCAGTACAGAGTAACAAAAATGCTTAGAGTACTAAGAAAGAAAGGCTGACTATGGGGATGGTCAAGCACTGTGTCACAGAGGCACTGGGGTGCTCCATGCCTAAGAAGGAGATAAGGTGAGCTGTCAGTCACCAGGGCAGCTCAGGTGCGGATTGTCAGAGCTGCCAATCAATAGGGCAGTACAGCTGCGGGTTGCTAGGGCAACCAGCCAGTCAGGTGGCCAGAAGGGGGCAGGGCCGGGCCTTTATAAATAGCCCAGGCCGGA